>NW_006297765.1:120510-155482 GCF_000327345.1 Myotis davidii | reverse complement strand
TCCTCTCTAAAAGAAAAAAAAAATTCAATTAAAAAAAGGAGCAAGGATTTCTAAGATATATTAAGAAGTTATAGGGCCTAGTCTCATGTTTCTTGGCCTCCTGTATAGTGAAGACACAACCTCACTCATCAGTCCTCTTCATTGGTTATATGTGTTTTGGGCTTGGTGATGGTTTATAGAATTAGTCTTTTATGCATTTGAAGGAAGTGGGTGCAGTTTCCTAGAATGCTTCTTCTGAAGTGATCATGAAAATAATTGGCTGCTTTACATGGTTATTATCACTTGATTATATAATTGTGTAATAATAGAAAGCATCCCATTAGAGAGAGAAAGAGAGAGAGAGAGAGAGAGAGAGAGAGAGAGAGAGAAAGAGAGGGAGAGAGTGTGTGTGTTAAATGACATAATCTATTATAAGAACTCAGCAAATGTTAGCAGAATATTCAAGCATCCCATTGAATATTACCCTGTGAATGAAAAACACTTATTTTTCTCTACAGTAGCCTCATTCAAATAAGAAAAAAACCCAGAACACATATGCAGTCATGATGCGGGGTCGGGAGAAAGGCAAGCAGGGCTGAAGGAAGGGAGAGGAATGGGGAAATGGGCCATGGTGTCTACTGAAGTGAGAATCAGGGCTCTGCTTATGTCTAGTCTTACTTTTCTCCTTCTCTCTCCTTCTTCTACTCTTATAGTCTCTGGTTTCCTCTCTGGACCCCCCATTAAGAATGTCTATTTTGTTTCATTGATTAGTTAGTCAATTAATTCAACCATATGTTCTTTTATTTATGAATTAAGGAAAGTTGAGCATCAATATTCTTGGGGAACATAAAGATAACAGGATGATAATTTCTTTTCTAAGGACACAAGTGCCATTTCTGCGCTAACATCCATGGCTTAGGAAGCTCTGTTATGTACCTTGTCCAGGATGCAAGCCACTGCAATCTTGGAAGTTATTGTTCCTCTCTGCAAATAAGGGGACAAGGCTAGTTATCACACAGCTATTAACAAGGGCTGCTTGAGTGGAGACTTACTCTGACTCCATTGAACAGTGTCCAACTAGTATTATTTAACTAGCAGTCATATCATGCTATGTGTGATAAGTGTTATAAGTGTTATCAGAAAACTATAAAGTCTGTTTTGGGATTTAAAGTAGACAAAAATAGTTCTTCTAGATTAGTGGTTCTCAACCTTCCGTCTTTGATCTGAAAAAGAGAAATCCCTTAAGTCTGGGGCCTAAAGTATATTTATTTACTCTATCTATCTATCTATCTATCATCTATATATCTATTTTCATATCTTCCAATTTCAAAACTCTTTTTTATTAAATGTATTAGGGTGACATTGGTTAATAAAATCATATAGGTTTCAAGTGTACAATTCTACAATAAATCATTTGTGTATTATACTGTGTGTTCACCATCTAAAGTCAAGTCTCTTTCATCACCATTTATCCCTCCTTTACCATCTTCACATATATTCCCAAAAGTGGAATCATTGGGTCATAAGACAATTCCATTTTTAATTTTTTGGGGTAACTCCATACTGCTTTCTATAGTGACTGCGCCAATCTGCATTCTCACCAACAGTGCACGAGGCTTCCCTTTTCTCTGCATCTCATCAGCACTTGTTTGTTGATTCCTTGATGATAACCATTCTGCCACGGATGAGGTGATATCTCATTGTGGCTTTAATTTGAATTTCTCTGGTAATTAGTGGCATTGAACATCTTTTCATATGTCTATTGGCCATCTATATGTCCTCTTTAGAAAAGGGTCTATTCAGGTCCTTTACCCATTTTTGAATGGAATTGTTTGTTTTTTCTGGTATTGAGTTTTATAAGTTCTTTATAAATTTTGGATATTAATCTCTTATCAGATGTATCATTGGTGAATATGTTCTCTTATTCAGTGGAATGTCATGTATCCTATTGCTGATAGATGAAATGCAAGATCATTATCAGTTGGGCTCTGCTTCATTGCTTGTTTATTGCTATTTAAACAATCAAGTTTTAAATAAAATCTCGAAAGAGAAGTGCAAAGTGTTGCCAAAAAAATAAACCAACTTTATTCATTTCCAGGTACACATCTCCCTGATCCCTGTCAATTTGAAGAATGGGTAATGACCAAGCTAGCACAGACACTCAGAAGGCCAAAGGCAAACAGGTATGTTTCTCAAATTTTTTAAAAAAAGGTTTTGCTTATGGTTTATAGAATTAGTCTTTTATGCATCTGAAGGAAGTGGGTGCAGTTTCCTAGAATGCTTCTTTTGAAGTGATCATGAAAATAATTGGCTACTTTACATGGTTATTATCACTTGATTATATAATTGTGTAATAATAGAAAGCATCCCATTGAATATTACCCTGTGAATGAAAAACACTTATTTTTCTCTACAGTAGCCTCATTCAAATAAGAAAAAAAAACCCAAAACACATAGCTGACCCACGATGTAATGTAATTTTGACTCATACCATTCTTTCTTTGCTGTTTTAAAATGCCAAACCAGCTCATTCACATTGTATAAGTTATGACAGCAAAGCAAGAATAGCTTTCTCATTTTCTGTGCATGACACACATAAGTGTGGGAGGAAACACAATTTGTACTTTATGAATGTACCCTTGTTTTTTTGGGGGGGAGCTGAAGATGACAAGAATTTACCGTTCACAAAACCTATGCATACTAGGCATAGGTTTTTTTAACTTATAAAATGTGCAAAAGTCTCTCTTTTGTCTTGTTTCTGAACATTGCTTGGTGCTGCAGATTTTTCCCCAGGGTTTTTATCTGTGAAGTGCAGTGGCTCATTTGCATATTTCTAGTGTCATGAAAATTTAAGGTTATAGGACCTAAGTGAGTGATATTCTATTTTACTTGACATTCAGGCTGCAAATAGCCCCTGGATCTATCAAATGTTAAGCTATTTTTCTTTTCTTTCTTTTTTTAGTTGCACAGTGGACTAAAATTCTGCATCCAATTGGAAAGCTTTATAGCAAATCAGATTTTTACTTCAGATAAATTATGTAAACCATTATGTTGATTTAAAAAAACAAAACAAAATAAGCACATTTGTTTTATTTATTTTGGTATTAATGTGTCCTCACAAATTCTTCTTTAAAATAGAATAGTTTTATGCTATCTCTATATATGTAAAAACTGGGAGAATTTCCAAGTAAGACTAATCTTTTAATTCTGGGATTTCTATGTATCTGTGCAGTGCATAACCTCAAAGTATAAATAAGATTAAATTTGTTAGTGTCCAGCCTGGCTGGAGCCAAGGTCAATCACTTATCAATAAATGCAGATGAATTTTTATTTTGCAGGCAAAAATATTCTTGAGATGAAGCCCAGAAAATATCAGACACTTAGTGAGATGTTTATATGATCTGTGGTTAGCGGTGGGGAGGGGGCAGCAAAGGAAAGAGGGGAGAGGAAGGAAAAGGAGGGTGGCCATATTCCAGGACCCAAAAGTGAGTTGCTGAGGTCAGCAAATTAAATAGCTGTCAGTAACTGCCTCTGCTCTCTTTGGTTTGCAGACAGACGAGCCCAACCGTGTGGAGTGGGAGTAGGCTGACAATAGAGGAATCCCAACTGTAGGCTTTGGAAACCATAGTTACAGTGAGATAAATGAAAAGAGGGATGCATCACAAAAACTCCAGTCCTGTGTTTGTATTTGCAGCCTTGTATTATATTCATTATTTTTTTTTAAAAATCTACCAGTACTTTTAAAAACAGAGATGCAGATAATAATACTATTTATCCAATAGTTCTAGTTCCGTATCTTCTGGGCAAGTTCTGGGTTCCTTGTGGTTGGATGAGGCCATGTAAATAGATCTGGCCAATGGAAGAGTCATAAATGGAAGAGTCCTGTATACATTCTAGGCTGGGGAAGTAATTTCTGACTTAAGACCTTCCGGAAGTCTCCTCCCTCTAGAATATTGACCCGGTCCATCAGCCTGAGTTCCTGAGAAAGCAAGGTCATCATGCAACACGCAATGGATTTACAGTGTGAATTACATGAAATCTTTGCTATTTTAAGTTACTGCAATCATGTCATGAGTTCTGAGCATCATAATGTAGGTTTTCCAACAGAAATATATACCCCTGCTATTATGTTTTTAGATTTTCCAGTTTGTGGGCTAGAATGTTAGAATGTTAACTTAACAACCTCATTCTCCCCTCCAAAAGAATAAGATATTAAGTCCTGCTTCAAGATGGAGAATCTGATGGCTTATTATCACCTAAAGTGCCCATTCCATTGGTCTCTTTGATTATATTAGGTCCTTGTGTTCTCTCTCTTCCTCTCTCATACCTGATCTTGGCTACTTTCACAGATTTACCGTCATCTTTAGTTCTCAGTGGTTATCCTAGTGGTTATCTTCGTCCAGATCTTCTCTGGGACCAGATCTTTCCTGGAAGTCTACTTCAGTGATTCTCAACCTTCCTAATGCCACGACCCTTTAATACAGTTCCCCACGTTGTGCTGACCCCCAATTTCATTGTTACAAATTGAACATAATTAAAGCATAGTGATTAATCACAAAAACAATATGTCATTAATATGTGTTTTCCGATGGTCTTAGGCGACCCCAAAGGGGTCGCGACCCACAGGTTGAGAACCGCTGGTCTACTTCACTGTCAGTGAACACCACTGCCTGCCTTCACCACGGCCAATCTATACCGATGCACCTCTCTCAGCCCAGGTTTTTGAAGTTCTGCTTCCTTTGGAGTTTCCAAGCTTACCACTCGAAGCCCGTCTGATTCCTGGGTGATTGATGCACCTCGCTGAAAGCATCTGTGCCAACCAGCGCTCAAACAGGGACTGTGAGGACCGTGCTCCCTTGCACTTGGAGCTTGTCCCATGTAGCTGTGCCTGTAGAGACAAGCACTGAAGCTAGATCCAGCTTCCAAGTGTGAACTTCACCGAAAATCACCATGATCTTTCCTCTTTCATGCTGGTTCCATATGGTAAAATGTGACCCATGATGACTCAGAAGCCAGTCTGGAATGGAGAAGAGAATCTCTGATGAGTGAAAGTGAAGGTGGAGAGAGCTTATTAAATAGCCCAACAGAAGCACAGTCATAGCAAGGTCAGGAGAGAGTGAAAGAGAAAGAAGTTCAGGTTCTGAATGCTAAGAATCAAAAAGTGGACTGGCCAAAGACCAGGCCCAGAGCCCAGGCTTAAGAAATGTGATCATCTTTGTGGTGCTAGCTAGCACTGTCATTCTCCCTAACAGCAAAGGCTTTTTAGTGTGATTTTTATGTGACAGTTGGCCACGTTTATGGCACAAACTTATATGAATGTCAGCTAGTCTGGTCTTCTCTTTAATAAGCGGTGAGATTAGAGGTCATGGAGACAGGTTGAGTGGATGTGAGATTGGGTAGGATTTTTGACAAGGTAAAGTAGGGAAAACAGAATCTTGAGTAATGGGGTAAATTCACACAAACGCACCGAGAAGGATGCAGAGCAAGTGAATAAATAGCAAACAGCATTTTCTCTGCCTTTTAAAGATATCAAAGTAATTTCCTCTAAATTGTTTCAAATGCCTCCTAATGCATCCATTGTTTATATTTATTCCACTTAGTGTACATCAGAGCTACTCTGACTCCTACATTCCTTATAACCTTTATTTCAGAGTGTTTGACATCCTAGTTAGTTTTGAATACCTAAAAAAAAACATGCATTACTCTGGAATGGGCTGAAAGAGATAGAAGAAATAGTCATTCAAATTGCCAGGGAAAGCATATGAAATGCTTTCTGAAAATGAAAACCAAATCGCCCTGGCTACACATGTGAAAGCACTAGAAGATTCAGTAGTCACGTTTAACACTGAGAAAAGAGATGCTCAAGCTGGAAATGATGAAAGGCTCTTTAATTACAGCAGCATGAAACATGGCGGGCAATTTACTCTGTTTGCATCATACACTCCTTCGTCCTCCAGCATATCCTGGGGAGGTTGTGAAGCTAAGTGCTCCATTTTCTCTGTCGATCCTGGTTGCTAAGTTTCCCATTCATTATAATGCATCGGCGCCTGTAAGAGTTGTCCAGTTTCTCTCTGCCCTCTCCACTCGCTGAACCGTGATGATTATGAATGGGCCTGGATAATAGTGCCTACTTTTCCTCCCTCACTCTCTGTCCTACTTTCAAAGATAACAGTTGCTTGTTACCATCGTAAATAGGGCTGCCATGCAAACACAAGAAAGCTTTTCTCTGTGCCATGTATTGCATCCAGAAAGATAGCCAGCCCCATACACCCAACTTCAGCCAGGGGCTGGTGTATTTGATTGACAAGAAACTGCTTTGCAAATCGATTATACCAAATTCAGGAGATGGTTTCCAACATCAAATTGGGTATGGCTGCTGCATATTAAAAGCTAAGGCAGCACTTAGAATCTCATGTCCAGATAGCAGGGGAACGGGTGTGTTAATGATCTCAATCTTGGTCGTCATTTCACAATGTCTATTTGAAAACATCACATTGTATGCTTTACGTATATGCAATTATACTTATAAATTATTTCTCAAATTTTAAGAAAGGATAGCAGGGTGTAAACTAGTTCAGGCATAGGTTCTTTTACATCCATTTGCTATGTACCACATTATGTGATGGGAAATTAAAAAGTAAATATCTGCTTCCCCAAACATCTTCTTACTGCCTCGGGTCTCATATACCAAACCGTTTTGCAGCATTCACATTCTAGTTTCTCTAGAGTGCTCATGCTCCCTCCTTTTAATCATTTATCTCCCCAATAATTCTCTCTAAATTTAAATCCTATGCATTCTTTAAGGGATATTCTAAAACCCACCCTTTCTATTCAGATATGTTTCTTACTTCTCCAGATCTTACATAATTTGTAGAAAGTAGTATCTAATTTGACATATATTCATATGTTACTTACATTATTCTCTAAGAATTTTAGGTGAATAAACCTTTTCTCCTAAAACATTGATAAACACTCTGTTCTGGAAGGAACTCTATGTGCTACTGTTTTGATTCCCATATCTAGACTTACCAGAAGAAATTAAAAAATACTTGTTGAGCCAGCCAATGTGTCTCAGTGGTTGAGCATCAACCTATGAATCAGAAGGTTACGGTTTGAGTCTCAGTCAGGGCACATGCCTGGGTTGCACACTTGATCCCTAGTAGGGGCATGCCCGAGGCAGCCGATTGGATCCCCCAAAGGGGACATGCAGGAGGCAGCCAATCAATGATTCTCTCTCATCATTGATGTTTCTAGCTCTCTCTCCTTCTCTCTTCCTCTCTGAAATCAATAAAAATATAATAAAAATATTTTTAAAACTGTTTGTTGATAGTTTGGCATCTAACTTTTTAAAAGAGAAAAACTCATTGAATGCTAGCACATTAAAGTTAGAAAGTTGAGTGCAATCTCTCAATTAATGTGATATTTTTCTTTCCATGTCTACATTATCTCAGACAGGTGGTCCTTCAGGCTCTGTTTGAACATTTCCAGTGAAAAGAAGTTTATTAAACTTCAAGATAGTTCATATCATTTTGGACAGCTTTAAATGTTGTAAAATTCTTCCTAATTGTGGCCTAAGGTTCTCTTTAGTAACTTCCATTTAATGGCCTAATCTGCTTTCTGAAATGATGTAAGTCAAATTCTCCTTTTTGTAACTGTCTTTTATATAGTTGAAGTCAAACAAGCATGCATTGCTAGGAGCATAATCAGAATGGTGCCTATCGGCAGAGAAAGAAGCAATTATCTCTGCAACCAGGCAACTCCAACTCCTCACCTGCAGAAGCAGAAACTTTAGCTCAAACCAAAAGATGCTTGTGAGTAGCCTCTTATGCTCCAGAGAGCTGTGAACCCCCGATAGTCACCTGTTTATAGACAGAGAGGAGTCACATTCTACTGGAGCCTCAAAACAAAAAGGAGCCCTAACCGGTTTGGCTCAGTGGATAGAGCGTCAGCCTGCGGACTGAAGGGTCCCAGGTTCGATTCCAGTCAAGGGCATGTACCTTGGTTGAGGGCACATCCCCAGTAGGGGGTGTGCAGGAGGCATCTGGTGGATGTTTCTCTCTCATCGATGTTTCTAACTCTCTATCCCTCTCCCTTCCTCTCTGTAAAAAATCAATAAAATATATATATATTTTTAAAAAAGAGCCTCCCATCAAAAAGAAACTTTATGCTATTTCCCAAGAGATATGAACTTCTTTTCTGAAATGTCTCTAATGTAGTCCTCATGGCTTGACTTAGAAATCTTCACTGAATGAGTAGCAACAATCATGATGAAGCAAGCAGGTACTGCAATGAAGCCATGACATAAAACAGTTAGATGAAGTCCAAGTGTAACTAAAATTGCCCCGATAGATTATGATCAATTGAATCAAACCTATGAAGGTGAAAATACATTCATGAAAACTAAAAATTATAATACCAATCATATCAGAGGCAAAATTTGTTTTCAATGCCTGAGAACATATTGAGGTGTGTTGAAAGGGCATTGACCTGTCATCTGTAGGATCTGGACTCTAGGCTGTTTTGTTCATTAAATTACTGGGTTATTGGGTATGTGGCACTCAATTTCTCCAACTATAAATTAAAGAAATTGGACTGGATGAGCACCAAAGCTGTTTGAACCTCTAACTTTTTCTGTTGTTAAACCTCTTGAATTCTTACATATATGTACTCTTTTTTTAAAGTTCTTTAACATTTTTCTAAAAAAAAAAAAAAAAACCCTGTCAATTGTTGCTTTAATTGATATTATTAATCTGTCCCTGAAAAACTCCTATGAAAACCAAATAATAAAATCATCTTATAATATCAACTATTTTCAATGCTTACTGGTTTTTCCCAAATTCTCAAATTCTAGGAATTTCCCAAATTACTAAAATAAGGGAGTTGTAATCTCTAAGGCTCTTTTAAATTCCAATTATATGTGAAATATGTCGGGGTCCAGAATGAGTCGCTTAAGATGTGCTTCCCTTTTGCAGATTGCTTTGAGCTAAAGATAATTTTAGCTTCAGGCTTAAGAGAACTTCTGCCCCTCCTTTTAACTATCTAGAACAGCGGTTCTCAACCTGGGGGTCGAACGACCCTTTCACAGGGGTCGCCTAAGACCATCGGAAAACACATATATAATTACATATTGTTTTTGTGATTAATTACTATGCTTTAATTATGTTCAATTTGTAACAATGAAAATACATCCTGCATATCAGATATTTACATTATGATTCATAACAGTAGCAAAATTAAAGTTATGAAGTAGCAACGAAAATAATTTTATGGTTGGCGGTCACCACAACATGAGGAACTGTATTAAAGGGTTGCAGCATTAGGAAGATTGAGAACCACTGATCTAGAAGAACTTGAATCAAGAGCCTTGCACATAATGGGAGATCAGCAGAAATAACCTCTTTTGACTATCTATAGGGTAGGACAAATGTTTATTTACTAAGCATCTGCTCTTCTTCTCATCCTGCAATGACCTTTTGAGGCCCCCAAAGCACCTTACCTCATCCCTAGCTCAGGATGTCTTTTATGTCCATGTTTCCTTTCTGTGTCTGAATCTTTCCCACATGTGGGGACTCTTAACTTCTTAAATATGTGGGGCTGCAATACATATGTATGCATTAAGTTTGGTTATTTTCTCTTGCTAATCCATCTCAAATATATTTGATTTTTTAGAGCAGCCAGCAGTACCTTGAAGGTAAAGAAAAGTTTGTTTCTCCCCACAAACATATAATTTAATTCAAAGGGACCTTGGAGATGGCAAATCCCTTATTTTAAGTTCAGGTATACTGAGTTATGGTTCAGAGCTGCTTTCAGTAACTCATCACTTAATGCAATTTTCACAAAATAATGAATTCATTCATAATGTTAAAAACCACCTTCTAATTTACTTGTTTTATTCACTAGGTAATTCTTACTGTGGAAAACCTACCCTCTATCTCTGGAGCAGTGTCTAATTGCAATTATCCAAGTGTTATAGACCTTTAAAATCCTGGTTTTTCTATAGTTGCTTGCTTCATTGAAGGGAAAGAAAAGTAAAAGCCCCAAAGGAAGGGTAATCAAAGCTTGAAATATGCATTTAGACTGCTTAGAGTGATTGAATTTAGAAACCAATCACTGGTTCATCATATGTTTTGTGCTGTATGCTTTTGGACTGGAAGGAGCTGCCACATCTATATATACAAAAGGCTAAATGACCAACCATCTGACTGACCGACTGGCCGGTACATATGACACACATTGGCAATTTAAAAATAAACGTTGACTTGCCCATGCGTGATACATATAAAGCTTTCGCTGGTGCCAATCACATGCATGTTTTAATTTTATTCTATGTTATACTAGTGGGCCTGGTACAAGAAATTCATGCACATTAAAAGGGAATTAATTAGAGGAAATGTTTTAATATTGCTATTTACCCTTTCTCTATAATAGAAATGTCGGAGATGAAAGAAAATTAGTAAAATGTATATGAAAATCTCTCTCCTGTCAGAGTCTGGGGGAAGTCTCGGGACCTAGAGTAAAGTCCCCGCCCACCACCTATACCCTCTTCGAAAACACAGGAGACCCAGACCCGGCCGGCCCCACCCCCACTGGGTGAAACCAAGACCCAGCCAACCCCACCCTGTCAACCCCCTGCAGGTGGGGGACACAGCCTCAGGTCCCCTGGCCCGGCACTGGGTGGGGAACACAGTCTCAAGTACCCTGTCAAGCCCTTCCAGGGAGGGGGGAGCGGCCTGAGGTCCCCATTAAGCCCTGCTGGGTGAGGGGCGCGGCCTGAGATCCCTCGCCCTGGCCAGGCGCCATGCAGCCTCAGGTCCCTGCTGTTCAGTTGTGGTGTTATGAGTCCTAGCTAATTTGCATATTCCACTATTATTATATAGGATATACTATTTTGACATGTAGTTTTTTTCAGTAATGTAACTACCCCATGAATCTTTCTTCTAATTAATTTCCTTTCAATGTGCACAAATCCGTGCACTGGGCTACTAGTATGATTATATTTCTTTAGGCCCAAGTTAGTATGACAGGCAAATGTGCGCCAAAGTCACAAAATTTTCCATTTTTATAAAGTGGAAGAGGCATAGACATAAAAGGCAGATTAATGCTACTGTCTTCAGGGTTATAAACCTCTTGTTCCTGAACAACCTGGGACAACTCACTCATTCTCAGTCATGAAAAAAGAAAATAACAGAAATTTCTCAGCCCTATTGCAATTTTATTCCCTGCAATAACCATTTCTCTGAACAGGACGCTCAGGCACAGATGCCTGGGAGGTACTTTATAATATGTTCTCTCTATATTATTTCGCAAAAAAATTTCTGTCCAGTTTTGAGATTATGAGAAGTTGTTTAGTAATTTCCCTATGGACAGAAAAAAAGTGATGTAGTAAAATTGCAAGAGCACATATTTATAAACACTAGTAACACAACTATCCCACTTGTGTACATAAGAGATCCTAGGTGTACTGAGGATCTACAAAAATGAATATTTTGAGAACTAGTATATATAAATTATAGAACTGAATTTATATTACTTTGGATTTTGGTTGTTGAGTTGAGAATGGATTGAAGGCAGTTATCTACTTCCCTTCTTAAGTTTGTCTTTTTCAAAATTCTCCTGCCTTTTCTCATTTCCAGAAAGATAACAAGGATAAGAGGATGGGAGGGGAGGAGGTGAAATCTGGGGATGATTCATCCTACCCAGAAAAAGGAATAGAAACAGTTTCTGTAAATTAAAAAAAAAAAAAAAAAAATTGGTATTTGTATCTGTGTGACTCAGCCATTTCATTTCAAGGTGTTTGCTCAAGTAAATAACTTGGCAAGTGTGGAAAGATGTTTGTGGAAGTATCTTAACCATAATGGTATTATTCAGTGTAGTTCAACAAACATGTTAGAAAACCCATGTCAGGGAGAAAAAATTTTCCTCTACCCTGCAAGGTTTTCTGGCTGGTATAATACACTGTAATTAAATTGACATGAGACAGACTAGCAAGAGGAAAACAAATTGAAGTTTAATAGTGCATATTATCTCCTGTGCATGGGAGAGATTCAGGAAAACGGACTAATTTGCCAAAATTGGGAAGCCCTCACCTTAAATAGCACCTTCAGCTAAAGAGAAAAGGAAAGGTTGGTGGTGGAGGTTATCAGGAAAAGCACAGTCAGCAAAGGTAAAATTGTTATGAAGGTTTAGGTCCAAAACTTCTCCATTGATTCTGAAGGCAGCCCTGACACAGTGAGGGAAATTCCCTTAAAAATGAAAATTTTCCTTACAAATGCAAATGTACTTTTAGAAATGGTAACTTGTACTTGATTTCCAGAACTTCTCCCTTGTCTGCTATTTCTTAAAATTAACCAGCCTAAAATAATCAATAACCCATATTTTGGGGTGGCAAACATTGCCCCTCATCACCCACTGTGTGTCTGTAACCAGTTGGGTGCTAAATTTTCTTTTTAAGCTAAATTGGCATAGACGTTTTTGGAGGAAAGCTGGAAAAGTCTAAACTCAGGACTGTTCCGAAGAACTGACATGTAGCCTTACTCAAATTCATAAGAGCTTTAATAGGAGAAATTTACATACATGGGCAAAGCAGCTGCTACCAGTGGTGGCTACAGGGAAGAATCCACACCCCTCCCATGACAGGGTCTCCTTTTTATAGGGAGTTAATTGCAGAAACCATTTGATGGGCAGTCACTAGACCTCCAGAAAGAACAATGCACTCAGAAATTAACAGATAACATCAGGCAGTTTTAACACTCTATACATTCATTAACCTCCTTCCTGGGGGCATGATGTTTATCTTTTGGGAGTCATTCTAGTTTTCTGGGTAGTCAGCCAAGCCTGAGGCTACAGAGAGTTAAAAGTCCAACAATTCCCAGAAGCCTTTACTGCTGGAATCATATTGCATCTCAGTGAGTTCCCTACAGTGTCCAGGGGTGGGCAAACTTTTTAACTTGAGGGCCACAATGGGTTCTTAAACTGGACCAGAGGGCCGGAACAAAAGCATGGATGGAGTGTTTGTGTGAACTAATATAAATTCAAAGTAAACTTCATTACATAAAAGGGTATGGTCTTTTTTTTTTTTTTAGTTTTATTCATTTCAAACTGGCCAGATGTGGCCCGCTGGCCATAGTTTGCCCACGGCTGGTATAGACTCAAGGAATAAGAAATTGCACAATATGATACAGGCCTTTTAGGTGCAATGGGGCTCAGAGAATGCCACCTAAGAAAGACAAAGGGGTGGCTGTCCAGTAAAGGTTTTGTGATATTTTTATTGATAATATATATATATTTAATTTTCATCCCCTTTTCTAGCACAGAGCTCCTGAAGCCCTTGGAATTTCCTAAATAATGAGTGATAAAGATCTTTTGTTATGTTAATGAGGTGCCTTTTGGAAAGCAGCTAGGATAGGGGCTGCTGGCCAGAGGAGTCAACTTTGAAATTAAAGGGTGGGAATTTTAAATCCTCTCATTTCCACCTCTGGGGGAGAGAAGACACACTAGAAGTTCAATCAATAGTTCCAGGTTAATGATTTAATCACTCATGCCTATGTAATGAAACTTCTATAAAAACCCAAAAGGATGGGCAACATGGAGGGCTTCCAGGCCGATGACCACATGGGAGTCCTGGGAGATGGAGCACTCAGAGAGCATGGAAGTCCCACACCTCTTCCCACACACATTGCCTCCTGCAACTCTTCCACGTGGTGCATCCTGAGTTATAGCTTGCTAAAATATAAACAGGGACGTATTACATTTTTTAAGTTTATTTGAACAAAATTGATTTGAATCAGACAGCATCTAATTTAGGAAATAGAAAGGAGCTTTGAAAAGCTGTACAAATGAAAGACTTTTACTGGCAGAAGGGAGTGAGAGCAATAACGTTGTACTAGGCAAAACAAATTTTAAAAAGTGCAGAATGGTTACTGCAAAAATTTTTTCCTAGGGGGATGGCAAGGGCTTTTCAGGCAGAATATCTCACTAACCTATCATGAGATTTCTGGTTGACAGGTGTAAGGAGATTTTTTTTTTTTTTGTAAGGAGATTTTTGATTGACAGGTTTAAGATTTCATTTCTGGGAAACCCAAAGCTATAATTAAGTTAGGTTTCAGTTTGGTGCCATAGGGCTTAGCATTAGAAACTCCATGTTAGGCCTATTGTCTTTTGGGCTTTTAAAGAACCCTTTTATAATAAACTGGTGATCTAGTAAGTAAAATGTTTCTCTAAGTTTTGTGAACCACTCTAACAGATTAATAAAATCCAAGGAAGAGGGTGATTGGAACCTCTGATCTATTATTGTAGGAGATGGAAGAAACCCATGCGACACTTAGAGAAATGGAATTACACAGCTCTATTATGCCAGCAGTCTTAGAGGAGTTGCCTCCAGAGTCTGAGCAAGCCAATATGGTGGAAGCCCTCCCTTTATATCCCTTCGATTTCTTTGTCCCCCAAATGTGGGATAGGACTTCCGGACCTTTTTTGGGCTTTGCAAAAAGCCCCGTGGGTTGGGATGGGGGCTTGAGATCACATCTAAGGGCCTGGCCTGGTGCCAGCGCTGATAACGCCCTCTGGGGGTTCATGGTTTATGGCCTCTGTAAAATGTGAGCGTTTTGGTAACAGGTCTTACAAGACCAGATTGTGGAGGAAAGGGGCAGTGACTTAATTATAAGTTATCAAGAATGTACATTACGTTATGGGCACAGATTCAAGATTGCTAGCCCCTAAACATCAGGGTTACATTGGAATTAGCCTTTAGCCTTCTCACTGTAGCTGGTGTTAGAACCATAGGTCACGACCTGAACTTGTAACTGAAATCTGAAGTGTGTCTGTGGGGGAGGGATACAGTCCATGAGACTGAATCCCTGTGGAATGTGATGCCATTTCTCAGTAGATAGTGTCAGAATTTAGGTGAATTATATATAGGTCATGCTGCAGAATTTACCAGGCGACCAAAAAATACACGGGGAGTGCTCAGAGATCCAGGATAAACCCATTTATCTATACGAATAATAGTCTAGGTAGCCTAAGACCATCAGAAAACACATATATAATTACATATTGTTTTTGTGATTAATCACTATGCTTTAATTATTTAATTTATTCAATTTGTAACAGTGAAATTGGGCGTCACCACAACATGAGGAACTCTATTAAAGGGTCGTGGTATTAGGAAGGTTGAGAACCACTGGTCTAGGTCGTGAGCAAACTGCGGCTCATGAGCCACATGCGGCTCTTTGGCCCCTTGAGTGTGGCTCTTCCACAAAATACCACATGTGGGAGCGTATGTACAGTGCAATTGAAACTTCATGGCCCATGCGCAGAAGCCGGTATTTTGTGGAAGGGCCACACGCAAGGTGCCAAAGAGCTGCATGTGGCTCGCTAGCCGCAGTTTGCTGACCACTGGTCTAGGTGGTTGTCATGCCCTCACACCGTGATGCCCTCATGCCATCACAAGGAGGCTGTGTTCACAGCAGGCGCTCACACATGTGGGTGGATGGGGCCTGAGGGTCCTGCGGCTGCACGTGCTGTGGAGGCAGGACCCCCAACTCCAGCCTACCTCTTTGGGGAAATCCATTGAGGAGCCCCGGGGTCCCGGGTCTCACGTGATTTCGCGCACCGGGTCACTAGTTTTCAGATGTCCTAGCATAGTGACTCAGGGTGTCAGTTCTCCAAATCCTGAGTGAGTGAATATGGAGGAAGCTTTTCCCTTTATACCCTTTGGTTTCTTTGTTTTCTATCTGTTTCCTAACTACTGGCCTTTTGTGGTGGGCTTCCACAGCCCCTCCTGTGTCCTTTAGAGGGGAAGTTAGATTGCATCTAAATGCCTGGTCTGGGTGGTGCTAGTGACCTCCCCTGTAGCTAAACTGTTACATTCTTTGTTTATGGTCCCTTTGTAAATTGGGAGTAATTAGGAAAACAGGTCTTGCTAGACCAGCTTGTGGAGGAAAGGGGCAGTGACTCAATGATAGGCTATCAAGAATGAACATTAGGTTTCTGGCACAGGTTCAGATTGCTAGCCCCCGCCCCCCAAATGTCTTATGTTCCCCATCAGTCACACCACTGATGTCAGAGAATTGTAGGTGTGGGGACCCTCCCCACCCACACACACATACACACCTGGGAATTGGGTCTAGAACCTTTAGATTTCCTTTCTGGAGATTTCCAGATATGTTTCTACCTCAAATAACAAATATATAACTATACATTCATATAATGGAATAATATGCTTTCACTATGCATGGAGTCATTTATTTCTGTATTCTCATGAAACAGTGTTCATAATATATTGTTAAATGAAAAGGAAAAAAGCAAACCAAAACAAGATATTGTAGTAGGATCCATTTTGTACAATATAGAATATATTCATGTACAGTTAAATATATACTGGAAAGTTCCCAGGTTAACTTCAGCCATCTTGGTGCTAATTTCTCCCTTTTTGCCTATCTGTATTTAAATATATGTAAAATTAATCTGTATTACTTCTGTAATTAAAAGCAAAGAAAATGGTGTTTATGGAAAGAGACTAACTAGCATAGAAAAAAAGTGGGCTGGATGCTAAGAAGGCGAGAGACGTGGTTATCTGGTCAACCTAAGCAATCCTGTTATTGTGGGTAGGGACACTTCATTAGCTCTCACACTGCAAATCAAAGTCAGCATCCAAATCTGAATCCAGGTACAACTGCCTCTAAAGCTTGAGCTTTACTCAAGTACTATTTTTGTTACACTCTGTTGCTACCCACAGCTGCCCTGACAATTGATGCAAATGTGAGTGAAATAGTAAAGAGAATTCAGAATGAGTCCCAGTGATAAACAATTTGCAAGCTATGAAAACTGCAGGGAATATGGATGTAGGATGGTGCAAAAATGAATAGCGCTATTATGCCGGGAATTGTCACCTCATTATAAATGTCCCCTTTCTCATCTCCAGCCCTCGCTCTCTGTTAATAATTCAAGCATTTAAATTTTTATTGGATTGCAGGTTGATATGCAGGACATGAGTCTGCCTTCACAACTGTCATATTTAAAATTGGAATGGAATGAATCATTTTTTGCTTCTCATCAAGTCAGCCATTTGTATTACCCAAGTGTGTCTAATGGGAAGGAGAGAAGCACGTGACGGGAGGAAAACCTCAGGAAGTTAGAACATTTGTACTGCAATCAAACTAAATGTCCACTGGATGTCAGTTTAAAATGGCATCGGGCCGGTGGCCGCTGATGCATCACCTCCCAAATTTCTACTGAAATATCAATGAAGACACAGAAAAAGACAAACACATACACCATCTCCAGAAACTAAAACTTTAAAAGAGCTAATTACCAGTTTCTGAGAACATCGACTAAATGTAAGACCAAAGAAGCACAATTAAGAAAAATATACTGTTGGTCTAACAATTCTAACTCCCAGGCAACTGAGCAAACCCCCCGTCCCCAACCCCCCGGAAAAAGATACAAAGATATTTTATTCCTTCCTGCACTGTCAGCCTGTGAGTCAGTGTTAGAGTTTGCAATCACCCCTTTATTGTGTACGTATGATTATTCTAGCAGCTAGAATACCCAATTGATGCTCCCCTGCAACTCAACCCTTCAGGAATGTTATCCCAGAAAGCCAGAGAGCCAGGGCAGGAGAAGGTGTGCCATTCTCTGCGTTGGACTTTCACATGAGATTTGATCGGAAGTAGTGGTCTTCCCACTATCTCTGTTGCTGCTGCTACTAAATGATCCTGGACTTGGCAAGTGGGGAAAGTGGCTAATCCTATTACAGAATTAGATAGTCCCGACTGGATTAGTGAAACAGGATGAGCAGGTTGATGAAGATCAACTAAAAGGGTCTTGCCTTTAGGCTCAGCCAGAAGATATGTATAAACAGTGCCCTGTTGTGGCCGGCTGCGTCCAAAGGTGTTCATTCTGGACCTCAGGGTCATGCTCCCACAGCGACTGATCCCAAGTCCTGGCTCTGAGACTTAGATGTGTGTGGACTCAGGGAAACTGCTTGATTTCTCTGAGTCTCAGCTTCTTCATCTGTTGGTAAACTGGAGATTGTTACATGTATTTCAACAGGTTATTATAAGAAATGAATATGGTAGTAGGTGTAATTAGACTCCATAAAAGCAAATGTAAGAGCTTGTCTTTATGATTATGGTTATTTAAAATATGTTTTTATTGATTTTAGAGAGGAAGGGAGAGTAAGAGAGATAGAAATAGAGAGAATCATTGATTGGCTGCCTCCTGCACATCCCTTACTGGGGATCGGGCCTGCAACAGAGGCATGTGCCCTGACCAGGAATGGAATCGTGACCTCCTGGTTCATAGGTCAATGCTCAACCACTGAGCAACACTGGCCAGGCAAGAGCTTGTCATTATTATGTCTTCTTTTCTCAAACTTTTAGTGTAGTGCACAGTTTATTTGGCAAAACAGCCATAGTTTGGTGAATGCACCATCCTGCAAACCAGTATGGCATTTAGGGTCTGATCACACAATGACCACTTAAAAATGATATGTAGGGTAGGAATTACTCATCTTTTCCTATAGTTGACCTTCTCTCTCTCCAGCCAGATCACAGGCTCATTTAGGACCGAGCCCAATATTTAGACTTGCTTGTCTCCCCTTCTGCACTCCACAGCTCTGTACTTGCTGAGGGCTTGAGAAGTGCAAGTTGATGATCATGGTCATCAGTTTCAGCCCTGTAATTATTTAGGTATTTTCCTGCTCCGGGTAGGGGCATATTTTTCTTCTGCAGGTGTGAATCACTAACACTGATAGTGTTCTCTGTGTGTCAGTGGGAATATTTACTGTGGTATGTAAGGTCACTGAAGGTGGGACTGCATTAAAGAGGTTTTATTTATTTATTTAAGTCTATACATTGCGTAGAGTCAGCTGCAGATATAGGCTTAATCAATCAATCTGATAAAAATTTCTCCAGTGATGAAGGTGCAATCTGTAGCCAGGGGTGCCATAAAAGTCTCAAACCTGTATTTGCTGTTGATATGTGAGAGATAAAAAAGAAAATGTAAGTACCCTATAACAAAGTATTTGCTATTCTAATTTAAAGTGCTAGCCATTACAACAATTTATTACAAAACATTTTCATATTGCTATATATTTTGCCAAGGATTACGCTGTCCTTTTTATTCATCATACGATGTTTTATTAGGTTCCTATATGGTGCCGCTGCTCATTTGCAAGGAACTACATTTCCCAGTTGTATAAACGGAGGAGTCATTTGTCTTCTGAGGAACCTGTGGAAGTGGGAAGGCAGTATGAGTCTTTTTTGCCACCTTTTTATTCTCCTTATAAGTCCTTCAGGGAGATGGCACACGTTCTATTGGCTTCTGCCAGTTTAACATTCAAGGTCTTCATAGGTTGGGGCTATAATTAACACCACACAATACATGCCTTTATTTTGAGGAAAACAACTGTTTTGTCATTTTCTGGTGTTTTGCCTTTGAGCCTCTTTATGGTCTAAGGGGGTCTTGATTGATAGACTGAAACCTAAAATGTAGCCCCTTATTCTGCCTCTTTGTCCCCTGCCCCTTTCCTTCTCTTTTTTTGTCATTTTCAACGACTAGTTTTGATTTATTCCCCTTCCCCACCTTAGAATCTCACTTTTCCTTTCTTCCCCCCCAGAAACATTTTTTCTCTCTTTTTAGCCACAGAAAAGAAAGATGAATTCCTACAACCTGCCACGTAGATCTAGAAAAGAGAAAAATAAAAATGCTGAAGGAAGGCAGTGAGAGTTTCTGATCATTCTAATCCAGTTGCTCTCAGTCCTTCAAATCGAATGGAAAGCTTTTAAATCCACTGATGCCTGACTCATGTCTGGACAACCGAATCATGTTCTATGGGGATGGGATCTAGGCAGTGGTGGGAGTAAGAACCACTGCACTGCATGGCCTTTTAATTTCCTGATGGGTGGCTTCTGGTGGCAGGCAGCTGGAATCAGGGAGAGTGACTGAGTGCTCACACCGGGACAAAATACCTGCGCCCCAGCTGATAAGAGTTGGAGGCCCTGCTCACGTGCTGTTCCTACTCCTTGGTGTCACGGCCCAGTCAAGAAGCCTGATCTTCCAGGGTTTTCCAGCGATGGAGGCTGGGTTATGTCATGTGATTATCTCAGGCACACAGCAGACCTGAACACATTCCCTGCAGACCATTCAAAGGATTAGGTTCAATGCATATATACAGCCCTAGTTGGTGTGGCTCAGTGGAGAGAACCGCGGCCTGTCCCAGGTCCCATTCCAGTCAATGGCATGTACATCGTCTGCAGGCTCCTCCCTGGCCGGGGCCCTGGTCGGGACTTGTGGAAGGAGACAACCAATGGATGTGCTTCTCTCACATCAATATTTCTCTTTCTGTCTTTCCTTCTCTCTTCCACTCTACAAATCCATGGAAAAATATCCTCGGGTGAGGGTTAAAAAATAAAAAAAGGCCAATGTATAGGTCTTTCTAATTTATCTGGGATAATTCCCATCAATTAACTGTTTCTCTGCTGGTAGGAGTTTCTCTTATCTGCTGAGGAAGGAGTTGTCCTAGATCTCACATTTTGGGAGAACTAGTCTCTTGCCATTGGTCCCGCCTTCTGTCTCCCACCCTGGCTTTCCATATGTGGGTTCCACGCTGTGGGCCTTTTCCCTTTGTCTGCTGCTGCCAATAGCTTCTGCCTCCTCACACCCTCCCACTCAAGCTCGTCCCTGTGGTGCACTTGCTTGCTCATCGCCATCTGCCTCCCACTTTCTCCTGCCGGAGGAAGTTCCATGATATATGGCTTCTGAGAGAAGCGCTCCTTCCATCACATCTTTTATTCCACAGCCACACTTCAGACACGCCGTAGGCCTAGCACGAGTATTGTCTGAGGCCCAGCCCCCACTCCGCCAAAATGATGCAAGAACTTCTGCTCTCAGGCCCCCGATGGAAGGTGCATTTCCCACACAGGCAGAGTAGCAGGGAAGCTTCTCTGAGTGGCAAGGGTAGGGCACGGAAAAGCTGATCAGCTCCGGGCATGACCTGGGCCCTGCTGAGCCCGGAATGAGCCATTCAGCCACTGTGACATCTGGGGCTGAGGCACTCAGGGAAGAGCTGATTTACTTAGGGGCGAGAAGAAGCTGTGATTGGAGGCTTCCCTGCAGTCACTCAAAAGGGAAGAGGAATAGGGGAGTGTTATCATCTGGATTCTGTAAATTAGGAAACCATGGCTATATTTTCCAAGGTGCAGAGGTTTAAGAGCACTGCAAAAACCCTGAAGTTATGCACAGTATTTTGTTGGTTTGTGTGTGTGTGTGCATTTTGCTGAGCCTACAATTTTAATGACATTCTCAGTGGGTTCTATGACTAAAAATTATAAAAAGGCTAAGAACGTGTTTTAGAACAGAGCACAGAGTCCTGAGTGCAAAGTGCAGTTCATGTTATTTTTATTTCCTCTTCCCTTCGGACTCACAAACCCTAGGACAGAGCTTGGGACAGAGAACATATGCTCAGAAGGTACTTGTCCAACTATTTTTCTATCACTACGATCCAGACTCCAAAGACAGAACATGCAAAGGGATAATATGTGAGATTCACTGAGAGGTTCTTGCTGGGAATTCTAAAGGCTTAGCATCTGGTCTTAGTTCTACCATCTCTGTGATTTAGGGCAAGAAAATTCACTTTTCTGGGCTTTGGCTTCTCCCTCAAAGTTTGGATTGTATAGACTACCATTCAGTTCTGAAAGTCAACAAAGTTAGAATTCATCTACAATGTTAGCAAACAAACAAGAGAGCCTAATTCTTTCTGTGTGGAGAATTTGGACTATCATAGGTATGATGAGAAGGAACACAAAATACCTTTGTATTCCCTAATAATTGAAGTCAAATCCTCTTCCCTATTTCATGTTTTAGAAGGGGTTGGCCGAACTGTATTGTCATCGGTGGGGAGCTCTCCTCATCCCCACCGGTTGCTGTTGGGAGGGGCTTCTTGCCATATCTTGAGAAAAGGAATTTTTTTGAGACTCTGCAAGGGAGGGTGAGATATTATAGAAAGCTTTGTTTCTGTGGAATTAAACCCCTAAGATTCCAAGGTCCCATCTCCCTTTGTTCTGCCAAGAAAGAAGTCCAGCTGTTCCATTAGCAGGTTTAGGATTAAAGCCCTTGCCAGAGTTTCCCTTCCATATAAGGGCACAGTCTAACCCAGCATCAGGCTAGTTTAGTTTGTGTTCCCTGCTGCAGTCCATCAGTCCACTGTCTCTGGGGTCCACCTAGCCACATGGCTATATGGAGGGAATATGGGCGAACAAGAGGAGAAGCAGAGAGCCAGAAGCCAAGAGGCACAAACTCCTTTGTTGGGGGATTCTGTATTCCCAAATTTTCACAAGCCTCCAGTGGCCATCTCTAGCCAATTGTCTTTGTTTCCAGGTTTGACTGACAGGCACCTTCCTTACCTCACCTTACTTAAATGCACATGTGTTCCTCTTCCTCTTCCCCTTCCCCCAGTAATCTGCAGGGAATGGACCAGTGGCTCTCTGGGGAGGGTAAACTTGCATCTTCCTGGTGAAGCTGCCCAAGTGACAGGCCTATAATGTCTGGCCTCCCTTCTGCTTCTTTTCTATTATTATTAACTAACTAATTACAATGGTATCAGTATGACTGCAAAGTTGAGCATCAACTCTGTGCCTAAAATTGGACTAAGCAATAGTGAAAAACTCTGATCATTTTCTCAAGTATCTGATAACCTCATAAATATGATTAAGATGCATTAAACAGGAAGAACACAATTGATTACTAAACTACAAAGGCTGCAATTATAATTGTAATAACTCTGAAGACTGGAGTGATCCCAGAGGTTTCATGGGGATGATGGGTCTTAAATTGTGTTTTCAATGTTGGGCAGAATTTAAATAAGTGGTGGAAGGAAGATACTCCCAGTGGAAGTGGGTGAGGATGGATGTGGGGATCAACAAAGTGTTAGGGGGAAAGCAGATTGGTCTATCTGACAAAAGCAGAGGTTGTTTGGGGGGAAATGTGAGAGTGTTTCAGTTCTGTAATCTTTGAAGGCCTGAAAGGTAGTTCGAAGCATTGCATCTACTTGAAGAAACTGCTCTAAATTGTTTCTTAGATTGGAGCCAGGTACTGCTGCCATCACGTGGGTGAACCTTGATAAACCAAGTCAATGTTAGAAGCAGAGGAAAGAGGACAGCAGCAGCAATTGGCAGTGTTTGAGGACTGTGTGTGGCTAAGGACCACACTGTTCTCTACTGATAATGGAAGTCGGTTGGGGATTGGAATCCTTGTTTTCCCCAGAGAAATCCTGAATCTAAAAGTCCTAGCAGACCCTGTCTTTCAGCCATTGAGAGGAGTGGCCAACTCAGCGTCACCCACACTTTTCCTTCTCAACCCCCTTATTTCCATCAGCACCTAGCTGAGCATTGAGGGAAGTCTGTGTCAGAAGTTGATCTGACTCAGTGTATCAGTGGCCAGCCAGTCTCTGTGCTTAAACTTTAATAGGTAGGATTTGAGGTCATCCCCCACCTAGTGTTAGGGAAGAATGTGTCAGGAAAACAATTTTCTTTTTCAAGTGCAACATTATCCAGCTCTTTCTGGGAAAAATCATGAATGAACGATTAAAAACAAAAAACATTTTCCTTTTACCTTTAGAGCATTAGAACCTTATCCAAACAAAGGTTCTAAGATATTTTATTGCACAGGCACCTTGAACGAAAACCATTATTGCTATCGCTGTTGTTATTGTTAATGAAGTTGACTACTCTAACTTGAGTGGCCTACCCTTTGTTTCAGGGTGGAGGTAAGGGTAGAGCTTTATTCCTGGCAGCTTTGTGTATGAGCTGCCTCCCTGTGTAAGGAGCCCGTAGCGTGTGTGATGGAGGAGATGTCTAGAATGTCTGTTCATTTCCAAACTCAGGGAGTCCATCATGCTATGGAGAATCAGTAGAAGAATCAGTGTTGTCTACAAGAACATGGAGCCCATTCCAGAGGAAATAATTCACACATTATAAAAAGGTGGGCGATATAGACAGTGTCCAGCTAGGGAGTAGCTGGGGGCTGGATGATACCCTGGACAGGATGGTGTAGTACTACAAAAGGACTTTGTTGCAAAAGGGAATTGTGAGATATGGGAAAACCATAAAATTTACCCCAGAAGAGTGAGAAGAAATTGAATTCCAGGATTTGAAAGAAACAGCTCTGAGCAGAAAATAACAGGAGACAGATACCAGGACAGATAAATGGAGGTGCTAGTTGCTCTAGGCAAAGGCTGTAAAAAGGTTTGTCAAAAGGAGTCTTTTAGTAAATTTAGAAAGTCTGCTTCTCAGATTTGTGTTGACTCTTTCTCTCGATTTAGAACTGAATTAAGTGGATGATGAAGAATATCAGCTTCGTGAAGCTATATTCTTAGGTAGGTAGGATGTGTGGACAAAATTTTATCCGTCCTAATTGAATCCTATAATAATAACAACCATTGTTATCTCTTATTGAACATATATTTTTTGCCAGGATTATTGAATTTTATCTTCACCACATCCCTATAAGGTAAATAGTATCATCTTCCCCATATCTAGATAAAAGAAACCTAAGATCTAAAACTTTCTCACCTGTATATGACATATTATAATAATACTATCACTGAGATAATTCATGTGAATTGCGTTTCCTCCTTTTTAAAAAAAAAATTTTTTACTAAGATTTCAGAGAGGAAAAGAGAGAGGGAGAGAGATAGAGACATCAATGATGAGAGAGAACCATTGATTGACTGCCTCCTGCATACCTCAAACTGGGGATCAAGCCCACAACCTCAGCATGTATCCTGACCCAGGATCGAACCATGACCTCCTCTCATAGGCCAACGCTCAACCACTTGAGCCACTCTGGCTGGGCAACTTATCCTCTTTTTACTATTATTTCATTGCCCACCATTTCTTATTTCCAGAGCAAATACCAACCTAGTTTCTCTCTCTCTCTCTCTCTCTCTTTTTCTCTCTCTCTCAAGCCTGCCTATCTGTGGCCTGGATTATGGAAACAGCACTCTGAGAGCTTGCTTTGCTTCCCCTTTTGACCTTTCTGACAGATTCTCCACTGGACAATTGAGAAAGTCAGATCCTGGTACTCTATTCTGCCAGAGGACTTCACTGGTCTAGGAGTCCTCATATAATCTCCTCCCCAAATAGCTTTCAAAGTCATCTCCTACTGCTCTACCACAAAGACCTCCCCTGCAGTCCCTTGCTGGTTTTGCTCAGTGGATGGAGCATCAGCCTTCAGACTGAAGGGTGCCGAGTTCGATTCCTATCAAGGGCATGTACCTCAGTTACAGGCTTGATCCAAGGCCCTAGTCTAGTCTGGGCTTGTGTGGGAGGCAACCAATCGATGTATCTCTCTCATAGAGATGTTTCTCTCTCTGAGTCTCTGTCCCTCCCACTCTCTCTAAAAATCAATGGGAAAATACCCTCAGGTAAGGATTAACACACACACACACACACACACACACACACACACACACACACGGTACGCATTGTCATCTTAAAGCCTTTTCGCTAGCTCACTAATTTCTCGGTCAGATATGCTTTCTCCTTAATTACTTGTTCCTTTCTCTAACTTCCTGTAAGTCCTTTTGCTTAAATGTCTCAGAGAGACCTTAAAACCATCCTATTTTAAACTGCACTTCCCACTTGCCCAGTACTCTTCACCTTTCTTCTCATAGCAACTACTAGTATACCCGACATGCTAAATATTTTACATAACTATGAAAATGTCTACTGTTGATCCTTCTTCCTGGAATGAATGTTGGGCCAAATAAGATGCTCCCAATCTGTGTTGAATGACCTCTTTTACCTGCCTTGACCTCCAATGACTCTCCCTTTAACTAGAGTCTTGTCTCTGTACTCGAGGACAGAGTATTGCTTGCAGCTTTCTTTCTGAAATCCCT
Source organism: Myotis davidii (assembly GCF_000327345.1). Classification (NCBI taxonomy): domain Eukaryota; kingdom Metazoa; phylum Chordata; class Mammalia; order Chiroptera; family Vespertilionidae; genus Myotis; species Myotis davidii. The sequence goes on along the minus strand of NW_006297765.1, from coordinate 129,606 downwards.
TACAAATTAGACAAACCAGAATCAGCCAGCTTGTGGCCAAAATAAACAAGGGTTGTAAACCCTGCTCATGCTGAGAAACAGCCCGCCATCTTCCGCATCCTTTTTGCATTCGTTGGGCTCTGGGAGAGAAAAGCCGAACAAAAGAGCATAATTAGGAAAAGACAACCACAGCAAACAAACCCCGTCAATACAGAAAACTAGGTCATTGTTCCTAATAGAAGGCGGAAGATCCCTGTCTCTAGCCAGGCTGTGTTCTACTTGTGTGAAAACATCATAATTAATTGAATTAATTTAATTCTGAATATTATGGGAAGATGTGTGCCTTTTAGCCTCTTCGAAATCTGCCCTTTTTTGAGTTGTTTTCTTTGGCAGATGGCATATCTTGTGCCCACTCTGTAGAGCTCCTAAGTGCACTAAATGTCTGCATGATGATATGTTTGAGGAATGCCTACTTAGCTTGTGACACATACTCATGACTACCTAGGGCGTATGAGCCAAACACAGCCCTTGCGTCCCAGCAGATCTTGAGGCTTCCCCTGAGGGTGCAGACTGTCTTCTAACTTTGGTTAAAGCTACAGAATATCTAATAGAAGCTGCCTCTCCCACCTCATAAGTGCTGTGGGTGAACTGGACATTAACCCTCACTGAGTAACCTTGGAAAAACCCTTTCAATATGCAGCAATCACAATCCATCATACTTGCCAGTGACCCAAGACAAATCAAGGTGTGAATTGCAGTGGCCATTACGGGGACATTTTACAGGACCCAGGAAACATGACCTTCCCCGGGCTTTCTTGGTAAGGGACAGAGGATATAAAGCAAAACACAGCTCTGGCTGTAAGAGCCACAAAGGAGCCATCTCATTTTCCTTTGCATCAATCACAATAAGAACTGGAATCTTCTTCTCACTTGTTGAGTTCTTATTTGCAGTTTGCAAACATTTATTCAAATATTTTACACATACCAAGAAATGTTGCAATATAAATCTGCCATAAGATTCAAGATGATGCTGAGATGAATTTGAAGAGCAAGTCTAGAATCATGTACTTTGTAAGCAAAGGAATAAAAATAAAATACAAAATTTAAATGAAAGTTAAATGTTTTCCATCTACTCCTTTTCCACCTAAAATACTACCCCTCACTGCCCTTCTTCAGAAAGTTCACTATCAGTTTGCATGTGAAATCTACGTGTGAAGTGAAACGGAGGTTGATGAAGAATGAGCCTCTCAGAGTCTTAGCTGGCCCTCCATGAAGTGAAGTGTTTTTGACATTTTGATCTCTAGATTTTGTTCTACCTAAAGCACCCAAGGGTTCTGCAGCTTCTCTCGAAAGGACAAGCCAAATTCTTACCAGGGTACAGACTTTGTTTAATGTATTACTTTCAACAGAGGCTATTATTTCACTCAAAGACTTTTATAAACTAACATTAGGGTAGTTAACAAAAGGTAAATTGATATTTTAAACTAGTAGGTTTTTACAGAATCCTATAAATAACAACGTGTCTTCAGATTGACATACAAGACCACTCCTAGTGACAATAGACTTGTTGGAGCTTAAAGCAAATATAAGTTAGCACTCATATTATATGTTGGGCAAGAAAAAGAGCATCTCATAAGTCATTCTAGAAACCTGAGGGAACACAAAAATGAACGTTCATGAATACTTGTTTTGGTTGTGGTCTAATTGTCCTACCAGGGAATAGTTGGGACATTCTTATTTATTCTCCTTTATCACCAATCAACTTAGCTCATTTGCCTGCCTTGAAAATTACTTGCTGGTAGTTTCTTTTTTCTTTTTTTTCCCCAAGTCATTACACTGTGAAAGAGTTTAATATCCATGATTTTCTGTGGGAGGGTGGTGCCCCATGCATGTTTGAGGTACTTTCAGATTTAATGGTTCCTCTCCAGGTCAAAGTCAAATTAGGAACCGAAACTGATCTGAGAGCTTTACCAGCCAGGAGTCAGCTATTTTCAATGACTTTCTCAGAGACATTCAATCTCTGCCTCTCTGCCTTTCACTAGCATTCTAGCCCGGCCCAAGGAGGGTGGTTGCCTGTCCCAATGGCCTCTTGCATGGGGATGATTTAGTGGTAACACTGTATTATATAATTCATCTGATCCTTGGGCCCATAACGACTTGGCTTATACAGTGTGCACAACTACATATCTCTCTGGGTACCTTGGCCTTAGGGCATTAAGAGCAGCAAAAAAAAAAAAAATCCTTGCTTCAGAGATGTTCTCTAACCTGTGGTCACAAGGGTAGTTTCAGCCATGGCTGGATATAAACAATATAAGATGGTTCAGTTTTCTATAAGGTGTGATCATGTGTGTGTGTGTGGGGGGGGAGGGAGATGGAGAATTAAATTAAATGTAATGAATACCCTCAGTGTGATAGACACTGGGGCAAGCTTTTTACATATATTAATTTATTTCTCAAAACAACTGATGAGGAAACGGAGGCTCAGAGGGATCAAGAACATTCCCAAGATCATGCAGCTAGGAAGTGATAGAGGTTAAAACTTAAATCTTTCTGATGTCAAATCCTGTGTTATTTCCCCACTTCACATTAACCGTTCCTTCTCCGTTTGTCCATGGCATTGTCTTTGTCTGCTGTCTCTATCTCACTTCTGCCTCTATCGATCTGGTAGTATAGGCTAGGTTATGCTGTGGTTACCAATAGCCCCTAAATCTTAGTGACATATAGGTTTATCTCCCCCGTCCCCCGCCCCCCCATCTAATGTCCACTCGGTGTCAGCTGGAAGTTATACTTTGTTTCATCTTTAGTTAAGGGTCAGGTTGATGGAGCTGCCATGATCTGTAATGTGTGGTCAGCATAGCAGATGGAAAAGTTGCTGTGCCAAATCATGCACTCATGATTACAGCTTCTGCCCAGACATGATTCAAGTTTCTTTTGCTCATATTTCATGACCAGGCCTAAGGACCTGGCAAGTGCAGTCTTACCATGTGTATAGAAAGAGAATTGGGAATATTTGGTAAATAGCACCAGTGATTACTACATCATTTTAGGGGTATGAGAATCCCACTGAGTTTCTGGCTAAGACTAGAATGTCAGAGGTGCATTCACCCGCTACCAGTTGCAACCTTTTTGTCTATTTTCACAAATATTTGACCAAGGACTATTTATCAAAATAGCTGGGTGATGCCTGGATGTTCAAAAGCTATGACTATCATTTGCAATATTTGTGGGTGCATTAAGAGACGTTGGGTGAGCAGAAGTGTATGCCAGAACCAAACCATGGGTTCTATCAAGAAAGAGAATGCTGGAACCAGTGGGACCAGGGCTGACCTGTATAGTCACCACTTAGTTTGAGAGGCTTGAGCGGGCTCAAAATGGGACATTTGCTGACCACCATGCTGTCATTCTAGATTCTTAAAGACTTTTGGTTACCCAGGGAACACCTTGAGTGTGACCAGCTAACTTCTTTTCTAATCCCATGTAACATAATCCCTAATAGACAAAGGTAGGAAGTAGTCATTCTATCATGGCCTGGAAAAATGGTGAAAGGGATCAGAGAACTATGTCTACATTTCCATTTCCCATCCTCCCTCTGATACTGTTATCTTTTCCTCTGCCCAAAGAAAACTTCACATTGGACTTCATTCTGATGAAGCATAACTTCTTTACCCAATTAGATTTATCCTTAAATTAAGTATACTTATAACTACATATTCTTTTCTGTTTGTCTAAACCTTTAACCTACATATGTATCATCTATGAGAAAACATCCAATTAAACAAAATTACAATTAGAAGAAAGGATTTCTTAAAGAGCCAAGCTACTCATTCTGCTATAAATGTCAATAGAGAATCAAGAAAGGTTATTATTATCATTACTAGAGGCCCGATGCATGAAATTTGTGTAAGAGTAGGCCTTCCTTCCCCGGCTGCCAGCACCCCAGCTTCCCTCTGGCTCCAGGACCCGGGCTTCCTTCAAAGCCCTGGCTTCATCCAGAAGGTCGTCCAGAAGGATGTCCAGTCTAATTAGCATATTAGACTTTTATTATTATAGATTATTTTTTTTACCACTATATTTCCAAGGAAGGCTTGATATTCAGAAAGGTTGTTCCCTTTCTCTCCCCTGAAAAAACAAAAATGATTCTTGTGATTTCCCCAGGCCCGTGCATTTGAGTTGTTTCAATGCCTTAAGCTGAGATTGACAACACAAACTGTGGTAGCTAAATGTTCTATGATTGCATACAGCATTTTATAATCTTCAATGTTTGACTGCTACTTATTTACTCACTTTATTTTCAAAACAACTTTGGGAAGTATTGGGCATTATTGTCATGTGACTTATGGGGCTACTGGTATCCAGTGAGGGAAAGATACTTTCTTAAGGATCTGAACGCTGTTCAGGATCAGGGATGGAGCCTGATTATTAGTTTTGGGTGTGTTTCTTTATCCCCCCTCTACACAGTTCCCTTTGACTTTTTATATATTCCTTTAATAATCTTCACCCTTACTTAGTACTATAACTGAAGAAGGCTTTAAGAAAGCTGCCTTGTTAATAATTTTGACTTGCTAGTAATATCTTCTTCTAGAATGGGGACTTTATTTTTTTTTCTTTCATCTGCAGAATGAACTATCGTGAATATTAAAATTAAATCCATTTTTTTTTCTATCTAGCCCTCAAACCTCCTCATATCCTAATCTCATATTACATTCTTGGTTTTCCCTACTACTATTTCTCTTCACACCCATGACACTTTTGCCTAAGAGAGTTTATTATCATCAGAATGTGCTCCATGATCTGCTGCCTTGAAGCATCTCCATTGCAGCAATTTAGTATTGTATGTTTCTCTCAACCAGAAACTTTCAGCCTCCAGATTGCTATCTGTTGAAATTCTCATCATTGAAAATCCACCTCTTAACCTATCTCTTCCATGAATCTGTTACTGATTACAAGCATAAATGACCTTTTTCTCTTATGAACAGTTTATACCAATTTTATAAGTATGGAATGTTTTGTTCCAATGGCAAAGAAAGCTCTCTACACTATCTTAGTCATAATAGCAGCTTAATAATATTTGTTCAACTACTACAGTGTCTCTCAAATGTGTGGCTTTCAGGATTCTTGACACTCTTAAAAATTATTGAAGAGCCCCCAAATTTTATCTGTTGATATTGGACATATTATAAATCAAATTGGAAAACATTCTAAATCAAAAAAATACTCAAGCATGTCATCACACACCATGTAGACAGAGAAAAGGAGAGTGTAAGAGGCAAATAATTTTTTAGTATTATTATAAAACTAGAGGCCCCGTGCACTGAATTCGTGCACTGGTAGGGTCCTTACTGGCTGGGTACTCCCTCCCTTCCCCTGGCTGGTCCCACCCCCTTGTCAAATTCCCAGATGAACTCCTGCTTAGCAGTACATCCTCGTTGCCCATTGAACTGGTTGGCTAGAAATGTTACTGCTCTGCCCAGAGCATTGTGGGATGTGATTATGGCATGGTGATATACAGATGCCAGGAAGGCAAGTAGCATAAAGAATCTCAGACATTTTGAAATAAGGTTTTTCTCACCTGAGATGTCACTCTAGGGCCCTATGCAAATTCTAACGAGATTAGGTTATGTGACATAAGCTACATGGGAGGATTAAAACTTGAAAAAAATTATGGAATGAATGATAGTTCTTTAGAATTAAGTTTCAGGTTCTTTAATTTCCCCAAAGAGATAATAACACCCCTCTCCCAGCAACTTCATACTTGACCTTCTTGTGCAAACCCCTGCCTCATACCTCACCGGGTTCCCATAGTTAGCTCTTCTTATCACTCCATTTGTTCCATCTCTTTAGGTCATACTCAAGAGCTGAAAGTTAACTAATTCAGGAAAATAAATCACCTGGTGTTACTGGGATTGTATAACTTAGTATATTATATCTCATCGGTATAACTATGGCTTTTAGTAGGCACCCTGTAGGGATTCACGTGAATCCTTGTTGCACTGCAAGTTCTCTGGGGAAGATGCTTATGGTCAGGAGGCTTTTAGCAATACAAATCACACTACCTAGGAGTCTCTGAGTGATGCACTAGAAAGTGTATGGATAACTTGCATTCCATCCTTGACTCTGCCACTAAATAGCTGAATGACCTTGAATGCATTGTTTAATCTTTCTGAGCTTCCGTTTACTCATCTGTACAATACAGTTATTTATAGTTATAAATGTAGAACGTTCAGACTTTGCCGTTGCTTTGATTTCATGAAATTAAATGCATTGGTCCTTGGCCGTTGAAGCTACTCTAACAATCCTATTTTTCATGGTCTCCTTTTACCTGACCTTTTTTTTTTTTTTTTAAGAGAAAAATTTCAACAAAGTGCTTGTTTTTTTCCAGACACAAAGAAAACTACTTGGAATAATATTTTACTCATGGTTGGAATATTTACTATAGAATCAAGAATCTCAAAGGTTGGCCCTTAAGAAGATAAGTGTGTTTTGTCCTCATCAAATTTAGTCCTACCTTCCCTCTTTCAGAGTATTAGGACCCTAAGATAATAAGCCCAAGGGAAGAAGACGTGAAAGGAGAGTCTTGACCTAGCATCATGTAAAAGCCAGGATTCAGAATTGTTGCAAAGGAGAAATCATGTCTGTACAGCAATTCCATGAGATTTCATATCTCCTTCCCTTTTTAAGGGCATTTTTGCTGAATTATAGGATTCCAATTTATAATAACATTATTTTTTTTCTGGCTTCTATTAGAAATTAGCTGTCAGTCTTATTGTTGGCCGCTTGAAAACATTCTTCCTTCTGGTTGCTTTTTTGCAGCTTTATTGGGGCATATTGACAAATAATATCACACGTGTTTAAAGTGTACATCATGATGATTTGATATAAGTACATATTGTAAGTATTGCCCCATCTAGTTAATTATTACATCCACCGTCTTGCATATTTACCTTTTTGTGAGGATGTGAGAATATTTAAGTTCTACTCTCTTAGCACGTTTCTATTATACAATGTGGTGTTATCAACTATATTCACTAAGTTATTTATTAGATCCTCAGATATTAATTATCTTATAGAAAACATTTTATACTATTTTATCAAACTTCCCATTTTCTTCACCCCCCACCCCCCGACCACAGCCCTGGCAACCACCATTCTATTCTCTGTTTCTATGACTTTGACTTAAAAAAATAATTAGATATCACATATAAGTGATACCATGCAGTATTTTTCTAGCTTATTTCACTTAGCATAACTCCCTTAGTTTTATCTATGCTGTTACAAATTTCTTTCTTTCTTATGGCTGAATCATATTCAATATAATATATTGAATATATATCTATATCTCCATTCATCCATTAATGGATACTTAGGTTTTTCTCATATCTTGGCTAATCTGAATAATGCTGCAATGAACATGGGAGTGTACATATCTATTTGATATCTTGCTGATTTTAAGATGATTCTTTTTCCTTTGTTTTTTAGCAGCTATGCTATGACATGCCCAGGTATGATTTTCTTGATTTTTACCCTGCCTAAGTTTTGTAGTGAATAGTAAATTTATGGTTTTATGTCTTTAAATTTTGGGAAAATCCTTGGTCATTATCTCTTCACACATCACTTCTTTCCCATCTCTCTACTTCTCTTCTGGGATTCTAACCACATTAGACTCTAGTCACTTTGTCCTGTATGTCTTTTGTGCTATTTTCTGAATTTTCTATATTTTTCTCTCTAATTCAGTCTGAAAATTCTCTACTGCCTTATCCTCTAGTTTACTAATTATATTTTCAACTGTGTTGAACCTGCTTTTAAACGGATCTGTTGAGTTCTTAATTTCAGTTATTATATTCTTCAATTATGGAATCTTCATTTGATTACTGAAATAGATTCTAGTTCTCTAGCAAAATTCTCTATCATGTCGTCTGACTTCTTAACTATTTACTCACAATTTTATTCAAATCTCTGATATCTTTAATCTAGAATTCCCGTATGTCAGTCCTATTTGTGGTTTTAAAATCTGATCCTGTTTCTTGGAATTTATGATAATTTTTAAAGGCCATTTTATTTTATTTTTTATATTTTTATTGATTTAAGAGAGGAAGGGAGAGGGAGAGCGAGATACAAACATCAATGTTGAGAGAGAATCATTGATTGGTTGCTTTCTGTACACCCCTCCCGCATCACAGGTATGTGCCCTTGATCTGAATCGAACCTGGGACCTTTCAGTCTGCAGAACGATGCTCTATCCACTGAGATAAACCAGCAAGGGCTATGATAATTTTGAGTGTCTGCTGGTCCTGAGTAGGATGTATTATTCCGAATGGTGCTATCTTCTTGTAGAATGGATTTTTTTTTTCTCTTTCAAGCAGCTAGAGTAGGGGCTTTTCATGTTCACCAATAAAGGACTGCACTGGGTTATATTTTCTGTCTAGCTTGATTTAACTCTGGTTTGCCCCAAATTAACAGTCTCCTTCTTTGGGCTCTGCTTCCAGTTCTTTTCATTCTGGAGAAGTAAGAATGCAAATCACTCAGCTTTAATTTTTAGCTCCTTTTTCTTTGCATACTAGCCTCTTGCCTCATGTTAAGAATGATAATATAAGATGCCAAAAAAGCAGTCAACAAAAGAAAAAAAAATGGACATCAAAATTAAAAACTTTTGTACATCAAAGGGTACTATTAAGAATGCAACTACAGAACAGGAGAAAATATTTACAATTTATATATTTGATAAGGGCATAGTATCCAGACTATTCAAAGAATTATTATAGCTTAACAAGAAAAAAAGTAAATGGCCCAGTTTAAAAATGGACAGATGATTTGAACAGCTATTTCTCCAAAGAAGATATATAAATGGCCAATAAGTACATGAAGAGATGCTCAACATCATTAGTCATTGGAGAAATGCATATCAAGACCACAAGAAAATACCACTTCACACCCACTAGAATGGCTATTAATTAAAAAGAAAAATAATTGTTAGCAAGCATGTAGAGAATGTAAAATGGTCTAGTTGCTTTGAAAAATAGTTTGATAGTTTTTTAAAATATAGAATCACGATATAGCCCAGCAATTCTTCTAGATTTATGCCCCAAAGAATTGAAAACCATCACTCACACAAATATTTAT
>NW_006297765.1:113139-120352 GCF_000327345.1 Myotis davidii | reverse complement strand
AATTTTGTTATAGGAATCTTACCTCAATTTTTTAAAAAAAGATTAAGTCAATATCCTGATGGGAAAAGCAACATGAAGACTGTTGGGCACTCTTCAACAGGCTTCCCTTCTTTCTAATGTTTTGGTTCCTCTGTTCATCAAGACTTTGATGCCTTCCAAAATATGCTTTTTTGTCATAGTTTCTTTAGATGTGGTGCTCTCTTGATTCATTCAAACTTTTTTGCTGATCTCCCTCCTTCCAAGAGCCATTACAGACTGTGATACTCAAATCTATAGAATTTTAATCATCCTAGTTGTATATAGCTGGTGTCTTTAGCTAGCTTCCATTTTTCTTCACAATCAGAATAGTTCATGTTTCTTACACATAACACAACACTTTTCAGTTTACAGTGGATCAGAATCACTTGGAAGCAATTCATTGGCCCTAACCCCAGAGACTTTGAATAAAAATTCTAAGTGGAAACCAAGAAAAGTTCATTTAACAAATATCACCGATGTCTTAACCTTATGAGCTACAAAGCTTCAAGAAAAACTGCTCAATACTGTTAATGTAAGTGATACCTAATAAATACTTGTTGAGAGAATAATGACTACACACATGATTAAATAAACCCTTGAAATAGTCTTCCCAATCTCATTTCCCATTGATGATGCAGTGCCCTTTGCATTACTTACATTTCACCCTTGTCTGCATTCCACACACTGCAATCAGAATGTGCAGAGAAAGCTACCCCATCAATATGCATGATATATCAAACTGTGGACAAGGTGAGCCAGTTAATACTGCTAAGAGGAATTTTCATTCTGCATATCATGGCTTTTATCTTAATACTCACTGATATTCAGTGATCTTTGACAAGTAATTTGACTCTGCCAATTATAGTTTTTTTTGTTGGCTTACAAAGAAGCTAACATGCCATTCATCATGAGTACTGGCAGGGTCATGGCAATAACTGTTTCGTATATAGCCATGAGCAAGGTAAGGAGAGTGTAAGGGGAATGAGAAGCTAATAAGACATTAGAAGGTATGGAAGTTCTATTGGAGACTGCTGTGTGTGGAGAGGATAGAGGCAAATGAAAATAATTATCAGAGTTATTCATGCTAAAGAATTTTTGCCTCAATTATTATCTCAATCATTTAAATAAACGTATTTTGGGAGTCTCAGTGACCCAGGAAGTTAACAATTATGCCTTAGTTACCTGTAGGTGGAACCATGGACATTTAGCCATAGGTTTTAGCTCAGACCATATTTGAAATGGTGAGAGACTGGTGAGAGAATTGCATGAATCAAGGTCCCTGTGTTATTTGTCTTCACATCTTGGTAGCCCCCCACCCCCAAATCTCTCTGGCTCTAGCGGATAACTTTCCTTTTCTGAAAGTTTAGATTTCAGGAAGGTCTGTGATGGATTCTACCATCAGATTTTACTCTCTGTGTATTATAGAGCCAGATGATGAAATCAGGAAACTGGTGTGTGTGTGTGTGTGTGTGTGTGTGTGTGTGTGTGTGTGTGTGTGTGTGTTTTAGATGTATTTTTATTGATTTCAGAGAGGAAGGGAGAGGGAAGGAGAAATAGAAACAACAATGATGAGAGAATTATTGATCAGCTTCCTCCTGCATGCCTCAGACAGGGAATCAAGCCCACAAACTGGGCATGTGCCCTGACCAGGAATCGAACTGTGACTTCCTGGTTCATGGGCCGATGTTCAAGCACTGAGCTCTGCCGGCCAGGCAGGAAACAGTTTTCCCACAACATCTCAGCCACTTCCAAATTCTGAGATTTTGATCAGATTATTCAATCATCTTAAGCCTAAGTTTCCTCATCTGAAAAATGGATCAATATCTACTATATAGGGTAACTGTGAAGAATAAAGGGAATGACGCAAATAAAACACTAAGCACCGCATTCTAAAAAATAAAGCACTCATTAATAAATAGGGTACTTACCTATATAGGAATCCAAAGTGAGTCGTTTACCATTTTTGCTCATTGGTTCTACCAGTGGGGTTTATACTGTGCTGCCTGTGACATTTTAGGAATGTATCTTGGCTGTAACTTAGCCAACCATACCTTTCTCCTTACCTATTTCCCTGCTTTTTGCACACAAGTCCTTCCAGTGACCGCCGTTCCATGTCTGGCTCCTGGCTTAAATGAGCTGTGACAAGTATCCTCTTCGTAATGATAACCCCATCAGACTTGTAGTTGTCACTATGGGAAGAATACTAGGTTCCCTTCCTTATTCCAGGTACTTTGCACACATTACACACATTACCTTACTTAATCCTAACAAAAAATGTACATAACAATATAGCTATATTTATATCTACACATATGTGTAAATAGTTACGTATATAAAACTATACAGATAGAAAGATAGGTAGATAGATGATAGGTAGATAAATAGATAAGTAGATATCTGAGAAAGATTCTCAGAAAGTTTACACAACTTGATAAAATTACAGTTTAAAAGAGATTGAGAAATATCTAGCCTGGTTCTATTACTTAAAAAATGGATTCCCCCCCCCTTTTTTCTTTTTACATTATGTTTGGTCATATTTAGAAGGGTTGAATTTTGAACTGAGCTTTAAAATGGAAATGGATGGAAAGACTAATAAGAAAAACATTCCTGGTTGAGGCATTTGAGGAGTATTTAGAGTTAACTCATTTGATAGGATCCTATTGTGTCTCATTATTGCTTCAGTGTGTTCTTGTATAATTTAAGACCTATTGTACCAAACTTTTCCAAAAAAATCATAAAAGTCAAGCTGAGGCTTTTCACAGTTATTTAGATATTGTCAGAACATTGAATTTAAACCTGTGAATAGAAAATGTCAACTAGGAAATTGCCACCAGGAAACTAAATCTATTCTACATGAGCATCAAATGATTCTTGCACTGAAATAAAAAATGAATTCCAGAAACATCATCCTCTTGCTTTTGTATGATAACGCCCCCCCACTGCAGGTAATCAGCGTGAACATCTCGGGGGCTACTACAGGAAGAGCTGTGCAGATTGGGTTCTTTGGCAATTCACTAGGCAAGGACTTCCCTTCTGGGCAATATGCTTGCTGAAAAGAGTGGAAGGGGACAGAGTTTCTAAGCAGCATCCCAGGATTGTGAACTTGCAACAAGAAATGAAAACAGACCCTAGCCGGTTTGGGTCAGTGGATAGTGTTGGCCTGTGAGCTGAAGGATTCTGGGTTTGATTCTTGTAAAGGGCACATATCTGGGTTGCAGGCCCAATCCCCAGTGTGGGGCGTGCAGGAGGCAGCTGACCAATGATTCTCTCTCATTATTGATGTTCCTATCTCCCTCTCCCTTCCTCTCTGAAATCAATAAAAATTTATTTTAAAAAAAGAAGAAATGAAGACAGGACTCAGACCCAGAAACAAGGAGGCCACGGACTGGGGAGTGCTCCGGTTCCTCACTGGTCCTGGATCTAAAATTCCAACCACATAAATAGCACATCATTTTTTTTTACTGTATTAATTTATGACTCTTTGGTTATAAGACACAGAAGCAAAATCTGCCTAATAGTAACAGAAACACACTTAAATGGTAGGTGAAGAATTAAAGGAATTGGGGACAGGATGAGGACAGAGTAGCAAATGGGTTTTTGTAGCAAAAAATAGTGGTTGGTTATAGGGGTAAGGTCAATTAATACTTTCCATTCTTGTTCCCATAGTCCAAATCCCTGAGAGAGTATCCAGTTGACCTAGACAAGTCATGTGTCTGCCACTGTGACCAGAAAGGAGACACCTTGATCAATATCCCTACCAAGGCAGCCCATAGTGGCAAGGTTGTATCTGGGACAGGGAATCAATATTTATTCTATTTCTAGAAGAATTAAGGATGCAGGGCACACTTCAGATGGTCCACTTTAATGCCTGAGGGTACTACTTAGTTCTGTACTTAGTTCTTCTAAAGCAGAGTTCAGCCCATTGAGGTAGTCTATGGACTGGACATTTTCCAGGTCTGGAGTGACAAAGAACTTAACTATCTCTTCCTACATGCATCATATTTAAGGATATTTTATATTTTTATATTTAAAGCTTCATTTCTTTTTTACAATTATGATTACATAAAGCCAATTTTTCTTTATTTATATTGCATTAGAAGAACTTCCTATCGTTAAAATTTAGGTTTATGTAATCATAATTGTGAAATTTGAATAAATTTAATGACTAGTATGTCATTATGGGTAATGATAATTTTTTATATTTTCATTTGCAAGAAATTTCAGTTTTTAAAGAAAGTTGAGCATATTATAATGAATAACCTCTCATACAAATCTATGTGCATATCTGCAATTATTTTCCCAGGATAAATTCCTAGAATTGTCAGGTCTAAATGGTTTATAATGAATAACCTCTCATACAAATCTATGTGATAAATTCCTAGAATTGTCAGGTCTAAATGGGTCTGTTAGGATGCATATTGCCAAATTTCCCTCCAAAGGGGGTATTTACATCCACAGAGGAAGACACTGTAAGTATGCTTAAAATAAAGGTAGAGGCATAGGGCCAGCACCTTGGAGAGTACTTATGGACCATTGTCTGGCTTGGCACAGAGTAGACATTTGGTCTGGTTATAACAGATCTATCCCTGGGCACAGAATTATGTGCCTGTCACCCTAACCAGGAAAAAGACAGCCTGATCAATAGCTCTATCAGTTCTGCCCTTATTGGGGAAGTTATATCTGGGATAGGAAAATCTATATTCTCTTTCTAGATATTCTATTGCTCAGCTTCCAGGGTAGAGTGAATGTAGATTTCCAAGTTAATTTTTGTCCCAGGAATACCCAACATGAGATGCACTGTGACCAGGGATGCATTTGTGCTTCTAGCACCAGCACAATTATAAACCAATCTTAATAAAGTATCCACAGTATGTCTAATTGTAAGTACTGCACCATCCTGATAAAATCATCAAGGTAATTCATTGCAAATGTACCCCTACATTACTAATTGTATTTTTTCTTTGAGTGTTATTTGCATTCCATGCCTTCTTTCACAAAGGTTATGGTCCAGAATCGAATACAAAAGTAGAAGAGATATAATAACATCTTGTCCCAGGAGGCAGATGCAGAATGTGTACTAACTCTCTCCTAATTAAAACCCATAGCAGAAAGTACTAGTCTATCAGGTAGTCTTTTCTACTCAGCCCAGATGTAGCTTTAGAATCTTTTTTTAAAATAGATTTTTATTGATTTAAGAGAGGAAGGGAGAGGGAGAGAGTGACAAAAACATCAGTGATGAGACAGAACCACTGATCAGCTGCCTCTTACATACCCTACACTGGGGATCGAATTCACAACCCTGACCGAGAATCAAACTGAGACTTCCTGGTTCATAGGTTGATGCTTAACTACTGAGCAATACAGGCCAGACTAACTTTAGAATCTTTTTCATCACAGTGACCCAGGCAACAAAAGTGGTCAATTGGAGCTAGACCTTTACTTAAAATCTATTTAAATCTCTGATATCGGATAAATAATGTGTCGAGTATCAGCAAAAGTCTAAGTTTGTCTTAGTTTTATTAGCATTTTCCATCCCAGTTTAGTACTCCCATGCAAGGATTAACGAATGTTGATATAATATGCCATATATTGGGAAATGAGCTATATATGGGTTACTCCATTTAATCTTTATGATATTAGGACATGTGATATCTCCCATTTTATGGATAAAAGGACTGAAACTTAAAGAGGCTAAATACATTTCCTCAAGTCCCTTGGCTAGTAACAATTATGATGAAGGTTCTGAGATTATACTCTAGCTACAGGCTAACAAGTTGACTTACCACATGGGTGGATGACATGGGACTCCTGGAGTTTATTATTTATAGCAATTTCAATGGGCAAAATATCAATATCTGTGTCAGTTTTCTAGCCCTCATTCTCACTGGGCTCTACAAATAGGGCCAGGTGATCACTGAACAATCATTGGGTTATGTTAAGGAAAGAAACCTTGACTTAGAAAACACAAGTCTTTTAGAATTTGCAGTTAACCTGTCGACTTTTTACTCTAAAGAGAGACATTATCTTTATTACACTGAACAGTAAGCATCAAGACCCTTACTTCCAAGGGAGACACTATGTCTTTTAAGGCTATTTGCTATACAAACATCCTGGAAAAGAGAGTCTGTAAAAAAGTAGTTATTCTCAAGATGTGCAGAAACCTGAGATCCATGGAGAATTGTCCTGTAAGCACTGAGTGGAAAAGTCAGAATTTGAATCCAGGCCTGGATAGCCCTATAACTGACATCTTACTCAATAAACCTCATGTTTCTCTCCCTGTTTGCATCATCTTCAGACTCTTAAAGTTCAGAGATGGGCCCCATCCGAAATGGCAGGTAGGAAATCTCACAGCTTTGAAAAATGTCCCTTTTCCATGAATTAATTATTCTGGTCACACTGCATTTAATTGCTCACTTATTTTTCTATTATTTCTAGGCTGTTGGCACTCTAAGGACTGAATCCTGTTCACTGTGATATTCCCATTTGCTTTCTCAGTTGGGGACATAAGCACTCATCTTTAAGGTCAAGCATATCTGAGTTTGACTCCAGTTTCAATCACTCAGAAGTTATAGGATGAGTATCAGCCTGTTTCCTAATCTGTAAAACGGAATTCATAATAGTGCTTTTCTAAGGTGGTTATGAAGAATCCATGAGATTCCATATAGAGCACTCAATATAGTACTTACTGTATATGGTAGCCATTTTTATAATACTAATCACTTAATATATATTATTTGAATGTTTAAAGGATTGTGTTTTCTACCCTCTAGGATGCTTTTCTTTACTAGATCCCTATGTTTTGTCCTCATGTGTTTCTTCTCCTACTCTTTTCTCTAGCTAGTGTTTTAGGTTTGGGCTGATGATTTTGTTTCTGTTTTCAGGACGGTCATTGCTTCTTGATACTCTTATTTCTCCTAATCTTGGTTTACTGCTCTGGCCAACTGCCTGGAATAAACAGCCTCTATTGTCCCGGATTAGAGTAGGTAATACATATGAGCATTTTGTTCATCACCTCCTTCATCCCTTCTACTGATGGGGAGAAAATGACCAAAGTCACCCAGCATAGCTCTCATGGCTAGAAAGTTTTTTTCTTTCTTTTTTCTAACTATCTAATCTATCAATCCGTCCATCCATCTTTGGCATACATATATTTGGATCTCTCTATCTTTAATATATATCTTTGAGATACACAGTA
>NW_006297765.1:68919-113109 GCF_000327345.1 Myotis davidii | reverse complement strand
ATAATTTGCCAGCATCTAACCATGTTAAACAGAGCATCCTTCTATTATATTCTTCAGATATTAAGAATAACAATTATGGTAACTATTTTCTCTTTTCCTCTATAAATGACATTCTCCTCATTCATTTCACTGTGTCACACAGCCCACGAAAGGCTCCCAGAGCTGATCCCACCCCAGGACCAAGTTTCCTAACCTCACGTGGAAGGCCCTGCCAGTTTACCCATGTTGCTATTAAAATGTAATGCTCAGCATTGAGTACTAATCTTGGAAGAGATCTGGCAAAGGAGAATAAAGCAAGACTATCTGCAGACTCAGATGACCCCTGGTAAAGGAATGACAAATGACAATGAGTTAATAGAAAACATTTCACTTGAAACAGGAATCTTTCTAGAATCCATAAAATCACCTTTCATGAGTCTGAGCTCAGCCTTCCAAGCCAGAAAACCCACAGGTATAAGGAGTGGCATTGTTTTATTTCTCTTTTCAAACATTTCTTTTCCTGCTGTAAATCAGGTAGCCTGGGGCAGCACTCTCTCCTCACCTGAAGTTAGAATCAAGGTGTCTGATTTTAAGCTTTATCCCTGGATTTATGAGCTGTGTTGCATTAGGCATATCACTTAACATTTCTGGGCCACAGTTTCATCATCTGTAAAGTAGAACTCATGTGTGTGAGAACTTTGAGGCTTGTTGTGAATATCAAATGTGACAACATATATCAAAAAAACATTTGAAAACTATGAAGAACCATAATAATATAAATCACCATTTTGGCCCTGGCTGATGTGGCTAGGTGGTTAGTGTCAGGCCCCACACCAAAGGGTCATGGGTTTCATTCCTGGTCAAGGCCATGTATCTCAGTTGCAGGTTCCATCCCTGGCCCTGGTTCAGGATTGTGCAGGAATTCTTTCTCTCTCTCTCTCTCTCTCTCTCTCTCTCTCTCTCTCTCTCTCTTTCTTTCTCCTTCCCCACCCTTCCTCCCTCCCTTCTCCTCTATTCCTCCCTTTCATTCTCTCTAAAACAAAATGGAAAAAAAAATATCCTCAGGTAAGATTAACAATAACAAAAATCACCATTTTGAAAAATTGCCCTCACTTTGAATCTTGTCTGCTGTCCATATTCAGTGAGGGCAAGTGATAGTGCCAAAGCAAAGATTCACAGTGAGGGGACTAGTTAGACGATTACCTCTGTGAGTTTGATTCTTATGATGGAATCTCATTCTAATGGGAATCACCTTTAGATGTTGTAACCTCTCAGGGCTCATGCCCAGACTATCTTCTCACTTTTTTTTCTTATTTGATGTATGTTGATATTGCAAAATGATTATCAAAATAGGGTTAGTTAATACCTTCTTCTATTATGTAATTACCACTTTTTAGTAACTTTCAGATACATGGTACAGTACTGTTAAATATAGTCACCATGCTGTACATAAGATTCCCAGAACTTATGCATAGTTTGTACTCGTTGACCAACATTTCTCCATTTCCATTTCCTTTACCTTCTGTGAATTTACTTTTGTGTATGTTCTATAGGTTTCACTTAAAACACCTTATACTAGTAGATATAACTGTTTACTGTTCTCTCATAACAACTTCAGTCACATACAAAAAAAATACTTTTACACCTCTTCCCCCATGTTTTATGTTTTTGGTGTTACGATTTTTCTGTTTCATATTGTGCATCCATTAAAAATTATTGCAGCTTTAGTTATGGTAAATATTTTTGGCCTTTAAACTTCCATGCTAGAAGTAAGTGGTTAACACACCACCATGTTATACCATTAGAGTATTCAGAATTTGACTATATATATATACTTACCTCTACCAGTATGTTTTCTATTTTCATGTTTCCAACTTACTTATTAGTATCCTTTCATTTCAGCTTAAAGAACTCTTTCCACCATTTCTTCAAAATTTATCTTTCTTGTTGAAAGTATTACAGATTTCCCCCTTTTGGTGTGTATACGTGTGTGTGTGTTTCCCCATTGACCCACACCACCCTACACCCACCTCTCCCAAGCCTTCACCATTGTCTATGTCTATTGGCTATGCATATATGCTTTTAATTTCCCTGGTTAATTCTACCACCCCCTTCCCCCTCCCCCCATTTCTTGTAATGCAGTTCTAATAATGAACTTCCTGAACTTTACTTTGTTTGGGAAAATCTTCATTTCTCCTTCATTTCAGAAAGACAAATTTTCCAGGTAAAATATTCTCTCTCTCTCTCAAATTGTTTTCTTCTTTTGTATTTTTCTTTTATTATTATTTTTTAATTTGTCAGTTACAGTTGATATTCAATATTAGTTTATATTATTTTCAGGTGTACAACATAGTGGTCAGACTTACAAAGTAATCCCTTGGTAAGTCTAGTACCCAACGGGCACCATGCATAGTTGTTACAATATTATTGACTATGGTCCATAAGATATTCTCAGTTGGTAGTTTCTTTTAGCATTTTGGATATATCATCCCATTTTCCTGGCCTGCAAGATTTCTACTGAGAAATCCAGTGAAAACCTTGTGCGATTTCCCTGATATGTAAAGTATCTTTGTTCGTTACTTCCTTTTAAAATTCTCTCTGTCTTTGGTTTTAGACAGTTTTATTATAATGTGTCTTCTTGAAGATCATTTTGGGTTGAAATTTTGAGGTGACCTATGAGCTTCATGAACTTAGATGTCTAAATTTTTCCTCAGATTTGGAAAGTACTCAGTCATTATTTCATTATTCCTTTCTTCCTCTTTTCTCCTTGTGGGACTGCAATAATGCATAAGTTATTTGTTTTCATGATATCCCATAGTTGGCATAGGCTTTTTTCACTCTTTTAAAATATTTTATTGATTTTTTTTTTTTAAAGAGAGGAAGGGAGAAGGATAGAGTTAGAAACATCGATCAGCTGACTCCTGCACACCCACCACTGGGGATGTGCCCATAACCAATGTACATGCCCTTGACTGGAATTGAACCTGGGACCCTTCAGTCCTCAGGCCAATGCTCTGTCCAGTGAGCCAAATATGTTAGGGCTTCACTCTTTTCTTTTTGGTCCTCTGACAGCAGGATTATAAATGACCTATTTTCTTGTTCATTGGTTTTTCCTTCTGATTAATCAAGATGCCTGTTGGAGCTCTCTATTGAATTTTTAAATTTATTTATATTCTTCAATTCTAGTACTTCTTTATTTTTTAAAAAAAATGGTTTCTATTTCTATGTCAAACTTCTCATTTTGTTCATGCATGTTGTTATTCTAATTTTATTTAATTGTCTACATGTGTGTTCTTGTAATTCACTGCATTTCCTTAAGAGAATGATTCTGAATTCTTTGTCTTTAGAGCCAATCACTGGAATTTTATTAGTTTTCATTAGGGATGAGATTGCTGGATCATATTGTGATTCTATTTTTATTTTCTTGAGGAACCTCCATACTGTTTCTGTGAAGACTGTATCATTTTACATTGCCACTGACAATATACAAGGGTTCCGATTTCTCTGCATTTTCTTCTTTTATTTCCTCTTGAGGGAGAGAAGCTAGAGGAGTTTTTTGTTTGTTTGTTTTCCACCCACTCACTTTGTGCTGAGCTGGGAGGTAAGGGCATGGTGGGCTGTAGTGTATTTGACTAGAGCAGTGGACGGCAAACTGCGGCTTGCGAGCCGCATGCAGCTCTTTGGCCCCTTGAGTGTGGCTCTTCCACAAAATACCAGGTGCGGGCGCGCATGTACAGTGCGATTGAAACTTCATTGCCCATGCGCAGAAGTCAGAATTTTGTGGAAGAGCCACACTCAAGGGGCCAAAGAGCCGCATGCGGCTCGCAAGCCGCAGTTTGCAGACCACTGGAGAGCATGTCAGTGGCATCAACATTCCAAGACAGTGGAACAGGAGCCAATGTCTGAGGCAGTCTCCAGAAAAGTCAGAATGTTGGACATATGGTCTGGTCCTTTCCTTGCCAGGGAGAAGCTGTGACCTGAGTGTTTCTTCTTGATTGCCTGGCACTGGGCAATGGGTAGGGCTTCTGGTGAGATCGCGTCTCATACATTTCTACCAGTTGTGATGTGGCTAGTTTTGCACTCACTGGGAACAGGCAACTCTCAGGTAGTTTCTGAATTTCTCATGAAGCAAACTGTTCTGTGTGTTGTTGAACCCCTGTGTCCTGGGGGAGAAGAATCCAGGGTTTCTTAGTCTGCCACCGTGCTGACATCTTACAGCCCCATTCTTCAATTCTTTATTTTGATTCTGTGAATTCTGGGGCAGGCATTTGAGTAGTTATTTAGGAAAAGTACTTGGTTAAAATAGAATTATCCTTTGACCAACTCATTATGTCTCTCTGTGTTATAGCCACAGAAATGAAAGAATGGCTGTATAAAGAGTTCTTGGTTCACAAACTGTGTCTTCAACCCTTCTGCACATTACCCAATTGAATTCTAATGCTTAGTGTTTGTTAGTGAGGAAAAATTACAGCAACCTGAGTTTTGTTCTTTCTCTCCACTTTTTTTTCTAAGTAAATTGTTTTCTTAACTTTTCTTCTAGGAATCATTTCACACTGATTTAATTTAAAAACTGTACTAGGACCTAGTCAGCCTTCCCTCAAACATGGTAAATATTCATTTGAGGCCATAGTCTTGCTTAAATCAGGAATGATTTTTATATTTCTCCGATTGTTTCTGCTTCATTGACTCTGCTCACTGTTATAGGAAGATATATTATATGTAGATCGTGTCCCTTGAATATGTCTTATCTTTTCTAATAGGGTTTTATTTCTAAATTTTTGCTCCCAATATAAGTAAGACCTATGATTCTGGCTAGTCAGGCATTCACCTCAATTGTTTTGTCTGCTGCGTTTCTTTTAACATTTTGATTAGTTACTTTTAACCTTGTTGTTCTTCTCTTTTTCACAGAACCAATATTCTCTTGAAACGTGTTGAAAATTAAATTTTTATTTTTTACTTAAAGCAATAAATTCATTTTTTGAGAGTAATATCCTGTATTTCCTCAGAATATTGGTGAGTTTTCATTCTTGAGCTTTAAAAATTCTTTCAAACACCCCCTGGCATTCCTCTCTGCTTGTTCCTCTCTATAATCAAGAATCTATACTATACTGTCACTATACATAGTTATTGCAATATTATTGGCAATGCTCCTTGAAACTAATACAAACTAACATTTCATGTAAACTGTAATTGACAAGAAAAAGAATCTATGCTACCTTGAAGCTGGTTTATTTACATATTCAAGCTGGAAATAAGGAGTGGACCCTGACCACATTTGTATAGAAGGGCGTGCAGGGTCAAGCCCTGTTTACAAGCAAAACAGCCTTGGAGCACATGGATCGTTCTTTGGTATCTTTCGCTCTGTGAGGCTGTTGAGGACTTTTATAAGGAGAGTTTCTCCTGTGCCAGTGTCCCCAAGGAGAGAGAAATGGAAGGTTCCTAGGAGCCATTCCTCTCTGTCTTCCACTCAGCACGGTTTGCATTTCCAAGATAGGGAGTAGGTGAAGGGCATGCTGCCTACTAGCACTTATTCTCCCTTTCCTCCAATTGCATTTTTACTTCCAGAAGTGTTTGCTTTTCTTTTTCCCCTTCTCTCACCCGCCTCCACCCCCCTCAAGGGCCATGTTATTGCTTCTCAGGGTGACAGAGTCTCAGTTTCTAGTATGTGTATAAACATTATCCTTCATTCTATGATACTCTAGTAATATATATCTTATATGCATTGTTTGCTATTTCAATAATGATTAATGTGGGTGGAGGGGGCTATGGTGGTCACCTGTCCCCTACTGCTATTTGTCAAAAATCCCGAACACATCCCCCAAGGATAAGCAGTGATTTCAGTAGGGTTACGAAGATCCCAAGGGAGAGCTGTGACCGAGATGGTCCATCTTGTGACATACATTTAGGTAAAACACAACAACCCAGGTTCAGACAATTCCACTGTGGTCATGTGTCTCAACATAACTAGTGCATCTCAAATCAATTTCAATCACAATCAATGTATTTTGTTCTCATTTAATAACCCAGTGACTCACTGTTTTTGCCGAATTGTTTTGATAAGTAGTCCTTGGCACTTTGGGGCCCATTATGATGTAATATCTGAGGACATGGATAAGGTTGAAAAATTTATCTGTAGGCTAATATAGAAGAGCCTGACATTTTTGAAAAATAAAGAGGAGATGCTGGCCTGCTGCCTCCTTTCAACTCCTGTGCAATGGGGTCAAGGCTCCTGGGCATTGTAAAGAGAACATAGCAAGTAAAAACAAGCCACCCTCCCTTCCCTAGTGGAGATCCACTGTGAGAAACTGGGCCTTTGCAAGAGGACCTATTGGGATTATAGCAGGACGATAGAAGGGTTCAGGAATTCTCTGGAGGGGAATCTCTACACAAATCACTAAGGAAACTGTAGCCAAAGCTAAAGCAGAAAGAGGAGATGGTTATTAGGAAGTGTGGTTGGTAAAGGAAGGCATCATTCACCACGACCCAACCCACTCAAATAAACCTGGCAGGTCTATCCATTCCTGCCCTTGTACTATGTGAGAAGAGTGAAGAGTCATTGATGTTCCATCAAGTCAGCCCTAAGTTTCTACTATATTATTCAGAAAATCAGCATTTTCTGAATAACAGTGTAGACTACACCAAAAGTCTACATATTTGGAAGAGCCAATCCAAAATCAGACTATAGGTTGATTTTGGACTGGCTACTCCTGCTTTTAACGGTAGCATTTTTCAACACAACCCAGTATTTCTGCCCTCTGGCATTGCTTACCCGAGCCCTGAGGAGTGCTCTCTTATCATGTGCACCCCTGACGGGGGAGAGGGCCAGGCCCAAGAGATAGATGGTCACGGGAGTGAGGAACTCTAACTAGTTAAAGTGGTACCCGTGAGATCTAATCTAGACAGGTAAGGAGGGGAGGAAATAAAGCCATGAGATGTCATAGATATTGAGAAACTTCTGGGGAATCTTAAAATTTAACAATGTCCAAAGCCAATAGAAACTGACTAAACCAAAATCTCTGTTCTGAGAATTATTTTTTCATGCTAGCCCAGGTGATTCTAATTTGCAACAAAAGTTGAGAACCATGATCTAGAGGTGACAATGTGGGCAAAGATCAATTTCATAAGAAGTGAGAGGACAGAGCGTTTTACGGAAAGATATTTCCAAATTTGGAATTAAGGTAGAGCAATTGAATGATGGCAAGGTTTATGTTAGGGCCATGTGTGTTGCTGAAGTGGAGGGAGGCAACTCAAGTTGACCTTCCTGTCACATTCTGTCTCCAGACAAGGCCAGACAAATGTCCTAAGAGCATCTTAAGGGAGGTCCCACAAGAGAAGGCAATGGTCATTAAGACTTCCCAGTCTCTCTTAGGTAAGTAACTTGGGTCTCAAATGCATAACTGGAAGTGAGTGTGGGTGACTGAGCCATTTGAGATGAACAGGGTAAGCATCCACCAAGTAAACATAGTGGGCAGATTGCAGAATGGTGAAACAGTGCTCTAAGTGAAAGGTATAATATCTAAAGAGGAGAGAGTCTTGAATTACTGGTAACAAAGTGCTGCCTAGATATTGCAAAAAGCAGAATTGAACCAAACTCCAATGTCTTTATCTACAGGTTCTAGTTTCCTTTTAATTTGGGCTAAAGGCTTATTGAAGAATCCTAATTCCCCCTCCAGAGAACTCAACCCAGAGTCCCACATCTTTTCAGTCCTCATCCAGGGCTGCTCCTTCTTAGTACCTCTCTGGGGAGTCAGATTTATACTTTCAAGGCTGCTGAGGGGAGAAGGTCAGGGCCCTGGACTCACCCAGAGGCCCTGGGGTACCAAGTCCTGTGAGTTCCCTGAGGTCCACTGGTTCACCTCCTCTCCTTCCACCTTGCCTTTCTGCAAACCTGCTGACTCGCCTATAGGCCCTGACATCAGGGCCCTGGACTCACCCAGAGGCCCTGGGGTGCCGAGTCCTGTGAGTTCCCTCGAGGTCCACTGGTTCACCTCCTCCCCTTACACCTTGCCTTTCTGCAAACCTGCTGACTCGCCCACAGGCCCTGACTCTTGAGTTTACTTTCTTCACATTCCATGACTCCAGCTTTGGTCACTCTGTATTCGACCCTGCTTCCCTCTGTACTTAAATTCCTTCTTTTTCCCTGTTCTCCACCTGACCTAAGCCTGTTCTTATCTTTCATTTCTGCCATCTCTGTGTGAACAGCTGGTAGGGCCTTGATCTGTCTTCCCTTCCCACTCTGGCCCCAGGTTGGGATTAGTGCCAAGAGAACTTATCCAGATGGATGTGAAAACTCACAAGGCATTGAACAATGACACCAGCACAACCACCAATTCCTTAATTATTGTGTATCGAGGATTCTACATTGAATAAACTGTTTCACATACAGTTCCTGGCTAGTACTTTCCAACCTGGGAGATTATATATATATATATATATATTTACCTCTGAAGTCTGCACCATCCAGAGTGATGTCTGTGTCAAAACCATTTCCATAGATGTGAAAGCAAGTAGCCATTCTGTAGACTCATGTGAAGAAAATTTGGAAGGCAACATGGTTAAAATACCTCCCCATATTCCTAGTTGGCCAATCAGGTACTACTTCCATTGGCTCGGTATGACTTTGGGATCTCTAAGTGCCTCTTATTAGGACACAGAGACTTGTGGAGGGAGATGCCTTAAGCTATTATTAGTCAAGATGCTGCAATTAGCAGGGATAAGCTGAAATCCAGACACTGGGAGGAAAGCAACCAAGACAGATGCTGGGCATCGTGCCAGAACTGCAGAGAAGCACTGGTCATTGGTATGGGGATGGGGTCATAGGCAAACACGGCCTGTATCCAGATTCCCCAGGACCCCCATGCCCCACATACATCTTTTTCTTTTCTGCCACTTCCTCACATTTTAGACAAGCAATTTGTGTTCTGCATCATCCCCTCCCACACTCAAGTTACTGATAGATGGCAGATGCATACCTACATGCTTATTCCCAGGGTTGTGATTAGTAAGCATGCTGTCCATTTCTGTTACCCTCTCCTGGGATGGAACTGTGGTAGCTGAGTGAACTGCTACATTCAATGCAGTAAGGTGTATGCCTACTGTTTAAAGCCCCAGCTTCTTACCTGGCCATTCTGGCTGGACATTAGGTTGAACAGTGCCTCTCCAGCAGATCCAAACTCACCCAGAGTCTGTGAATGTAACCTTTGGAAATAGGGTCTGGGCAGATGTCATCAAGTTAAGATGAGTTTATACTGAATTAAGGTGGCCCAAATCCAATATTTGGAATATGGAGCATGTTTCCATCGCTGCCTTTTCCTTCTTGGTTCCTTCACTGCATACTCCTTATACTGCTGGCTGGAGCCCCTAGGGGTGCCTCCTCACTCTCCTCCCCTCCTTGGGTAATCCTTGTGACATATGTCCATTCCTATACCCCACCCTGTCATACAAGCCTTCAGAATGAGCAGAGTGCTTTCCAAGGAGATGCCTAGTCATCATGCCAATCAAAATTGTGCTCATGCTAACAGTGACATCTCCCTGTCCTCTCTTCCTCATCCAGGTGACATGCATGCATATTAGCAGGAGAAAATGTCTTAATCCCTCAAATTTGAGGCCACCTACAGATTGGAGGGGCGGGCGAGATAGTCTTGATGTGGGTGATAAGACACCTTTCCCTGCTACTCCCATATCATGCCACCTATGGACATTTTTAGCATCAATAGTGCTTCTTGGTGCCTGTAGAGATTGGCACCTTTAACAAATGAGAAGCATTCCCAAGGAAATAAAAGCACTTTTTGTTACAGCCATAACATTGAAGTTGGCTGCGCTTAAGAATGTTGGATATCTAATGAAATAAAATTCTTCTTTGATTTTTCAAAAGCATTAGGCTTGCAGGTGGATAAAGAGAGTAAAGGCCAACATTCAGAAGGGACTTTGTACAATGCTGTATTCTTGGGCTAATATGAATTGTCAGGGTGCTTCCAATCCCCAAGAATTTCAGGTTTTCCACCCCTTGGAAATTGGGTTTTGGCATTCATAGTTCAGTCAATACCACTCAAGGCAGATTTAGAATTACACTTGTCCATCGAAGGGCATTTACAGAGAGTTACCAATAATAGCAATCCCTGTCATTAGGTTAAGTTTTTAGATTTTTCCAATATGTTATATATTAGGGTATGTCTCTGAAAATGACAGAATCAGAGACACACTATAGAGGACAGTGAGGTTACTTTTCCTATTGGAATTGATGTCTGGGCCCAAGTATAAGAGACATGTGAAATTCCCTGCAGAGGGACATAGGACAGGTATTATTGATTTTTATAGTCAAGAAAACCAAAATACAAGGAGAAAGGGTTTGAAATCACACAGTCAACATATTCCAGAGGCAGAAGGGAGTCTGGGTCACCTGAAGCCAATCCTCTTCCCCTCAAGTAGACCAGCTCTCCCTCCATGATTAGGGTAGTACCTGGGCAGGAATTAAAGGATTTCTGAATACTCCTTTGTAACCTTTTCTAAATTATAAAGGGGAAAACAAATGTAGGAAATAATCTATGTTTGCTTGAAAAGTGGCCTCTGGAATTTTTTCTTCTGCTTTTCATTTGTATTCTTCCAATGTCTAAAAATTTAAACAGTAGAGTAAGCCTCAGCAGCCTTTATGGCCTCTGAAATGTTTAGAAGCTTGGATTAATTTTAAAAATTTTCTTCAGATCTCCCTCTTTAGTTTCCAGATATCTGTTACTTTCTTCTTCTTCTTCTTCTTCTTCTTCTTCTTCTTCTTCTTCTTCCTCTTCCTCTTCCTCTTCCTCTTCCTCTTCCTCTTCTTCTTCTTCTTCTTCTTCTTCTTCTTCTTCTTCTTCTTCCTTCTTCTTCTCTTCTTCTTCTTCTTCCTCTTCCTCTTCCTCTTCCTCTTCTTCTTCTTCTCCTCCTCCTCCTCCTCCTCCTCCTCCTCCTTCTTTTTTTTTTTTGCTGGTTTGTTTTAGGATATTCTGAATTTGTGAATATGAAGCTCCTTTAGCACTTTGTTCTTTTCCTTTCATATCTCATATCCCCCTTATTATTACTTGTTCAATGTCAAAGTAGACTTTGCTAGATTTTTTTTTAATATATTTTATTGATTTTTTACAGAGAGGAAGGGAGAGAGATAGAGAGTTAGAAACATTGATGAGAGAGAAACATCGATCAGCTGTCTCCTGCACATCTCCTACGGGGGATGTGCCCGCAACCAAGGTGTATGCCCCTTGACCGGAATTGAACCTGGGACCCTTCAGTCCACAGGCTGACGCTCTATCCACTGAGCCAAACCGGTTTTGGCAACTTTGCTAGATTTTGCAGTCCATAAATGCAGCATCATATTCAAATCATGCTCAATAAACAGTGAACTAGACTTATCAGGGGAAATCACTTCATAAGTTATAGAACCTCTGTGCATACACCTGAAATTAATATAAGATTGCATGTTAACTGTAATTGAAAAATAAAATAAAATTTTTTTTAATGATGAACTAATGAATATGAGGCCATGGATAAATGCTGACATCCAAGTTCCTGTGCTGAATCACTGTAAGACCCCAACAGCTTTATTTTGGATCTTTGTCACAAATGTCCACCTTTAGTCATACACTGGCTCTCAGTTTCCTTGACTCCTAAACAAAACCAGAGACGTGGCCCCCTTTCACATATCATCATATATGCAGTGATCAAAAGGTAGCAGAGGGGCACACCCCCTAAACACGCTGCCAG
Organism: Myotis davidii; assembly: GCF_000327345.1. Lineage (NCBI taxonomy): Eukaryota > Metazoa > Chordata > Mammalia > Chiroptera > Vespertilionidae > Myotis > Myotis davidii. Next base: position 101,397 of record NW_006297765.1, on the reverse strand, counting down.
TTCAGGATACTACACTGAGCGCCTACAGAAAACCCAAGAGGCAGTAATCAATCATGTAAGAGTGTGATGAGAGAAGCACACGGTGCAATGGGAGAACCTAGGGTACAACCTGGCATTCAGGGGAAGGGGCCTGCCTGAGTGACATGTTGCTGCCATAAATACTGACCCTCTCATGACCTGGCTAGAGACCATGCTGGGCAGCATGATTCCACTGAGAGCATATTACCATATACTAGGGACATTGTGCTCAGCAAACTTTTCCTAAATGATTTTACCTGGGACCATGTCTATCTGGTATTATAAGGCAGTTGGAGAAGGAGCTTAGTTGTACTATTTTTTTTCGTGTGTGGGACATGTGTAGAGAGTATTTATAAGAGTTTATTTGATCTAAATTGAGGACATCTGCTGGGGAGCAAGATCTAAGATGCTCCATAGAATAACAGTTTAGTAGCTTCTTTTATGCATTTGAAATTAAGGAGGGAACTAAGAAAGATTACATGCAGGTGGGAAAAACAAAGAAGGGGATTGGATTACAGGACAGTTGACAGGATTATGTGCTCTTTAGAGGGTGGTTTGGCTTCTTTCAAAGGTGCGTTAATCGAGATGCACAGAAACAGTGGACGGGGCTTGCTTAAGGCAAAGATAAACCTTATCTCTGGTGGGACATCACGACCCAGGAAGACCTGACTTCTTAGGAATTGATGAGCAGATCAAGCTGCAGGCCCATCTCAGCAGCACACAGAAACTCTGAAATGCTATCTGAAGAAGCAGTGAGACTAATGACACTCTTACTCTAACATGGATTCTCAGTATCTGAAGGTAAAGTTTGCAGCATCTTTTTTTCTTTCAGCTTCTTTCTTTGCTTTCTGGCAGCCTACAATTTGAATGATTATTCCAGAGAACACACCTTGAAAATGGTTTGAAAAGGTAATCCCATAGCCTATAAGATCTAAGCGTTAGGAAGCTTTGGTGGAAATCATCCTTGATTTTTTTTTTTTTCCATTGATACACCTATTTCTTCTTCTCATAGTTCAGTGGCCCTCTTTTTTGATGTAATCTCTCTCCTAGATGTGTGCACCTCTGGGAGATTTTAGGAGGTTTTGAACTTATCTCTCATCTTAATCTTCCAATCAAAATGAGACCTTCTTTTATGTTTCAGAAGAAAGCTTTGAAAGCAGCTTCAGAAAGCCAGAGATTTCAGACTTATTGAAAGTGGGTGGATTTGTGTAGCTCCATTTTACCAGCAGGAGCCTGGACCTGTTTCTGTAGCTGTAGGCATCTCCATCTCAGGCTGTATCTTCATTCTCGGCAGTGTTAGTGTGACTTCTCTTTGCACTGCCCCCTGATATGCTCTAAAGTAGGCAGGCAGGGAGACTTCTGGCTACCAACTGTTTAAAAGATTTCTTTCCTGAAAAGCAACTGATTTAAAAAATAGCATAAATGGAGTCACTTCCAAATAGAGTCAGAGTTGCCATTCCAGAGGAACTGCCTAGCACATCCTACTCCTCAAACCTTGGGAATGTAACACTGAACAAAACAACCTTTGGATTGGGCCTAAAGCAGCATTATATTCCAAACATGTACAGCACTGAAAATCAAAGACATTCTTTTGAATTAGCATCACTATGTGAGCTTATCTGCATCTATGGAAATTCCTTCCTTAGCTTGTTAACACCCACATATATTCCTTTTTCCTATTCCTACACCTAGGAGAGAGATTACATCAAAAAAGAGGGGCACTGAACCATGAGAAAAAGAAATAGGTGTATCAATGGAAAAAAATCAATGATGGTTTCCCCCTTCCCCATCTCATAAATACACCTTGCCTTCACCTTCTAACCAGAACGCTGGGTTTCTGCCTGAATCAGTGCTTTCCTAATAGCTATGCTTTTGGATCTCAAATGCTATTTGCTTTTCACTTTGGCCTTTTATTTTTAGGTTAACACTGTCATATTGACACAGACTAGTAAGCTAGGATAATCAGAATAGGGAAACAGAGACAGAAAGTTAAGTGAACAAGCAGTTTATAGCCATCTAGTAAATTGCAAAATCCTATCTTCTATAACCAAGGACACTTAAGAATAAATGGTTTAGCCTGGCCAGTGTGGCTCAGTGGTTGAGTGTTGACCCATAAACCAAGAGGTCACAATTTCAATTCCAGGTCAGGGCACATGCCCGGGTTTCCTGCTTGATCCTCAATGGGGGAATCAATGTTTCTCTATCATCAGTGTTTGCTGCTCCTAAGTATACACTTTTATCCTCTAAACTCATTCTTATGGTCACTAGCTTTTTAACCTTGGGCAATTTCCTTAGACTCTTTAATCTTGAATTTCCTCATCTATGGTATAATTTTAGGGAAAAATTCTCCATGTAAATTTCTTACTCTTGACATATAGGACAAAACATGATGTCACTGATGGCTGGTATTTCCTTGACCTTTAGACTAAGTCTTGTTTTTTCCTAAGTGAGGAATTGGCTTTAGGATGCAAATGGTTCTGAAAAGAGGAGTAACTCACTATCCCACTGAGGGTCAGGAATGGTAGGAGGAAGGGGAAATATGGAGCCACTTAAGCACACTGGTAATCTGAGATTTAGGGCCAGGGCACAACTAAATTCCATCTATCTTCTAAGCTACTGTACTTTTTCCTAGCTTGGTGAAATGTCTCAAAGTCTGTGAAGAAATACTTTAAGGCAAAGAGAAGGTCAGGAAATAACGAGATGTGGGAATTTGAAACCTCTCCAGCAAAACACGAAAGTAATGACTTGCTAGTGAAAGAAAGCCACAGGGGAATGGGTGCATAGATATTGGTAGATGGAAGGAACACTTGACCAGGAGACAGAAACCAAGTTCAACTCCACCTTCACCATTTTCTCTCTATTACATAAACTCTGAGCATTTTTTTAGCTCCAGTATTCCCATTTCTTCAATGATAGTAAATGTGTCTGTCCTGCCAACCTTTCAAGGGAACTGTGAGGACTGAATGAAAACGAAAATGAAAGTATGTTGAAAAACATTGCTTTTTCTCTGTAAAGATACCCCAAGTCCTCACACCTACTTTCTCTCTTTACTAGTTCTCGTTTCTCTCACCAACAAATTTAACAACTGAAAAAATACCTGTGCCTAAGGTATTTTCTAATGTTAGAGTTTTAGAAAACTAACAAAGCAAACTTCAATCCATTCTCCCATGAATAACTGATGTGAGAAGATATTCAGGAAAAAATTCTTCTCAAATGAATCCTCTCCTAATAGTAGATACATGTGGATATATAAAAATGGAGCACCACCATTAATGTAAAAAGGTAATGCAGCCCAGCTGGTGTGGCTCAGTGGTTGAGCATGGACCAAAGAACCAGGAGGCCATGGCTCCATTCCCAGTCAGGGCATGTGTCATGGTTGCTAGCTTGATCCCCAGTGGGGGGCATGTAGGAAACAGCCAACAGTGATTTTCTCTCGTCTTTGATGTTTCTCTCTCTCTCTCTCCCTTTCCCTTCTTCTCTGAAATCAATACAAATATATATATAATGCAAGGCCAGTTCAGTGCCTCAATAAAACAATAGCAAGACAGTGAAATTAACATGGCAGCATCCCTCAGTCCATCAACACCTAAGAGACCATTTATTTAGTGCTTGGAAATTTCTCAGAGTCTCCCAGGTACTTGTTGCTGACAATTATCTTTATCCCTTTGAAGGAGCCTCCTTTAGTTGGGTAGTCTCAGACTCTGGGGTCATTTCCAGGATAGCTACTGCCTCTAACCCAGCTTTGTGGCAGTTTTGAATAATTAACAGTTCTCAAATTAGTTTCTGTGATCACATTTGCCTTTTCATCTCCAAATGATGCTTTCACTGTCATTTTTAGAAATGAAAAGACTAAAGACAGACTTCAAATGCTCAGTAGTGGCACCGTTGGGGATAATACATACATGGAGATGTTATCTATGCTGCCAAAGCCTGTGGCCAGTTGGTATCTGTGGCTGAAATCAAGGCCTTCCTGTGCAGCTGCCGGTCTGAGGTCTTGTATGCATGGGTATGTGTGCTCATGTGTGGGTGTGTGAGGGTCAGCAAACAAAGTGGTGGAAGGATCTAGATGAGGTAGACTTCTAAGACCTGCATCTTGCCTCTGCTGACTATCTCATAAGAGTACACACAGGCCAGGCGGTCATTGTCTCTTGTTGGCCTTGCCTTTTAATCTGTAATGCTAAGATGATAAAACCACTTCTTATATTACAGTCTGTTTGTAAGAATTAGTTAAATAATGGATCATTAGGAGGTATTCTGTAGATGAGTTCCCTGTCAATGAGTCATCAGACACTCAGCAATCAGAAAACCTAGTCAATCTCAGAGACTAGCTTATGTTCTTTCTGTTTCATGAAACACACCTAGCCTTCTTTAACAAAACATTTTTTATCTTATCTCAATTCCCAGGATGCCAATAAATCCTCATTCCTCTGCCCTGAACTACTCTGGCATTCATTTCTATGAGTCTTGTCTCCGTGGAGAAACTGAGATTCTTGCAACTAGAGTCAATGTCTTACATGAAAGCTGACAGATTAGGTAAGAGCAGGGGCTTAGAACTCAACAAAAATTTCTAGTTTTCCTAAGAAAGTTGCTTGACTTCTTTAAGACTCAGCAATTTCTTCTGTAAAATGAGGGTATTAATATTAATAGGTAACTAAAAATTTGGTGTGATTATTAAATAAGACAAAACATCTAAAGCCTTTAGTATGGTTTCTGACAAATAATAAGTATGGAGCAAATTTAGTGATAATTACTTAATAACAGTAGCCAAAAATGTTATAGTGTTATCTATAATGATCTTGAAATACTCTGAAACCTCAAGTATTGTCGGGATCAGTGAAAAAATGTTAGGTTCAAAATCAACACAGAGTTAGTCTTTAGTGTGTTTTAATAAAATTTTGACTTTGTAACTGTTTTAACTTGCTTAGACTTTTGATACTTGAGGGTCTTTATTTTTCTCAGAGAACAAATTGGATATTTTGACTATGAACACTCTCATGATGCATGATGTCCTTTTTTTATTTTTAAGATAATCCTCTCTTTATCTGAAAAAGGGCAAACACAAGTTTAGCCTCCCTTTCTGCACTAGATTCTGTTGAGCATGCATAGCCTCTCTCTGCAAAGCCTGTAGCCATTCCATGTGTGTCTTGGTCTTCAGGTCTTGCCAGTGGATCCCAGCATCTACAAAGCTGCCTCCTAATTTGGGTGTAAGAGTTCAGCAGATCCAATGAGGCAGAGCCTTACTTTCTGTCTGCTAGGTACAGACTCCTCTCAATCCTGGGGTTTACATCATGGCAAACTATAATTTTTATAGCAACATCATCAAGTGCCAGGAAGAAGCTTTAATATCTAGGACTTGATTTGAGGTGTAATAAACTTCAAGTCCCTACACAGGTCCTCCCTGAGCACAGAGACAGTTTGATACATAGGATGAGTCACACGGAAAGATAATTCATAACGAGTGGGAAACTATTTGCTCCAAGTCCTTCAGTTTCTAAAACTTCCCTTTTCCTCAAGGTCCAGTTTAAATAATTGGAAACATAAAGGGATGCACTAGAAGAAATCCGTTGTGTCTTCTTCAAAGATTCCTGAGAGGGGCAGGGGAATGGGTTCATTTGTCCTGTGTCAAGCCTGGCTGAAGCTGCCTGACCGCCTGGTGTTGCCATCTCTTGACTGTGACCCTCAGCTCCTGAGGCTGGCTTGATTTGCACTATATGAGGCAACTTTGTCTTTCTTCATTTCCTGAAAATACCGCAAATGTTTATGTGGTAAGTATTTATTGAAAAACATGAAGATACTAGAAAGCAATACAAATCAGTGAAAGGGGAAAAAAAAACAAACAACGAACACATCAAAGTCAATGTCAACACAATTTCTTGAAATTCTCTGACAATGGAATCCCCACCAGCTGAGGCCCATTATGGTCCCTTCTCCTTCACCTGATATTTCCCTGCTTCTTGCTTTTCCTAGAATCCTATTCTCCTGTGTCTCAAGAGATTCAGTGAACAATTCTCAAATTCATGTCACTTTTGTAGGCAGAGCATTTTTAGTGTTCTGGCGTTTCATTCTCCCTAGAAATTCCTAGAAAAATATGGAGGATGGTGTTATGTTTATTACCTGAAGGGAAATATTAAAGGGTTTGTATATGAAATAGCAAAATGAATTCTAATTTTTTTGGTAGCTTATGCTACTACGTTGGTAATTAGAGGAAGTTCATTTTTTTAAAAAAAAAATATATATATATATTTATTGATTTCAGAGAGGAAGGGAGAGAGAGATAGAAACATCAATGATGAGAGAGAATCATTGATTGGCTGCCTTCCTGTATCCCCCCTTATCGGATCGAGCCCAAAACCCGGGCATGTGCCCTGAGCAGGAATCCAACAGTGACCTCCTAGTTCATAGGTCGTGACAATATGGTGAAGTGCTACACTTCCTTTCTAGGTTCTTTGCAATCAGGTGTGGCCTTAGGCTTGAGCTGTGGCCAATGCAATGTAAGGAGACTTAGTGTGCAGTCTCCTTAGGTGTGTATTCTCAAGTGTGTGTTTGTATTCTTTTCCCTTCTGCAGCTGAATGAGTAAAATGATGAGGACCTGAAGGAGACAGAGCACAGGTAAGAAGAGCCTGGATCCCTAAAGGACTGCATGGAACAGAATTTCCTTGTTAATGTACAATGGACACCGCTAACCAGAATTAGCTCTGGATCCAACATAATAACAACTTCTATCCTAACAGCACTGTCTGTGTGGTGAAAGTTCATGAGTATTATTTCTATGAGATATCTACTTCTATAGCTTCCATAAGAATTCTGATTCTCACCTCTAGGAGTCGATGTAGTAGTAAAGTAAGTGCGTGAGATCCGTCAAGCCTGAAAGACTTAATGTTAATTTGGGAGGACACCTGGTGATAATGAGCATGAGATTGGAGTGGTATAGTCTAGGAAAAGATTTGCAGCAGAAAGAAAGACCTTAGGACAGGGAGGATAATGACTGAACCTCAGAATGGCTAGCAGCACAGAATGATGCCCCATTCCTCACCTGAGAACTCCTGATTTTTCATCTAAAACCCGGACCTGAGATTACCACCCAAGAGAGGCATTGGCAAGTGCCCTTTTGCATATTCAAGAGCTCACATGGGGTCTTCTTCATCTCCAAGGGGGCATGTGTGGAGAGTTCCTCTCCAACACTAGTCCAGTTTTCCTTTATGTACTCTCTCCCCTTTCCTCCAGGCAAGATTTTTACTGCCCCACTCAGGGACCCACCCATGCTGGGCCTTGGAGCCAGGCCTCACAGCAATGTTGTCTTTTTGCTTTTGACTCATGAAGACTGCCCTGTGTGGCTCTGTCAAATTCCCTTGGCCTTGCTACTGATTGTGAATTCCACCTTTGCTACCTCCTAGCTAAGGATCTTACTAGCTAAATGACTTTGCCTCTTTGGCAGCTAATTTCCACAACTTCCCAAAAGGGATGATAGCTCTACCTTCATTATAGAGTTATTATGAACATCCAGTGAAATAATACATGTAAAGCACTTAGCATAGTTCTTGGCACACAGTAAATGTCCCACTAACCTTAACTACTGTCAATGAAAAAGGAGCTCTGTAATAAACTGACCAAAAGTAACTTCACAGGATTATCTAATCAGGAAATCCTAACTGGGGTGGATAGTCATGGTTCAGATCTACAAAAATGTTATCTTTGCTTTAAGCAACCCTTGTCCATTGTTCCTTCTTTAAAAAAAAAACAAAAAAACACCTATTTTTATTAATTTCAGAGAGGGAGAGAGAGATAAAAACATCAACGATGAGAGAGAATCATTGATCAGCTGCCTCCTGCACGCCCTCCTATTGAGGATGGTGCCCGCAACCCGGGCATGTGCTCTTGACTGACGCTCTACCCACTGAGCATAACTGGCTAGGGCCTTGTCCATTATTCTTGTTAACATACCTTTGAAATGCTAGAGTAATTCTCTTTTTTAGATCCCCTCGAAGATGCAACTACCCTCAAGGGAGCACAGAATCTTATAAAATATTCTGGACCTTATTTTCTTCCAACTTTGTGTAATCTTCTTTCCATTCCCTCAATTCCAGGTGTATAAAAGGAACTGCAAAACTGTCATTCTCTGGAGCATTTGAGGTCTAATTTCCTGGAATGTCATCAGTTTGGCTCAAATAAACTCATAAAAATTCTCTACAGGTTTGGATGTTTCTTACTTGACACCGTTAATGTTATATGTCTGTTAGCAAATGCTCCACACTTTGCATATATATCTTACATTAATGGTGATATACAACTAGATTGATGTTTTTAGAGAAAACTGAAACCATAAACTTTAGGGGCGGGGGAGGCTGGTGCTCCAGTCTTACAAACTCTTACACCAATCTCCCAGCTCATAAGCAATTACACATACCTGTGAGGCCTGTCCAATATCCACACCAACTACATCATGCAGAAGGGAGTTGAGGACATGCAGTATTGTGCCTGATGAAGTGCCTGAGGATGGCTTATAGCAGTGATGGCGAACCTATGACACGCGTGTCAGAGGTGACACGCGAACTCATTTTTTTTGGTTGATTTTTCTTTGTTAAGTGGCATTTAAATGTATAAAATAAATATCAAAAATATAAGTCTTTGTTTTACTATGGTTGCAAATATCCAAAAATTTCTATATGTGATTTGGCACCAGAGTTAAGTTACGGTTTTTCAAAATGCTGACACACTAAGCTCAAAAGGTTTGCCATCACTGGCTTATAGAAAACAAATCAAACTCATTGAAGTAATTTTTCTCTAAACTTCAATATTTTGGTCCTTTAGTTCCTTGAGTGAGGTAGAAAAAAGTGGCTAAAGCTGTAAGCTAATTAATTGCTCTGTGCACAAACACTAATTACCAAGAGATAAAGTTTAGTGCTAGCTGCATATGGGATGGTAAGCAGCTAGCTGGTTTTAAAAAGAAAAAAACAAAGAACATTTTTTTTGGAAAGGAGAATGAAGGGATGAAAGTAATTGGATTTAAGCTAGGAAAACCTATCAGGATAAAACATACCCCTGTTTTCTTACATTTTTGATGAGATTGCAGCATGATTTATGCATCTCATCTTTGCAGCATTATTAGAACTGTGACAAATATCCAGCCAAATACTCTTCATTGTGAATGAAGGTCAAGAGTGAGAGAGAAGCTGGGTGTGGAACATCTATTTTGGCCAAGGCCTTATCTACAATGTTTTGGCTTCAGCCTTCATCCTGGACTGATCTTCAAATATGAACCTCTCAAACCTGGTTAAGAAATTATTTTCTCATCATAAATGTTTTGACTTTTAATCTAAACACAGTCTTACTCCTAATAGGTACCTAGCATAATTTCAGATGCACAAATCCTTGTTGAATGAATGAATAAAACTAATCAAGTATGGTTATCTCAGTCTATACCTGAGTCACTGTTGGGGAGGACAGAGCATATATTCTATGAAGGGTCAGAGGTAAATTTCACATAAGAATAAAAGTCTACATAGTTGCAAAAGAGAAATTGTGTGATATCATTTAAAAATTCTGTATAAGGGTAGCTGGCCAACTGTATGTCTTTAGTACCAACTCTTTCTGTTGACTGAGGTATTACATTTTGATTAAAATTTTATGTCTGGTTAACATAACATTGCCCTTGGGAAATAATGCATGAATATATTCCAGGTATAAATACTTCCATGGGAATAGGCTTGCCAGATTCATTCCGCATGCCAAGGGACTGAAGAGTGCTTCTGCAAGTGAGACAACAAATAGACCAGGTTTGCTGGAGGAAACATGGTGGATGTCTGTAACTGGAATCTAGGTGGGCAGATTTGAGATAAACCCTGAGTGGGGGCTTGTAGCAGCTGTAGGGCAGCATGAGGGCACGGAGATCCTGAAGGGGGAAAGGGACTGACACTGAATTGGAGATCAGAACTATGGGAGGAGGTTGCTGACTTCCCAATTACTAACAGCCAGCTGGAATCGACTGTCTTTAGAGGATGACAAGTCTGCATCTTGTGTCATTGTTTCAGCTACTGACACTAGTGAGAGATGATCTTGCATCAGAAACCCATCACCAAACAAGTTCTTAGAAATCATCCAATCACCTCATTTTACAGTCACGGTTAAATAACTTGGACTAAATCATACATAAGCAGTTAATGACTAGAACCTCTGCTGCAGGTTTTTTTTCAGTTAATCCCCATATGCAAGTTCTCATTCCCTGCCTGCTTTATCCCTAAATTCACCTGCATGAAAATTGAGAATTTCCAAGCTGAGGTTCAAGTTCCTTAAGGAAATAACCAACAATTAATATTTTAAGGTGGAAGAAGAAAGAAAATTTCTCAAAAGAATCAACACCCTGATACACCACAACATATTACAAAGCCAAGGCACTTAAAACAGTGTAGAAATTGGTCAGAGAAAGACAGAGGCCACGAGAATAGTCTGGAAAGTCCAGAAATATATCCATATCAAAGCTGCCGATTTGACAAAGGAGCCAACATTAAGAAGCAGGGAGGGAACTGTTTGATACATGGTGTTGAGAAGTTTGTTTACCATATGAAGAAAAGTAAAACTGAGTTATACAATAAATAGTAAATAATAATAATTTCTAGATGGATTAAAAGTGAAAATGTTAAAGGTAAAGCTAGAAAACCGTTTGAAGAAAATATAGATGAGAAAGGACATAGATTAAATAAGATAACAAAAGAAAAATCCATAAAAGGAAACATTTTATGAATTTGTATATGTCAAAATTAGGTTGCAAATAATCATTTTGTTATAAAATAAATGTTTATATGTAACTACTAAAATATTAATATCAAGTAATATGTGATTAATAAAGGATTTATATATAGGATATCTGCAAATCAGCAAAAGAAAGTTAGTAATCTAAATAGAAAACAGGGCAACATGTGAATAGGCAATCCACTAAAGGCAAAACCAGTTGTTGCTAATGTGGACGTAAAGAGGTACCCATTCTCATTAGTTATCAGAGAAATGCAAATTAAAACAATAATAGTACTCTACCTTCTACTCATCTGATTGGCAAAAATTAAAGTCAGATAAAATCATGCTCTGCTGAGGATGTCAAAACAGAAATTGTAAACTGGCTCTAAAATGATTTTAAAGTATTTAATAAAAATAAATATGTACATATCTAATACTGGATATAAAACCTAGATAATTTCTCACACAGATACACAGAAATATGAACGAATGAACAAGAATATTCATCATAGTGTTACTTGCAATAGCTAAAAATTTGAAAGGGCCTAAGTGTTCATTAAAAATGTGTTATCACTCTAGCTGGTTTGGTTCAGTGGATAGAGTGTCAGCTGCAGACTGAAGTGTCCTGGGTTAAATTCTGGTCAAAGGCACGACTGGGTTGTGGGCTCGATCCCCAAAAGGGGGCATGCAGGAGGCAGCTGATCAATGATTCTCATCATTGATATTTCTGTCTCTCTCCCTCTCCCTTTATCTCTAAATCAATAATTTTTTTTTAAAAAAATGTGTTATCTTGGAAGTGTAAAGTGTTTTACATAAACTAAAAGAAATGTTCTAGATTTCTATCTAGCTATAAAAGAAGTGTTATGTTGAAACCTTAGAACTGTGATTCATTGTATAGAATAATACAAATATATAAATTAATTAGTTAAGAATGGGTATATATGGGAATAAAATTAAGGACACTAAAAGAAGGAAGAATAAAACATAGAAGAGATTATTCACAAATGAATTAATATAGAGTTACAAAATTTGAGGATGAGGTTCTAATCCACATCAGTGCACCTGATTTACATATCTATATGCAGAGCGATATATTTTTAAAGCATATAAGAATGTGTTAATTTTTACCATGAAATACAGTTCAGTTTTTGTTTTAAAATGACAACATTTTCTTCCCTTAGTCCTTCTGACAAGTAACCCGAAGTGCACTGTTTTGCACTTGCTCACATGGAGACTCCCTGGTTACCAGTGGGCCACACTCACAGATTTAGTACTAAACCCTATTGTAGCCTTTCCTTGTCAGCATGGCTTGTCATACTCAAGATGTTTTGGCCTTCTCTGCAAAACTGGAGATATCACTGAGGGTTTATGCTACAGTTCGTTCATACAGATATCAGATAAGACAGTTGGTATGCAACAAGACCCACTTCTCAGCTGGCGCCTCGTTTCTGAGTACCTCACTGCCCAGACCATTTATGTGGCCAAGTGCCACCGTAAAAAGAATCTGCATCTTCCCTATGGTCTATAGCTCTAACAACTTCTGACTCTGGTTAACTCAATTTGTTCATAATTTGGTTTTGCTCAACCACAACAGATATATATCTTCATACACAGATTTTGTTTTTGTTTTTGTTTATGCTACTGAAAAAAAATTCAGAGGGAAGACCTTCCTTTCTCTATAGGATAAACTAATATAAACTAACATAACCCAATATAAACAAATCTTTTAGTTTATGAGTCCACAATCAAGGCATATTCAGCCACCAGGAATAACCTATTTGTATTACAGATGACTTCCCCAGGAGACAGTAGCCTGCCTCACTTAGGCAAATCTTAGACATTTAATCCCTTAAAGTAAATGAACATCACAGTGAAAATTGTGTTGAAATTCACTTTCTTTTTCTGATTCAACCACATTTGAGACCCAGATATTGTTCTAGGGTGGTTTTGTGAATGTCTCTATTCCTTCTCTGCACTAACATTTACTGTGAATAAGTAAAGTGACCTTAGACTTGGGGAAGCTGGAGAGATTGTCCAGAGTGTCACGTGACAACACAATGTGCTGATGCCTTAACCTACATCTCATCCACAAAGTCTCATCCCATAAAGGCACAATCCTGAATCAGGACCTCTGGTCTCTTCCATCATGATATGGATTAAAGAACTAGAGTTGAGGACCAGGCAAAGCTGATTTTCCACCATGGCTTTCCATCTATTTTTAAATTGTTTAATTGGGCTATAAAATGGGGAAAATGATAATAATTCCTATCTTGCATGGTCAAAAAACAGTATAGCATATTATCTATGGTTTGGGCACAGAGTCATTTGGTCCTGGAGTCAATCCTTAGATCTGCTTTACTAATTATGTTTTCCTAATCATGATTCACTTCCCTTTATGTTTCAGTCTTATATACAAAACAATAAGTTAGAAGTACCTATATGATGTTTGGTTGTGAGGCTGAAATTAGATAGCACAAGTAAACCTGTCAACACAGATCCTGACACGTAATTAGAACTCTACCTGTAAATGTTGGTAAAATTATTATTATGGTTGTTATGAAAATTGAAATAATAGCCACTTATGCAAGTCACTGAGCTTTATGCCTGGTACCGAATGGATTCTCAATTAATATTAGTTCCCTTCTTTTCTCAGCAACCAAAAAACGTGGATATAATTTGCATAGGATTTGAAAGGGTGTTTTCTCACCAAAAACAACACAACAAAACCCAAAGAAACAAAACAAACAAAAAACAGTACTCCCATCCTAAGGAATTACGTAATCACATTTTTTACAAAGTTTTCTAGACAGCCCGTCATCAAGATACCTCAACCTTCATTGAGAATACAGCTAATATTTCCCAACAAGAGAAGTCACAAACTCTCCCCAGAAAAGACTCAAAGAATGAGATAAACACATCAGAGCTGTCCTTTGCCTCTCCCACATTCCTTGTAAATACTCTTTAGTCAAGTGACAGAGAGAAAAGAGGAGTTCAGATATTTTGTTTCATGAGTGAACAGAGCCAGTTGGGTTTGACCTTAAACACCGAGAAGAGAAAACGGCCTCTCCCAGGAAAGGGGAGATGCTGTTGCCTGGCATTGGCCATGAGAAAATGAATAGGAGGAACCTGAGCCAGAAGGGAGAGCAGAGAGGAATGGGAAATATGAGAGGAAGGTATTGTCATGATAACTCTCTCAGATGTGGGTTAGAGTTTGATCTCACTCGGTCTTTTCAAATAATTTGCTCTTCAAGGCAAAGCTTCTTATTTAATGAGAAAGTCCATATCTCACTTCTTTGGCTTCCAAGTTTGCCAACCGAAGAATGACTCAAGTTATCTCCTGTTGAGACAGCTTCATAGGCATTACATTCTGACCGTCCTCAGTGGGAACTTGGGAGGTGAGAAATGAGCAGTGGGAAAATGTTGCCGATGCCAAGCTGAGAGCAGAGCAAAAAGTAATTTTTAGATGTTGCAGTGACTTCAGAGATATTAGCAGGGAAAACAAGGACACGTAACATTCAATGCTTATCAGGGTCCTTGTAGACCATTCCAGGTCCCCCTGCTCTGGACTGTGGCCTGGGCCAACTGTAATTATCTTCCAAGGTGCTTTCCTCACTGAGAGAGGCAGGGACTTCAAGGACAGGAGCTCTACTTAGTGACTAGTCAGGAGTCAGGTTGCCCTTGGACATGCATTCTTTCATTCATTTAAATAGCATCTGTAGCCCAGCTGGTATGGCTTAGTGGTTGAGCATTGACTCATGAACCAGGCGGTCACTCTTCCATTACCAGGCAGGGCACATGTTTGGGTTTCAGGTTTGATCCCAGTAGGGGACATGCAGGAAGTAGCCAATCAATGACTCTCTCTCATCATATGTTTCTCTCTCTCTCTCTCTCTCTCTATCTCTCTCTCTCCCTCCCTCCCTGAAATCAATAAAAACATATAAAAATATTTAAATAGCATCTACATACTGAATTATGTACCAATCTCTGTCCCATGGGTGGTGAATTTAATAGTGAATGCCCTCGTGAATCTCAGAATCTAGTGTAGAAGGCAGATATGGAAATAATCTTAAAAGCCACAATAACACAGATACGAATATGGAGATATACACAAAGTTTATAGCAATCCAGAATGGGACTCAACACAATTGAGATGGAAGAGTAAGGCAAGAAAGTAATTTCATGGAAGGCATCTTGTAACGTAATATTTCAGCTAAGACTGAAGTCAGGTGAAGTCAGTTAGGGGCCATAGGAAGAAGGAAGAGTAAAGCAGTCACAGAGGTCAGGAAAAGTATACAGGAAAGGTGCTGCCAAATGGCAAAGTGTGAGGCAGGAAGGAGCCAAAAATGAATCTAGAGAAACAAGAAGAGCCTGATGATGAAGAACTGGGACTTCATACAAAGGGAGAGCAGAGTCATCAAATGATTTTCACAGAAGAGTGTCAAAAAAATTCTGTATCAGAAAAATCCCTCTAAAAACAATGGAAAACACAGATTGGAGGTAATTGGTTAGAATGAGTTTGTGATAACACATCAACTGAGCTAGAGAATACAGAAAGAATTCTCCTAATTATACCCCGATGTGGTTGCCATATGTAACTCTGTCTTCCTGCAGTCAATGACTTTTATATGGTCCTTCCCCATTGGAGAAAGAAGAAAGAGATACAACTTCCTGGATGGAATTCCTTAGTTCCTGGAGGATTTTATGGCCCACTGTTCCCACTGTTAATAAATCCATAGTTCTACACCCATATAATAGGATATTATTTAGTAATAGAAGGAAATGTGTTATCAAGCCATAAAAATTCTTGGAGAAGTTTAAGTGAAAAAAGCCAGTCTACCAAGACTATGTACTGTAATATTCCAAATCTATGGCACTCTAGAAAAGGCAAAACTATGGATATAGTTAAAATATTAGTGATTGCCAGGCTTTGGGGAAAGGGAGGAAGGGGTGAATTGTTGGGACACTGGGGAATTCCATGACAGTGAAACTATTCTGTGTGATACTATTATGGTAGATGCATGTTGCTATGCATTTGTCAGAAACCCATAGGACATGCAACACATAGCGAACCTTAAAATAAAGTATGGGTTTTAGTTAATAGTAATGTATCAATATTGGCTCATCAATTGGAAAATATATCTAACCTACTAATGCAATGTGTTAATAGTGTCTATAGAAGGGAGGGAAGTGAGAAGGTAACTCAGCATACGTTCTGCTCAATTTTTCTTTTCTTTAAGGTGAGAAATGAGCTCATTTATACTGATACTATTGAATTTCCACTCTAATGAATTTAGAGTGGGTTTTTAAAAATGTATTCTCTCTCAGAGCCCCATTTCCTTACCTGAAAAACTGTGTTCTTTTGAAAATCAAAGAAACATTTCTTTAGAGCATTTAATCTCTCAAGCAATATTAGCCATTACTGTATGCTTATTACATACTAGAGGCCCGGTGCATGAAATTCATGCATGGGTAGGGTGCCTAGACCTGGCTGGTGATCAGGGCAATAGTAGGCCTTCCTTCCCCGAGCTGCCAGCGCCAGCTTCCCTCTGGTACCCGGGACCCAGGCTTCCCTCCGGCTGTCGGCAGGCACCTGGGATCTGGGCTTCCTTTGCAGGATGGCTTTGTCCAGAAGGTCGTCCGGAAGGACGTCCAGTCTAATTAGCATATTATGCTTTTATTATTATAGATTAGGACAGAAGTTAACCTTGTATTGCTATTGATGTGTCCACATAACCCTAGAATTCAGTTATTATATCTTTCCTACTCATCTTGTATTTGCTGCCTTGTGCATTATGATTCCCAAGATAAAAAACGGGGGGCAATTATTTGTTTGGTCTTTCTAATTTCTCTCAACACTGGTTTGGCAGTGGGCTCTGAAACAGAACCACCTCTTAAAATTGAAAGAAAGATAATTAATCTATAAAAATTTAATTAACCTGCACAATGCTCTTTGAATCCTCATGGAGCTTAGAGTTTTTTTTTGTTTGTTTGTTTTTTTTAACTTAATAGCTGCTTTGCCTATTTTGCATCTTGTAGCCTGTGAGGATGGCATTAAACAATCTGAATAATCCTGATAGGCCAACCAAATTAATAGAGTACATCTAAGGGTTGGATCCTTCCATCATTTTCTAATGTCACCTGTGCATTCCAAGAGGAATATATATTTTATTGATTTCAGAAAGGAAGGGAGAGGGATATAGAAACATCAATGATGAGAGAATCATTGATCAGCTGCCTCCTGTATGCCACCCAATGGGGATGGAGCCCACAAGCCAGAAATGTGCCCTGACTGAGAATGAAACCGTGACCTCCTGGTTCACAGGTCAATGCTCAACCACTGAGCCATGCTGGCCAAGTAATAAAACTTTTTAAAGAAGCGGTCTGATTGGAAGATGAAGTACATATATGATTTCATGAGGCAAAGATTGAGAAGGCATCTCCCCACTGGCTTATTAGTATCTTATATACCAGAATGAGATAGGTCTTAAAAGCAAATCTCCCGATTGAGAAAATATCAAGTAATTCACAGAAGATAAACTAGACTATTTTCAGAACCCTTGTGAAGTAACTTTTATTCAAAGAGAGAATTGTCTCCAAAGAAACAGAACCAATAGGAAATATATATATATGTGTGTGTGTGTGTGTGTGTGTGTGTGTGTGTGTGTGTACGTATTGTAAGGAATGAGCTCAATCAGTTATGAAGGCTGACTAGTCCCAAGATCTGTAGTTGGAAAGTTGGAGATCCAGGAGAGCTGGTGGTATAGTTCCAGTCCAGTAATAACCCTGAGATCTAGGAGGGACAATCCAGTCCAAATGTCAGCAGGCATGAGACTCGAAAAGCAAATTTTTTCATTCAAGTCTAAAGACAGGTGAAAACCAAGGCCCCAGCTCAAGGCAGTCTGAAAGGAGGAGCGCCCTCTTACCCCCAGGAGTGTCAGCCTTTTTTTCTTTTCAGGCCTTCAACTGATTAGGTGAGACCCATCCACATGAGGAAGACCAATCTGCTGCCATCACAAAATGCGGTAGGGTGAGTGGCTTAAACAATAAGAAATTTTTTGTCACAGCTCTGGAGGCTGGGAAGTCCAAGATTAAGATGTGAGCTCTCTCCCTGGCTTGCAGATAGCTGTCTTCTCATTATAATTTCTCATGGTGAAGAGAGACTATGGAGAGGAAGACAAGGGGAGGGAGGGTGGGAGGAAATAAGAGCGAATGCTTTGTCAGCTCTCTGATGTCTCTTTATAAGGATACAAATACTATCATCAGGGCCCCACCCTTATTACCTCATTGAATTTTAATTGCCTCTTTGTAAGCCTTATCTCTAAATAAACATTGGGGGTTAGGGCTTCGACAAATGAATGGGGGGTGGGGGTGAGGCATGGGAAGGTGGAGATTCAATCCACAGCTCCTACCTAGCAGAGCTCTCAAAAGAGAGCAAGTATTCAAAGCTAGTTTTCTCTTTCCCAAATCATTAACTTCCTACCCTGGCCCTTTTTATTGTCTATCAGAAACAGGATATCAGAGACCTCAGATGAAAAAGATAGCTAATGACATTTATTTTATAGATTATTGGAAGGATTAAACTCATGAATGTATTTGAATTTCGTATAAAATTTCACTTAATCTTTACATGTTGTTTTACAACCTGTATTTTTATTCAACAACACGTCATAAATAATTGTTTGTTTCATTAAATGTAAAACTAGATAACTTCAGTTTGATGTACATTATTTTATTTCTTTTTGGTCACCCTATATTTAACTTTTATCCTCTTCAAGGTCATGTTGCCTATCTATTTGCTATTAAATACAACTAGAAGCTGGGTGCACACACCGGGCCTCTAGTATGCATATAAGATCTTTGGTTAATCTCTTCCCACCCCCTGCACTCCCCCCTTCCCTCTGAGATACATTAGTCTGTTCCATGTTGCCATGCCTATGTGTTGAGCGTCTTCCCCCTGGTGGTCAGTGCACTACTGGTCAAATGGTTGAAGGGTTGGTTCGGCTTTTATATAGAGAGATGGCACAATGAACATTCTCATACATGCATTGTTGCACTTGTGTATATATATGTTCATTCAACTTCATCTTCAGGTTTGATGCAAATTACTAAAAGGTCACCCAGAACATTTTGACCATTCTTAAGGTATTTTGTTTCACATGCTTGGTGTTCAATCCTACTATTAGGGACCATCACTTCCTTCTCCAGATATAGCCTACATTTGTTCTTTTCCCCAGCATTTACTTCTGCAGGTAACCTTGACACTTACCTTGCTGAGAAGAAACTTTATTATATTCTGAAAAATCATTTATTCCACTTTCAAGCTTTTTCTTTAATTAAACACCCTGAATTAGGAGAATCATGCTGCTGCATTAGATTTCATGTGTTAATATAATTCAAATTAAATTCCAGCTCTAGGCCAAAAGTAAAAGGTCACGGATGCAAGAAACAGTGCGCCTTCTGATCAATGCAAAAGGTGCTTTTCTCCACTTGGCTGATTTTCTTGTTTGTTGGTTCCAACCTACACACACACACACACACACACACACACACTCACACACACACTCGCACATGCTTTTTTTCTCTATCTGTGCCTGTTTTTCTACCCCTTCACATATGTTGCACAAAGTTACTTCTTCAAAAACTCTTTAACTGGAAAATGCTGATGTGTGTAGAGGATTAACAACTGAGGAATAGAAAAATCTATAAATCATGGACTTTAAGAATATTAAGAGGGACCTATCCTCCATCCCTACCTCTCTGTATACTCAAATTGCACCAAGTCTCTATGACATCTTCCCAAGGATCTCTTTCCTCCTCCACTGGATCCCTAAAGCACCACTTGCATTAATCAAGTACTTAATTATAGACTCTTTGCCAAATGTTTTCAGGTTGTGAAACTTGTTTCTCTCAACAAAATTATAAGTTTCCAAAGACCAGGATTTTGACTTCTCTTTTTTTCTGCCTTGCGTCATACTAAAAAATAGTAAATAGTAGAACTTTTGTAAACATTAATAGATTGCTGTGAATAATGGGGAGGTAAAGAAGAAGGTGTTGGCCTGGTTGGTGTGGCTCAGTGGTTGAGCATCAACCTAGAACCAGGAGTTTATGGTTAAATTCCCAGTCAGGCAGGGCACATGTTGATTTGTGGGCTCGATCCTCAATGAAGGGCATGCAAGAGGCAGCCAGTCAATGATTCTCTCTCCTCACTGATGTTTCTCTCTCTCTCTCCCTCTTCCTTCCTCTCTGAAATCAATAATATATATATTAAAATAAAAAAGAAAGGTTGATAATCTTGGTAGACATAAAACTCCTGGGGTCTCTGAAGGTACAGACAGAGCAGCAACCTTGAGCCAGCAGCTCTTATCCATCAGGCAGACTCAGGGTTCCGAAAGCACATGTATACAAGCCAGATGTTTCCTTTTGCATGTATTTAGGGCAAACACTCCCCAGTTCCTCTAATAGGTCCTCCTACATCGTCTTTGAGTCATTTAGTCACTTTTTGAACCCAGTCAAGATTGTCGATGTTCCCCTGACATTCAGTCCCAGAACTAACTAGATATTTGCATGCAGCGAGCCCCGCCCAGTGAAATGATAAGCTCCTTTATGTGGACAGTTTTGTTCTAGAACAACAGGCAAAGATTACTGGCATTTTGAAGGTTACCATACCTTCTGTCTATTCAATCCCCTAGATCATATTTGTACAAAGTACTGTTTACTCTTTGAATACTCTAGCTTTGGTTTGGAATTTACTGGTTTTAGAATTTTTTCTATCTTCTCTTTCTTATTCCTATTGAAACTAAAAATGAAGAAGGAAACTGAGTTATTTGCATTATGTAGCACATTATAATCACTAATTACAGCAAAGTCTTCCTCTTATTTTGTTTTCTATTTGCTTCTCATCTGTACTCCCTCTTCTCCCTACACAAAGGCACCCACACTTAAGTGTTTGTTGTAATTAAGCCCACCTGTCCATGAAAATTAGTGTTGTTTTGTAAGTGTATTTTTTATTTACATAATGGTTTTGAGTTAATTCACTTTTCTGTTAGTTTACCTACACGTCATGGCAATTTCCACTACAACGTCTTTTCCAACTTTTCCATTCTCTGTGCCATTGAACTACTGTATAGAATCCATATTGTCTGTATTACTTATTTGGCTCATAATATATTTGCCAAGTATTGCTTTTCCCTTCTAGATGGAGTATAAGCTCTTAGAGAAGGACAACTAGTAGAATAATTTACTCGGCACCAAAACTGTTTTGCACCTACTGCTTAATGCACTTGTATTAAGTAAATGAATGAAAACACCCACAAAAACTAAGCAGTCCATTTATGCTCCTCAATTTTTCAACGGCAACATTTCTCCTCCTGAATCAAACATTGGCCTCCACACCTCATGAAAACATTGATATTCTGCACATCTTCTAGGTAAGACCCTAAACTTGGTCCAATACTGCAAAACATTGACGTCATCAGTGGCCTCATGCATACAAATCGATGCTTCAAAAAGGAGGTCAGCTCGGACAGCTCACGCAGAAGGGTCCCCGGATTTGGATGACCGAGGGAGCTGCTGCCAAATAGTCTTGGACAAAGCTTTGGGGGATAAATCAAAGAAACATGGGCATGCAAGGGGATGGGCAGGTGACAAAGAGCTCAGGCAGGTCAGTGGTGACATTTGTTTGGGTTCTTGCAGAAGACAGGCAATGTTGTGGACCTTAATATTCTAGCACCTCTGTGAAAGAAAGCAAAGGCTATTATACTAGAGAATTCCAGTGAGAAGCCAGGGCTCAACCCAGTGTGACGTTAACCAGATCCAGGGCACTGGCCCCACTCAGAAATGCTCCAACAGATCAAAGGGAAGGATTACGGGAGCCAGTATGTTTTTGCTAAATGCTTGCACTGAAGCCAGAGTGGCTCAGAGGGGGGAAAAAGCTCCGTTTGTTCACTCTGAGTCTCCATTCACCCAAAATCCAGGGCATTATTTTCCTTTTCATTTCCATCGTTCATTAGCTGTGTAATTCTGAAAATATTCTTTTGCATCTGGATCTCAGTGACCTATCCTGAGAAATGGGGTGCTTGTATTCACCACGCCCCTGCTTCTAAAGACATGGGGGGAGGGGGCGGAGGAGTAATTGGGAAATTTAAAAGAAAGCTTCCATCTTTAGTCCCAGAGACAATCTGGCATTACAATTGATCACCTAGGTGATGCTCACGCCATTCAGTCCTTGCAGGGACTTCTCTGCCAGCTTGTCTTTGAAAGAAAACCAGCTGGTTAAAGCAGGGGCTGGGACTCTCAGCTCTCAGTTCTGCAGATGAAATAAAGCTCTCCCCACAGAAAATGTCCTTCCAGTGCTCCACTAAAGAGCATTCGGTTTGCAGCCCCAGGGAATTCAGTGTGACCTTAGTTACCCCTCACCGCCATGGCTTCCTTGGGCAGCAGAAATGATTTATGGAGGGGAACAGCCATTCCAAACCTTAATTATGCATGTAAAGAACCATCACTTTTTTTTTTTCAGAAGGGCACCAACCAAGAAAGATGACAGCTGAACTCCTATAGAACACCAAATACTTTCCCAACATTTTACCTTAGCTCCTTGTTTTTCTTCAAGAGCTGAGAGATTGAGCCAACCAACTACTCCCACTACTCCCACAGGTAGGCTCTACTTACCCAAAACCCTGGTTATGCAAAACATTGCTCCAGGGACCTGTGACTTCTTCCTCAATCCCTCAATCCTGTTGCTAACCAGCTTTCACTCTTTCACTCTTCTCTCTCTCAATATCTCTCCCTCTCTCTCTCTCTCTCTCTCTCTCTCTCTCTCTCTCTCTTTCTCTCTCACACACACACACACACACACACACATCTTTGCTATACACTATCTTTGCTGCCATGGCAATAGAAACCATGACAAAGCACAGGTAAACAGTTTTCTCTTTGAATGTGTATCCAATGAAATAAAAATACAGATGGCACATGGGCCATATTCTTTCTAGTGTCCCAGTCACAGCCTTGGGGAGACGTTATTCCCAAATGATACAGTCAGACCACTTGACAAATCAGTGAGTTTTTACTTGTCTGTCTTCCTTGGGAGAAAGATTGGAATGAAACGCAAACAGGAGGCTGGTAGCAATACATCTGAGTAAGTCTATCAAATCTTAGAGCACAAGTTGCTCCCACTCTGGAATGACAAATGCTTTTCTAAACCTATGGTTTCAGGAAAGAAGTAGAAGAAAAGGAGAATAGGAGAAGCAAATCATTGGCAATTTTGGAGTCTGAATGCCAAATAAGCAACTCACTACGAGTTATACTTCAGCAAGATAGACCCAGGTATAAAGCAGGAGGCATTTATAAGTAAGAGGGTGGAAGGTATCTTGCATTCAGCATCTCTACATTTTTTTTATTTCTGGAGATCTCTTTGAGACTAACACGTACCTGACAACCTCCTGGGACAGTCCCCTTTGTTATGATGCCTGTAACTCACTAAAAATACTTCAGCATAGGTAGTGTAACAAAACACACACACCAGTTAGGGTGAGATTTGACTCTGACCAGTTATTGTTCGAATCAAGAATTCACAGCCCAAGGGTGGTTAGCTGGCATGACATCAAAAAGGACCACATTCTGGGCGGGTGGGGGGGGGATGCAGAAGGAGGAGGGGGCTGTTCTCCTGCTTCTGCTCTCTGTGCTGGCTCTGTAACGCGTGCTCTACTAATCAGCAGACCCACTGTCAGGGGTTTTAATAATAAACAATGATAGTTGTCAACCAGTTTGACAAAGGGTGAACATAGCTCTCTTTGACTTGATTTTTAAATGTTTCCAAGTCCAGCCCAAGGCCTGGATTAGAATGAGGCAAGCCAGGAGCCCAGGGTGCAAAAATTAAGGAGATGCTCACTTTTAGGGTCATGCAAGTGCAGGGAGGGCACCTGAGAATGAGTGGATCCTGGAAGGGGCCCCACTTGCTTTGTCCTAGTCCCCAACCTTCCTGGTCAGCCACTGTTAAGAATTCTTTCTGATAATTCTTTAAAAATATATATTTTTATTGATTTCAGAGAGGAAGGGAGAGGGAGAGATAGAAACATCAATGACGAGAGAGAATCATTGATTGGCTGCCTCCTGCATGACTCCACTGGGGATGAAGCCCGCAACCAGGGCATGTACCCTTGACTGGAATTGAACCTGGGACCTTTCAGTCCACAGGCCCACACTCTAACCACTGAGCAAAACCAGCTAGGGCTTTTCCTCATAATTTGATGCCAACTCTAAGGCACCAAATCTTGACTCCATAAAGTTGCTGTGTCTGCCACAATTGAAGCTTTCAAATAATGTGTGGTGAGAGCATTTGAAAGGACACAGCACTGGAATTTCATCAAGCTTAGAGGACAGTTTATATGAACTGCATGCATGTCTGTATGCTGGCAGGTTTTGGTCTGAGGCATTGTCTTTTAATAACCAGATAGCAAGGTTGTAGAGCTTGCTAATATAAGCTGGCAAAGACCAAGGGAATAGTTAGTCTCTACCTACCTCAAACTCTTTTGTTATCTACTGCTCTTTTTTTTTAAAATATATATTTTTTATTGAGTTTTTACAGAGAGAAAGAGAGAGAGATAGAGAGTTAGAAACATCGATGAGAGAGAAACATCGATCAGCTGCCTCCTGCACATCTCCTACTGGGGATGTGCCCGCAACTCAGATACATGCCCTTGACCGGAATCGAACCTGGGACCTTTCAGTCCACAGGCCGACGCTCTATCCACTGAGCCAAACCGGTTTTGGCATCTACTGCTCTTTATAAGTAGGAATCTAAAAGTTGTGCTTGATTAAAATAATTTCAGTTTTCCCCAACAGCACTTGCTGCCATGCTTTGGGCAGACAAATCAAAATCACTCCAGCTCATTGGCTGTAGGGTTCATGTCATCTCTTTCATGCTCCTGACCTGGAATTAAAGTCGGGGTGGGGGCTTACCTGGTTACATATGCTATTCATAATGACATTCCTCTGCAAGAGGAAAAACCAGGGAAAATGAAACCCACACAAAAGTGGCTGTTGGTGATGGAGGGATCACTAACTCCTTTTCAGATTTTAGCCTATCATAGACATTAGACCCTCCCTCTCTGGTATCAAACACAATCCCACTTAGTGGAGAATAGAATTTGTTATAGATTCTATTTTATTGGTGGCCACAGAGAGTTGGGTCTTCCTAACGCCAAGCCAATGATGAAGCAGGACGCAAATGTTGTAAGACTACCTTCATCCTCTTTCCAGTCTTAGGAAGATTCCACTGAGCCCTGCCTCCTACAGAATGTGCACTCTCTGCTCCATCTTTATGTTCTCATCTAAATGCCATCTTTCAGTAGTGGTCCGGACCTCATTAGAGACAGGTTTCTTGTCAGTCAGGGTTCGGCCTCTAATAGAAGTCAGTCATCGATTTATGGAAGAGTTAGGGAAAGCCTAAAGCCACGGACAGAATAATCGCCAACTTGAATGCCTGCTACTGATTACTGGATGCTTAGGAGGACACTGCACTTCTCGGAGCTTCTTATACATATCATCTTACTTACTCCTTATAACCCTCTGACATAGATTTTATATACCCCCACTTCACAGAAGAGGAAATCGAAGCACGGAGAGGTTGACTAACTTGCCCAAAGTTGCACAGCTAGTAAGCAAGCAATCAGAATTTAGGCAGCCTGGCTCCGGAGCCCTCATGCTTAACTGATACATTGTACTTAATGCTATAGGGTCTCCCTCAGCAAAGAGGAAGACTAAGGACTTGAACAGATAACACTATTTGCTGCAGTCTAACCAGCCCAACTAGTTAGCCCACAATTTGTCACGTCTCTTTAAAGGAAATTAGTAAGAGCATATAATTTCCATTCTTATAAGCAAACACCCACGTCTTTTGTCATCTGTATCATTAATTCTATATTTACCTTCTGGAAATTATACTAGCCGCTCATGGAAATGAAACAAAATAAAACAACCTCTAGGGAAGAACAAGAGAGAAAATAACATTCTTGCTTTTCCTGGCTCTGTCAGAATTTCTCCTCTATGTTCAGCTCTGTGAGGCCGAGGAGGTGGAATCTGTCATCCATCCTCTTGAGTCACATGTAGACAATGACAAAACAGTCTTGTTTTGAACAAAATAGTCCCTCGAATTTTTAGGTGTTCGATGCCATCCTCGACAAATGTGATTTGGCCCACATTACTGAGACAGAAAGACGGCCTCACTATACCAAACTAAGGCCTTGTACCTGAAATCTAGTATAAAGTACAAAATAAAGCCATCACCTGGTATCTTCCTATGTCAGGACAAAAAACTTAATGGAAGCAATTCCAAAGAAGTGATTTCAAATAAAGGAATTAGTTTCTTCTGTTTCAATTCCTAGAAATTTATCAACTCATGTTTCTCCTTCTCATAGTCTTGCGAAAGGGCTGACTGATTTAAATTTCAGTGATGGAGTTTAAGATGATGTGGCTGACTAAAGAAAGAAAAAAAAAACACAAAGTGTTTGATGCTCCTTCCATTAAGAGGTGGGATCTATGTCTTCACCCTTCACCCTGGGAACCTGGGCAGGCTCTTCGACTGTTTTGATGGAGAGAATAGAGTAGAAGAATCAGTGGGCCAATTTCTGGGCTGAGATCTAAGGGATCTGAAACTTCTACGGCCTCATCTTTGGAATATTAGCACTTGCAGCATATTATAGATTGACCCTTTGTGTCCTCCCCAGATTCATATGTTGAAGCCCAATTTTCCAACGTGATGATGTTTGGGAGTGGGATCTTTCAGAGATAATTCACTTGAGGTCAATCAGGGGGTCTGGTTAGATTAATGAGATTAAGGATGGGGCCTTCACAATCAGATTAGTGCCCTTATAAAAGAAGAGAAAGAGATCCCTCTCTGTCTCCAAGTAGATACACTAAGGAAAGGCCATGTGAACACAGCCAGAAGCACATGGGATAGATAGATGCTGAGCAAATGAAAACAATAAAATGTCCATTGTAATATTCAGAGCACTTTGTGAGATTAGCATCTTTATTACCCCGATTTTTAAGGCCAGGGATGTTAAGTATCTTGTCACTGATCTAGTGATAGTACCAGGACCAGTGATATTCTTTTTTAATCCTTACCAGAGGCTATGCTTTTATTGATTGTAGGAAGAGAGAGAGAGAGAGAGAGGAGAGAGAAACATTAATCAGTTGCCTCCCAACCAGGGATCAAACCTGAAACCTGGGTATTTGCCTTGACCAGCAATCGAACCTGTGACCCTTGGGTGCACAGTACGACCCTCCAAACAGCTCTGTCACACTGGTGGCCTAGGGCCCAGTGATTTTTTTAAAAAGCATTTCCTAAAACAACAGGCTTGGCTGAATTGTATATTTAATTTGTTCTTGTTTGCAGAAATGTCCAGGTTTTTTTGGGCAGAGGAGTGTCAAGTCTGCGCTGGACACTGCTGTGTTCTCACATGGTCCAGTTAACAGATTGTCCTAAAGAGCTTCCCAGTCTCCCACCCACCACACAGTTTATTTTATTCCCACAGGATGAAAATAGAGTCCCTGGTAGGGTTCAAGAAGCTGTTGCTTAGAGCGAGGCATACAGCTTACCAGGGAAAACAGATAATTATGGATGTATGAGAAGAAAAAGATTTATCATTCTTTCTCCCGTCTTAAAAAAAGTGGGAGCAAATTATTTTCTTTTTTTTTCTCCTATTTTTTTTTTTTTTTAATTAGACATGATTGACATGTAGTATATTAGTTTGAGGTGTACAACATTATGATTCCTTATTCCTATATATTGCAAAATGATCACCACACTAAGCCTCATTTACATCCATTACCATACATGATTGCAAATTGTTTTTTCTCGCGATGAGTACTTTTAAGATTTACTCTCAGCAACTTTAAGACCACCAATATAGTATTTTTCACTATAGCCCCCATGCTATGCATTACATGCCCAGGACTTATTTCTTTTATAGGTGGAAGTTTGTACCTTTTTTTTTTTTTTTCATTCCTTAGCACATGGATGGCGGTAGGGAAAAAAGCTTGAGAACAGATGACCACAATTTCAAAGGGTTGATTTAGTGTGGAAAACAAATACACGCAAATGAGCATGCAAAAATTTAACACTGCTTTCTGAGCAAGGTTAACTACATTTCAGGGATGGAGAAGAGCAAAGGGGAGAATTAACCTTGAGAGTTCCATGTCCTAATGAGGTGAGCATAGCACTTCATTGTCATTCAAGAAACCTTTCTGGGGAAGTGGGCTCATAGGAGAGTGCTTAGGGAATGAAACAAAACAGAGCCTAGCAAACAAAAGGAAGTATCCTATTCTATCCTTCCCATAAATCCCACACCTTTGCAGGCAGCGCTGGATACATACATAGCTGGGTCCAGTGCACAGTGAGAATGTGGGGGGCTCTGTTTAAAAAGCAGGAAAACAAATACCTTTGAAGGCAGTAAATATAAACCTTTTTTCCTTTCTTCTGAGGCTCTTATTGGAACCAGTCACGTTGTTTCTATTTGCTACCTAAGGGCAAACTTCCTCAGGCATGGAAGGGAGAGCAAGAGGGAGAGGGAGAGACTGTGAGGACTGGATGAGGGAAAGGAGATGTGGGTTCTTGGAGACAGGATCAGAGGGGGAGCTGCAAACTGCAGCCACTTGTTAGCTAAAGGAGAGACCTCCTGGCTGGCTCACCAACAGCTGATGCGGGCAGAACCCAGGGATGCCAAGGGAGGCCTTAACCTGATACAGGGGTCCAGGTTCTTGTCACAGAGGAACAAAAAAGAATTCAAGAGCATGACAGAAAAATTTAGCCAAGCACAGTGAGTTTATTAAAGCAATAGTATTAGTAAGCACTCCAGAACTGAGAGCAAGCGACCTTGGAGAAGCTGATGCCCCAGTGGGGTCTGGGTGGAAGGTTTTCATTAAATGTGGGCAGGGTGGGGGGGATAGGTTGGTCCTCAGCTTCTGACACTGGTAGGGTGACTGCTGATGCAGCTCATTTTTGTCCTTCCTCTCCAGATGGTGATTTCCTTTCCTCTCTTTCTTTCTTTCTTTCTTTCTTTCTTTCTTTCTTTCTTTCTTTCTTTCTTTCTCTCTCTTTCTTTTTTTTCCCACTTTTATTTTGTGGTGGGAAGGGCATCGTGCAGTGCATACCTTTTTTCTTTCTTTTATTTTTTATTGAATACTAGAGGCCTGGTGCACAAAATTCGTGCCTGGGGGGTGCCTCAGCCAGGCCTGCACCCCCTCGCAATCCAGGACCACTGGCTCCTAACCACTCCACCTGCCTGCCTCATCGCCCCTAACCACTCGCCTGACTGCTTGATCACCCCTAACTGCTTGCCTGCCTACCTGACCGCCCCTAACCACCTCTGCCTTGGCCCCCGCTGCCACAGCTTAGTCCAGAAGGACATCTGGAATGATGTTCGGAAGGTCATTTGGCTGTCTGGTCTAATTAGCATATTACTCTTTTATTATTATAGATTGGGGTGACATTGGTTAATAAAATTATATAGGTTTTTCTCAGAACTGTCATGGCAATTTGAGGGGCAAGGGTGGGGGGTTCCGAAAACCATAATGCAAATTATTTTAAAGATATTATAATGGCCCAGTTGGTCACGTGTAGGTCAGTATGCTGACGAATCTGGTTGAGGCTGGTTTTATTTGTCTCAACTACAGGAAATTGGGGAGGGGGAAGTGGAGGAACAGGTGGTCAGTGAAGGTCACGTCTTCCATGTTCCAGGCTAGACAGAAAAGGCCTTTGGGTCCTGTTCTAACTCTCCTGCCTCAGTACTCGCTACAGCAGTGCACAGCCCCATGACTCAGCAGCTCCCGCTCCTGCCAGCCAGTTGCCAGAACAAGGCATGGTGCTTCAGCGAGGGGCTGGCAAGTCAATGCCTCCTGCCCATTGGCATTGGCCCACTGCCCCAACCCACAGTAGAAGGACAACCCTCAAGAAATTGTACTCTCAGCCCCAGAAGTGCTGATATGTAAATCAGTGGTGGATGAAAGCTCCCTCTGCCTAGTCTTCTAAGGCACCAAGAAAGGACCAGACCAGAACAGGACAGCTATTGTGCCACCTAGAGATGCAGGTGGGCAACGCATGCCCAACCCCAGCCCCTGAACAGTCCCTGCCAGCGCCAGAGATCAGCAGTTGTTGCTGGGTGGGGTCAAGAAGAGGGAGGGCACCAGGGGCAGGGGAGTGAGCAACTGAGAACCTATCCTGGGAAGGTGAGGAAGTGGCTAGAGGAGGGACTGCAGGTGAGCCACAGCTCCAAGGTCTCAGGATGTTCTCCATTGTCCCATTGGATTTACTTACAATCCTCAAATTTAAAAATATTAAGAACTTTAAGCCCTAGCTGTTTGCTTCAGTGGACAGAGTGTTAGCCTGAAGACTGAAGGGTCCCGGGTTCAGTCCTGGTCACGGGCAGATGCCCGGTTGCAGGCTTGATCCCCAGAAGGGGGCCTGCAGGAGGTAGCCAATCAACATCTCTCTATCCACTGAGCCAAACTGTCTAGGCTAGGGTTAAGTTTATTTATTTTTAAATATTTTTTTGATTTTCAGAGAGGAAGGGAAAGGGAGAGAAAGATAGAAACATCAGTGATGAGAATCATTGATCAACTGCCTCTTGCATGGCTTACACTGGGGATTGAATCCACAACCTGGCATGTGTCCTGACTGGGGATAGAACCCTAACCTCCTGGTTCACAGGTTGTCATTCAATCACTGAGCCACACAGACCCAGAAGGGGAAATGTACGTTTAGCACAAATAATCACTCCAGATGTAGGGTGAGTCCCCTTTTACTAGAAGGAGCTGGGATCCTTTCTTTGTGTTTATTTTTCTATCCAAGCAGAAAATTATGATTTAATAATGTCACCAAACAAGTACAACCAGGACTTTTAAGATTTTCAATTTGCATAGCTAATGAAATGTACTTTCAAAAGCTCTGACAATTACCCATTTTTTTCCCCATCTTGAGCCCAGACACATTATTCTTGGATTTTGAAGCACACATAGGCCCTCTCTCAATTACTGGCCTGAAGAGATGCTTTTGTTGTCCCTGTTGCCAGTCTACTTTTAAAAGTGTACCCGTGTTCCTTGTGTCTACCCTAGTCTCTCCCTGTTAATACAGATAAGAACTAAGTCGGAGGCATATTGATCAGTTTAAAATTGATTAGTAATTGCCAGTATTGTCCCTGGGGCTACTCGGAGGACTGAGCTTTCATTCCTCATTCTTGCCTGTCCCTATAAACTTTCCCTTCATTTGGTTCATTTCCTCAACCATGTCAGTTATCCTGCAGCCACGGTTGGGCAGTGGAGTAGGAATGAGAGCTGGTGTTGCCTTGGTTCTACAACAGTCTGAGTGCCCTGGATTCCTCTTCTAGAGCTCTCCACCCGCCTGTCTGCCCCCACCTTCTGTGTTGTAGAAGGGAAACCTGCATTTTCAAATGAAACCTATGTACAGAGGCTCTAACAAATCAAAGAGCAACAGCCCAGAGCAGATGATCTTAGCTGTTCCCTACCCACAACCCCAAGCGATAGAGGACACCAGAGCAGAGTTTGAAAATCACTGCTTGGGTCAAACTTGTCATTTTGCAAACAAACAACATGGCAGCCATACTCAAAATCACAGAGCTCATAGGTCATAGAAAGTAGGTCTTTCAATTCCAAACCCAGGGGACTTATTTAGTCACCGGGGGTGAGAGACAGTGGTGGGGTAAATAAAATAAATTGAGTTCATGAAAGTTCAAAAGGAACATCCATAGCTATTTAATGATGATAGTCTCAATCCACTGTTCTCCTCCTCCCCTGTTCTTAAAAGCATCATGGGGGAAGACTGCAAGCATAGGCTTACTCCTACATCTGCCTCTAACTGACTGGAATTGTGTATATTGGAGGCTTGGTTAGGTTATGTGCAAAATGGAGATGATTAGATCTATGCCATAGGGCTGTTGTAAAGATTAAATAGCATAAGTAACACAGAGCATGATTCAAAGAAACATAGAAATGTCCTATTTCCTTGAGAAAACTACTAATGAGGGGGCCCCAGGCACCCAGACACCTCAGGTTGCCTTGCTGTCCTGCCTCCAGACTTTGTCCTCACTTCCTGACAAGTTTACTAGGCAGGCATCTGCCCTCTGATGCTGGGGTCACCACGACGGATATTGGGGGTGAGCTTTTAATAAGCCAGCACAATGAGACAGAGATCTAATCAACTGTGTGAATTCGAAGAGGCAAGCCAGAGCAGCCCACATACTCAACAAGATAAGAATGATAAACAGCTTTTAATAAAAAAGGAATATTCCACTTTATACAATTTCTTTAAACTGCCTGTCATCTCTCTAGGCTGCTGTTGCTGCAATTGTGTTAAAAGCAGAAGTGGGGAGCCCTGGCCAGTATGGCTCAGTTGGTTGAGTATTATCCCAAGCACCGAAAGGTCTCCAGGTAGATTCCAGGTCAGGGGCACGTCCCTGTTTGCAGGCTTGATCCCTAGTAGGGGGCATGTAGGAGGCAGCCAATTTGATGTTTCTCTCTCTCGCCCTCTCCCTTCCTCTCTCTCTCAAATCAATAAAAACATATCTTTTAGAAAAAGTAGGGATGGGTAGAGTGAATTTAAAGTGTCATCCAAAGAACTAAGGATTTAGGAGAACAGAAATTACTCTCTGTCTTTTGAGCAGAGAGCTCCTCCATGATTATTTGGTCAGAAATCCAAAGGCCCAGTCTCACCAAAG
>NW_006297765.1:63850-68881 GCF_000327345.1 Myotis davidii | reverse complement strand
GAGTGTGATTTCAGATGTGTAAAATAGCACACACACGTGTGTATGTGTGTGTGTGTGTGTGTGTGTGTGCGTGTGCTCTCACATGTGCAGGTAGACATATGCAGGCTCAGATGGCAAGTATATGAATGTGGCGTGTAATAACCACAGTGACAAAGTAAAACCAGTAAACAATTCTGGTCTTACATGGATGGTACTTCCTTTTCTTGATAGGGAAAAAAAAGTGGGCCATGACATTTTTCTTTTAACTAAGGTAATCATCAACACGAGAGGGGAAGATGCATAGATTTCAAATATTCAGGAAAAATAGAACAAACAAAACTTTAGAAAACCACCAAAAGATGAGAAAAAATTAGCACAAGTTATTAATATACAATAATACACTAGACAAGTAAAACAAACAAACAAACAAAGAGATTAAAAATGAGTGTTGCCCTGGCCAGGTGACTCGGGTGGCTGGAACATCCTCCTGTATAACAAAAAGGTTGTGGGTTTGATTCCTGGGGAGGGCACATGCTTTGGTTGTGGGTCCCATTCCCTGGTTGGGCCACATACTGGAGGCAACAGATCTGTTTTTCTTTCACATCAATGTTTCTCTCACTTTCCTCTCTCTCCCTTCCTCTCACTCTAAAAATCAATAAAAACATATCCTCAGGTGAGGATTTTAAAATAAGTGTTGATATTCAGCTAAATCAGATGCAAAAAGAAGAAAGTAAAAAAAAAAGAAGAAAGTAAAGGTGGCAATTTTAATATCACAAATTAGATGTTAGGGGAAATATTACATTGGACAAAATAACTTACTTTTTATTAGTGAAGGGTATAATTTATAATAAATGTATCTATTTATTTGACTTCTATATGCTCCATACATTATCATTGAAATATATAAAACAAAAACTGTTAGAACACTTTAAAAATCCAACAAAACCTTACCACAGGAGGATATTTTAGCTCAACTCTTATAACCTTGGATAGCTCAAGCGGACTAAAGAGATGAGATAAACCTATAAACAAGTTAATACCTGAACACGGATGCAGAGGAATTATGTGGTACTCGAATAAAATAACAAAGTAGTTTGAAACAGAAGTCCTTACAATGGCTTAGAATGCACTCCTTGTTCTACACCGACCTTTCTCTTTGTGTTTGTCATGGTACACATTCTCACATCAGTGTATCAACATATTCTGTTCCCTCTTCCTAGAACACTCTAAATCTAACTAGGTCATTTCCTCTCCTCCTGTAGATCTTCACCCTGCCCACCCTCCCACTTTACCTTTCTAAATTGTGTCCTCCCTCCTTCTTGGACACTCCCTAACCCACTTCTCTGCTTCTTTCTCCCTTAGCATTACTCACCATCTAACATAAAATGCATTTTTCTTGTTATCTTTCTTGTTGTCTGCCCCACCCTCCAAATAAAAAATATCTGAAGGCAGGGATTTTCAAAAATCTAATGTGTTTACTGCCAGAACCCCTAGAACAATGCCTGCCACACAGCATGAGCTAAAGAAATATTTAAGTAAATAAAATTTGATTTTTATATGCCCTCAGAGTGGTAGATATGCATATGTGAGGCAGCATATAACACCTTTATATAATCTAATGTGCTAAAGTATATCACTGTCTTTTACATTATAACATAGCCCAGTCAGTGTGGTTCAGTGGTTGAGTGTTGACCCATGAACCAGGAGGTCAGGGTTCTTGATTCCTGGTCAGGGCACATGCCTGGGTTTCAGGCTCAATCCACAGTAGGGGGCATGTAGGAGGCAACCAATGGATAATTCACCCTCATCATTGATGTTTCTCTAGCTCTCTCTCTCTCTCTCTCTCTCTCTCCCCCTTCCTGTCTGAAATCAATAAACACATTTTTCAAAAATTCAATTTTTTAAAATTAAGTCCATACAATAGAAAAACCATGGAGTCACTAAAAATGGTGCTTTAAAAAGATCCATATAATGGTATGGAGAAACCTCACAATATAGTGTTAAATGTTTTCGTAAGTCAGGTTAAAATGAAATGTGTTCATTGATTCAAATTTTGTCTGTAATAATTAGGAATATCAATTCACAAAAGGATATGATTGATATATATTAAAAGGTTATAAATGTTACCTCTGAGTGTTAAGATTACAGGTTATTGATTTTGTTGTTTTGCTAATCTATAATTTATACTATTTTAGAAGTTTCCTATAGAATAAATTAAGCTAAAGATGTTTTAGTTAAACAAAACAAAACAAAATATTCTATTTTGTATTAAAATTTAATTTTTGGAGACAAAACATGACATATCAAGTAGAGACCCAGACTGGAAGTCTTCACTTGCATCTAATTCAGTGAGTGACCAGGGACAAGTCAGTGGGTGGTTCACTTGGTAATACTGATTGAGCTAACGACTTAATATAGTCTCTCTGGCCTATTTCTTCATATTTAAATTAGCAGCACTGAGTTCTTTCAAAAAAATTGATTGAGAACATAGATCATCTCTCTTATTCATCCAAAATTTCAAGAAATAGCAGAAAAATACAGGCTCAAATTAAAGAAATCCATAGCAGCACTTGTAAACAACCTTATCAGTAGTCCAGAATATTAGCAATATACAGAAAAAAGAAAGATGCAAAATAAAACCAAGGAAAATCAAAACCCAAAATGTAGTGAGAGTAAAATAGCAGGGCAAGATTGCTTCTGAACTCTTCAAATTTCAGACTGAAAGAGGGCAAAGCAGTGCTTGGGGGATGGGCTGGGCTCAAAACTATTCTCAGGGATTGAGTGGTCAGCCCTTTCTCCATTACTTATAATATATTAATGAGCTATTCTCCATGCTTCAGTACTCATTTGTACACTAGAGAGGATAATAATGTTTATCTCATAGATTGTCATGAGTCAATATCTGTAAAGTTTCCGGAACATACTTGATACAAAATAAGTGCTGTATCAGTATTAATTGTTGGTGCTGGCTGGTTTTGATGTGGTTGTGTCACATGATGTTTAATGCTGAGCAGCTAGCATGTAACCATAAAGGGACAGAGAAGTAAACTGCAGAGAGGAAAAGCCGGTACCTTGATATCATGATACTGCTAAACCAACCTTGGAACCACCTACCGTCATACATTTTGGTAAGTTAATAACTGCTATCCGATCCAAGCCAATGTTTGTCCAATTGTCTGCTCCTTCCAGCAAAATGTACCTTCATTGTAAACAAAGCAAATGCTTGAAATACATTTATAAAAATTAGTGCAAACATATCAGTCATTTCAATAAAGGCAAAAGGGTTAAAGTTGTAAAAAATTCAGCCATCTGATGATAGATAAGACAGACAAAATTACACAGAAGTGATGGAAACAAATGGATATAAAAGGAACATTGCATTTGTTGTTTAATAAAAGAAAAGAAAAAATACAACTTAAATACAACTACATAAGGAGTAAGGGACTATATCAAGTACTCTTTTTTTTTCTTTTTTTGTTTTTGTTTTTGTTTTTTTTTAATTTTTTATTACAAAGGGTATTACATATGTGTCCATTTTTCCGCCCCGCCCTAGACAGTCCCCTAGCCTCCCCTATCCTCCAGTGTTTTATGTCCATTGGTTATGCTTATATGCATGCATACAAGTCCTTTGGTTGATCTCTTACCTCCCTACCTCACGCTGCAGTTTGACAATCTGTTTGAGGCAGCTCTGCCTCTGTATCTATTATTGTTCAAAAGTTTATAATGGTCTCAATTATCCATGAATAAGTGAGATCATGTGGTATTTTTCCTTCATTGACTAGCTTATTTCACTTAGCATAATGCTTTCCAGTTCCATCCATGCCGTTGCAAATGGTAAGAGTTCCTTCCTTTTTAGAGCAGCATAGTATTCCATCGTGTAGATGTACCACAGTTTTCTAATCCATTCATCTACTGATGGGCACTTAGGCTGTTTCCAGATCTTAGCTATGGTGAATTGTGCTGCTATGAACAAGTACTCTTAAAGCTCATACCTAAACTGAAAGGTTTTGTTTCTTTTTAAATTCTTTATTAGTTAAGGTATTACAAATGTTTTTGAGGTCAGAGATTGTGTCTGTCTTAGTTGCCCATTATATACCCCAGCCTCAATACTGTGTCTGGCACAACAATAAATATTATTGGTGGTATATCTCTTCTTGTTCTGAAAAAAATCTTTGTATGAAAGAAGTCAACCTAAGCTAGGAACGTGGCATTATGTACTCTACTAGTACAGAAATGACTTTGAATTATCAACTGTGTTTTGTTGTTGTTGTTGTATGGTTTTGTTTTTTGATTCGTCAATGTTTTCAATAGGGAGCTAATATAAATATTTTTTTTTTCATTCCACTTTCTCTATATCTGAGTGCGCACATACACAGTACACCTTCAGAAACTTTCAGGAAGAGATCAGAAATCTCAGGGGGAAAGCAAGTCTGGTGTTTTGAGGTAATTATCATCATAATTCCTTCTTAGTTGTCAAATGAGCCCTATCCTTAGTGGTCAAGTTGCCTTCATTAAGTGATTTGAGCAAGTAAGATTGGCAACCCTACAATAGGGTTATTGTGAGTATCCAAACAGGTAATAGAGGCAAAGTCCTTGAAATAGGAGCTAGGGAGCAAAGCACAGGAGGATGAAATGGTAGAGCATAGGCAGGAAATGGCACCGTAGAATTGTGCCAGGAGGTAAAGACCCTGAAGGCCGCTGGGAAGTGTCCCTTCTTCGCTGGGCCCAGAGAGCATCACTGATCGCTAAGGCTGAGAGGTCTGTATGGGTGAACATGGTGCTGCTCCCTTCCATTTGGTTAGGCTCAGCAGTCCTTGTTTGCCTTCTTGGGCCCACTCTGCCTGGCACCCCAAATGCCAACTCTCAGCTATAACCTCCAGTTAGCTCTTGGCTCAAGGCTGTCAACCTTATACAGCCTTTGCGGTGGGATTACCTCATGCTTCTCAGGTGCTGAGCTTCTCCATTGGTCCCCTGAAAGTACCCAGGGAACTCTGGCTCTTTTTATGCCACATAAGAACTAAAGGGACCTCAGGAGCCCTGTCCTTGTCCTGA
>NW_006297765.1:56899-63784 GCF_000327345.1 Myotis davidii | reverse complement strand
AGGCATTTCTAACATACTTCTTGGGTGAAGCCATAGCCAAGAGGTGGCTTGGAATGCTCTCATTTGTTACACAAGAAAGCGAGGAACAAGCCCCAGCCTAATGAGGTTCAGACTGATCTTGTTACGTCAGACACCCATTTTTGACATGGGTAATTGTATTCCATCTGCCTGGCAAAAATCACAGGTCCGAGTTGGATTGGTCCATCAAGGTATTGGAATTTTTAGCTGTGTATCTATTGGGATATCAGAAATAAGAAGCTCAATTTATCTCTCTCTCTCGTTGCTAACTTAGAATCTATTTTTATAATAGTTAAAACAGTCTCCTTCCAATAGGAAAAAAAAATGAGATGAATGTGCCAATTTAAACCAAGATTAGGAATAAGCAAATATAAGAGACTGATGAGATTGCTAGGAATATTCAGGCATAAATTTCTTGTATTGTTCATTGTTCTCAATAACCTTACTCTATCTTGACCCTGACTCTTCAAGGTTGTTTCTGATTATTATTATGTAAGTAAAGTAAATAGATAGCCATATATATAAATATTTAATATAATAATTATAAGTATAGCATTAACTACATTGCCAGGTCTGAGAACTGTCAGATGCCTGGAAACTAAGTAAGGAATTGTGACTTTTCCAGTAAGACAGCCAACATTAACCTTCTACTCATCAGCTATTGATCTTGTTTGGGTTAAATAGGTCAACCGATGCTCTTGCTGACTGCCTGTCTCATTGCTAAGAACAACAAGGGCTATTTGCTGTTGCTACAGATAGATTCCTGTGGATCAGCGACTGTCATTCTGACTTTGCTGCCTGTTACAGCAATTATGTCCCCTTTGCCTCTGGTTGTTAATAGTAGCCACATGGTCTATCCCGATCTGAATCCTTATCATATATGGTGAAACGTAAGTACAGCAGCTCAGAGCAGGATTTCCTACTTGGGTTTACAAATGACAGTCACCACTAAAATTGTTGATACTGCTGGCACCCCCTCACTAATGCATTCCTGTGCTTCTGAGAAGAAAGAGATTCCAAAAATGTGTTAGTATTATTTCCAGGGGCTTACGAGGACATTAAAATATGAATCACAGTGGGATGCCTCCATATCAAAAAACTTTTACTGATATTCTACCCTCACTACCAGTCTAGCATCTCTGAGAAACATCCCCAGGTATTTTTTTTCTCTAGGGTCTGCTGTAGCTTTAAGTATTCCCAAGGCAGGTCAAAGTAAAACTTGACTTTAGTTATTGCTTGATGAATCAGAAGGTCTATCTTTAGGAGGACAAGCATTATCTTTTACGTCATTTACTAATGAGGCATGTTCATGGTTTCCAGGCAGAAAGAGTTGCTATGCTCTATCAAGAGAGAATGGAACACTTTTGCTGCAGAAGAATCTGGGGGTTTATGGTTCTCAAGCATACCTATTCAGATATCTTCATATCAGATCTCGGATTTCGCTTCTTTCCCTCAGGGTTCTGGCTTTAGCGTAGGAGACATGCTTGGACTATGAATTTGCCTTCCTTGTAATGCAACTACTCTCAGAATCAGATATTAGGCTCAGGTAGTAGGGTTGATTTTCAGTATAATCTTTCCTTGGTTTATAGGAAATGAGGGTCTCTTTGTATCCTGTCATGAATCCTTACTGTTTTCATGCAATGCCCTGAGTTGTATAATCTGAGCCTGGGTTTCCTTCCTCTGGGGATCTAATGACACTTACCATCAGTCAAAAAAGTTGGCTACAGAGTACTCAAATGCTGAAAATATTAGGTAAATCAATGTATTCCCCATCACCCAAT
Organism: Myotis davidii; assembly: GCF_000327345.1. Lineage (NCBI taxonomy): Eukaryota > Metazoa > Chordata > Mammalia > Chiroptera > Vespertilionidae > Myotis > Myotis davidii. The sequence continues at coordinate 61,985 of NW_006297765.1, read as the reverse complement.
TCACCACAAGTAATTTGGATGTGACAGCATGCCAATGATTATTATTATCTTCAGTTACCACCATAACTGTTATCATTATTGTCAATTGTCCAGATTATAAGAATCTCTTTCTGGAACCACATTTAGTACTGATTCCCTTAGTTTGGATATTCCAGATGCGATTTATCAGAGCAATATTTGAGTCAGGCATTTTACTGAAGATACGTTTTCAGGAAATACCAGTAGGAGAGTAAGGAAGTGATATGGAGAAGGTAAGAAAATCAAGAAGAATTTGTTATCAAACACTTTACGGCTGTGGGTAACTGAAGCTTGAGTCCATGGGACCAATGTAAACTGCATCTCAACCTTATCCTGAGAAAGACGTTTGAGTATTTGTTTTCCAAATCCAGAAAGTCATTCTTGAGAGGTATTCCTAAGGGGTATTAATTTCCCAACACATAGCTACACTGTGGCAGTTACCAAAACGGGCACTAAGAGCCAGAGAAGCAGCTGGAAGTCAGGCTGACACCTGCCAATGTGGTCAGGATGAGATGGTACAATCAGGGCGCCCAGAAATGTTACAGAAGAGCAAAGAAATACCAAGCACTCTTCCTAGAGAAAGGGAGGGACCCCATTTATTAACACTAGTGGACTCCGGGAATAATTTCCAAATCAGAGTGAAGTAACATGCAGAGCCTTCACTTTTTATAACCTTCTGGGGTCTTTGTCTGCAGATATGGTTCCTACCCATTTCGGGGCTTACAGGAAGGCCCCCAGGCGTCGATGATCTGTCCTGGGGCCAGCCATATCAACCTTTCTCCCCCCACCCCAGGGCAATGCATTGTTCACAGTTTTTATGGCCTGACATGCCTTGCAAGACCAGTTTCCTCCTCAGAAAAACTACTACAGATGTAGCCTGTAACTTTTATGTGTTTATTCGGTTTGTTGATAAAAAACAATCCTTATTCATGAACAGACTAAGTTTAAAAAAAAATCTATGGAAAACTACTCTAGATCACTAAACAATAAACTGAGCTACTAAACAATATTCTTTTTCTATGGTTGCTTATGTAATAAAACCTCCCACTAAATGCAACTTCACCCATTCTCCTTGTGTTTTGTTTTGTTTTTTCCGGCAAGGATCTCCAAAGAAACTGCTAATGTCCAGACTGCCTATTTTAAATATCTCCCTAATTGACAATTCTAGTGATCATGCAAAAAACAAACATTGAATTCATCATGGCTCCTAAACTAACTTTCCCTCGTTACTTCTTTGTGGTCATACTTTATTTGAACATTTTAAATTCTCTAATCGTATATGTCCAGCCAAACCCTCAGCTTTGGAAAAAATATGACTGCTTCAAGGCTCTTTGACTTTTGTGTTCATGCCATTTTCTCCAAATGGGTAGCAGCCTTTAGTAGAAGATAGAAAAATATGTCTCCGGGGATTTAGGCTTGTCTTAACCTCAACAAGACATCGATCACAGTGTCCTCATTCTCAAGATGAATTTAAGGTCCTTCCCAGGTGTGACAGTTTCTGAATCTATTATTTCTGGAGAGTGTTAGGCAAGGAATTTCCATCCCTGCAACAGTCCTGGCTGGCTGTGTCGGCACCATTCGGAGCTGCGTTCCAGTCTCTCCTTTGAGTTTCTCATTTCAGCTCAGCTCTAGAGTGAAAAACACATTATGCTTCACTAGTCACGGGAGCTGTCTGACTCAGGTTGGTGAGATATCCGGGCTTTCCTCCATATGTTGCATGTAATCTGTTGCTAATATTTATGCTAACTGCCCAATTTGTCTCCAACTGGCAATTTGGAACAGAGACCTTTTAAGTAGTCACAAGTAAAATTGAGATTGTGATTCTCCCTTAGAACAATTCCCCAGAGTTCAATAATGCTGTGTCTGAGCATGTGAATATGGACAAGAGGCCAAGTCTTCTTTAACCCATTATAGATCCTTTAAAAAGCTAATGACAAATGCAGTGTGAGGGCTGGATAGAGCAGAGCAGGTGGGGCAGGGACCAGGAGCAGAGGCGCTGCATTGCACGCAAAACAGAGTCCTTCACAGGCTGAGCCACTACCCTGTGTGAAGACATTAGGAATTTCTCTCTACCGCTTAACAGTATGGAACTTGAGTTGACAGAACAGCTTCCAGCAGGTTCCTCATAACTGCATTGTCTTTATAACTGTCTTCCTGTGCAAGTGATCATAGAACAACATACTGATAATTTCAAAATAAAAACAGATTGCAGTTGAATAGGAACTGTGAGACCAAGCATTCCTTAGGTCCTAATAGCTTCTGAAAAAAGTCACCATTCTGACCCCTGAGGAGATTATAATAGCAGATTTTGTTCTATAGCTTCAAAGAACTAAATGGATGAAGCCCATTTAATCTGGTGATTCAACCTCAGTTATCACAATTAAACTTCAGGTTTTTCAAAAAAATGCATCACATTCATATCTGATTGTCCATTACATTCAGGAAGAGATATAGAACATAATATCATTTGTTCAATAATTTTTTTTCATTTAGCCTTATTCAAAATAATAATATCCATAACATCATAGGCTTTCTGAGCTAATTAAAATTTCCATGAAAGTAGATGCATATTTTAAACATACTTTACATGTACTATTCAAATAATCGTCTGCATCACCAGTAGTATAAAAGACAATGTGTTTAGTATTTTGTTTTACTCTGCCCTTAACCCTTTAGACACAGCTGTCCCTTGTTTTATCACATCACACCCCCTAAGCTCTATAGCCAGCTCTTTAGAATATTGCTTATTCCAAGTCTACCTATGTTCTCCTCATCTATTCCAAATATATTATTTTGGCTCTGAGTTATATTTTCTCTAAAATAAATAGTTTCATCCACTTTTTTTTTTTTTTGCTTTTGCCTGAAAACCCTTCCCAGTTGTAGGTGTGCCTTTCTTTTCTTTTTTTAAATATGTTTTATTGATTTTTTACAGAGAGGAAGGGAGAGGGATAGAGAGTTAGAAACATCAATGAGAGAGAAACATCGATCACCTACCTCTTGCACACCCCCTACTGGGGCTGTACCCGCAACCAAGGTACATGCCCTTGACCGGAATCGAACCTGGGACCCTTCAGTCCGCAGGCCTATCCACACTCTATCCACTGATCCAAACTGGTTAGGGCAGTGTGCCTTTCTTAAGTGGTGAATGCTGAATCTTGTTTTTATCCCATCTAGAAACCTTAGTGCTCCAGTTTCCAAAAGTGTACATTCCTTATATTTATTGTGATATTAATGCATTTATATGTTGTCTTTTTCATGTGTTTTTCATATGACCTCACTCTTGCATTGTTTAAATTTTTCCATGCAGCTTCCAGACTGTTCTGTGACTGAAGTGTCTACTCTTGTGTTCTCAGCATATAGCACAGTGGTATTGTCATCAGTGGAAGTGGGGGATCCCTTTCCCCACTGGTGCTGAGGGTTGAGTCATTATGATACCTTGAGAAAAAGAATGTTCTAAGACTTGCACAGGAAGATGAGTGATTTTTATTTGTGAGGAATCATATCCCTGGGTTTTCAAAGTCCCATTTCTCTTAAACCAGTCCTGGGAGATGTGCAGCTGGGGATTCAGCAGAGCTAGAAACAAGGCCGGTGTCCAGAGTTTCCCTTCCATGGTGGAGCTGGGTCCTGTGTAGCATCAGACTAGCTGCAGTCCATTAGTCCATTGTATATGGGGTCCACATGGCCGCTGTTCCATGTTGGAGCTGGGCCTGGTAGAGCATTAGGCTGGTTATAGTCCATCAGTCCACTGTGTGAGGTCCACATGACTGTAGGCCATGTGGGTGAATGCAGGAGCGTCAGAGCCCCTGAGAAACCAGGGCCTACTCCAGCCAATGACCTGTTCCCAGGTGTGACTGACAGACAGGTACCTTCCCTGTGTCACCCAGACTTTCCTGGGCATGCATCTAAATTGTGGCTTTCTGGCAAAGCTGCATTAATGGCATGCCTATACAATTTGGCCTTCCCTTTGCTCCTTTCCATTTGTTAATAAACTGGGTTTATTACAACAGTATCAATAGAGTTCATTCATAGGTATTTGTTGAATGATAAATGGAGTAATGGATACAATTGTGCTATGGTTTATGTTTCTTTAGATTGAACTTACCTGCTGATTTGGATGGGATTTCACATTCCCCTAGAGCAGTGGTTCTCATAGTCCAGGATATATCAGAATCAACCAGAGGGCCTGGCCCCACTTCCAGGGTTTCTCATTCAGGTGGTCTGCAGTAGAACCTGAGGCTTTGTCTGCAGTAGAACCTGAGATCCCAACTCATGCTGATGCTGATGGTCTGGGGCCCACAGTGAGAACCACTAAATTAAAAGTTGGACTTCAAAGAAGAAGGCAATTGATATTAAATGGGGTCACAAGGGTGCAGCCCGATTCCAATGAAACTGATGTCTTTGTAAGAAGAGGAAGAGCCCACAGAGCTCACTTCTCTCCCCTGTGCATGCTCTTTATCGATCTCCTCTTCCACAAATAGCCATCTGAGGACACACCAAGAAGACACCATCTGCAAGCCAAGGAAAGAAGTCTCCACAGGAACCAGCCCTGCTGGCATCACCACACCCCCGGGAGCAAGGCCATTTATTTATTGATTTCAGAGGGTGAGACCACCTCCTTTGGTCAGCTGGCCAGGATGCCTCTGCCCAGTGCTTCTGGGACAAGGTTTTCCTGCACATTCTCTGAGGGGTGAGGGGGCTCCGCACATAGTCTAGGGGACAAGGCCACCTCAGTGAGCCTGAAATATTAAGCCAAAGAGGATTATGCTCAATGATTAAGATCTAATGGAATTTGCCTTGCTAGGTTTTAGACTTGCTTGGGACCCATCACCACTTTCTTCTCAGCTTTTTCTCTTCCGGGTTGGGAATGTCTATGTCATCCCTGCTCAGCATCGTATTTTGGAAGCACATAACTTGTTTGGGTTCACAGGTTCACAGCTGGAAATGAGTTTTGCCTCAGGATGAATCATACCCCTGGTCTCACCCATACCTAATTTAAACATCTTTAGACTTGGAATTGATGCTGGAATGAGTTAAAAATTTCTGAGTTATTAGGAAAAAGTGAATGTGC
>NW_006297765.1:41907-42671 GCF_000327345.1 Myotis davidii | reverse complement strand
TCTTTTTTTCTAAGCATATAGCACAGTGGTATTGTCATCAGTGGAAGTGGGGGATCCCTTTCCCCACTGGTGCTGAGGGTTGAGTCATTATGATACCTTGAGAAAAAGAATGTTCTAAGACTTGCACAGGAAGATGAGTGATTTTTATTTGTGAGGAATCATATCCCTGGGTTTTCAAAGTCCCATTTCTCTTAAACCAGTCCTGGGAGATGTGCAGCTGGGGATTCAGCAGAGCTAGAAACAAGGCCGGTGTCCAGAGTTTCCCTTCCATGGTGGAGCTGGGTCCTGTGTAGCATCAGACTAGCTGCAGTCCATTAGTCCATTGTATATGGGGTCCACATGGCCGGGAGCCATATAGGCAAATGCAGGAGCATGAGAGCACACCCCTGCAATAAGAGTCCCAAGAGAGCAAGAGCAACAAGAGAAAAACTCCTTTGTTGAAGAGTTTATGTATCTCAAATCTACCCCGGGAGCCATATAGGCAAATGCAGGAGCATGAGAACACACCCCTGCAATAAGAGTCCCAAGAGAGTAAGAGCAACAAGAGAAAAACTCCTCTGTTGAAGAGTTTATGTATCTCAAATCTACCTGTGCTTGCAGTGGCCATGCCTACTCCAGCCAATGACCTGTTCCCAGGTGTGACTGACAGACAGGCACCTTCCCTGTGTCACCCAGACTTTCCTGGGCATGCATCTAAATTGCGGCTTTGTGGCAAAGCTGCATTAATGGCATGCCTATACAATTTGGCCTTCCCTTGCTCCTTT
>NW_006297765.1:23691-41721 GCF_000327345.1 Myotis davidii | reverse complement strand
GCCATTTACTTATTGATTTCAGAGGGTGAGACCACCTCCTTTGGTCAGCTGGCCAGGATGCCTCTGCCCAGTGCTTCTGGGACAGGGTTTTCCTGCACAGTCTCTGAGGGGTGGCGGTGGGGGGCCTCCGCACATAGTCTAGGGGACAAGGCCACCTCAGTGAGCCTGAAATATTAAGCCAAAGAGGATTATGCTCAATGATTAAGATCTAATGGAATTTGCCTTGCTAGGTTTTAGACTTGCTTGGGACCCATCACCACTTTCTTCTCAGCTTTTTCTCTTCCGGATTGGGAATGTCTGTGTTATCCCTGGTCAGCATTGCATTTTGGAAGCACATAACTTGTTTGGGTTCACAGGTTCACAGCTGGAAATGAGTTTTGCCTCAGGATGAATCATACCCCTGGTCTCACCCATACCTAATTTAAACATCTTTAGACTTGGAATTGATGCTGGAATGAGTTAAAAATTTCTGAGTTATTAGGAAAAAGTGAATGTGCTTTGCATGTGAGAAGGACATATATTTTGCAGGGCCAGAAGGCAGAATATTATGAACTGAGTTTGTCCCCAAGTTGAAGTCTTAACCCACAATGTGACTATATTTGGAGAAATGGCCCTTAAGGAGGTAATTAAGGTTAAATGAGGTCAAAAGGGTAGGGTCCTAATCCAATACCAATAAGTCCTTATGAAACCAGAAGTAAAATGGGTCTGGCCTGCCTGTCACAAATGAAGCAGAGACAAGATTGAATCACATATGAGTATTTATTTCAATAATGCCAGCAGTATGGAGAGAACAACAGGTCATCCTGTAAATTCTGCTCTAACCTCCCTCACTAGCCAGCTGACTGCATATGAACAAGGCAGGAAGGCTATATGCAAGGGGGGAGGGAGGCAGGATAAAGACTACAGGGTCCATGGCCTGTGTGTCTCCTTCCAGGAACATGAAGTCCGATAACAAGGTAGTCAATTTTCTGTGATATTAAAAGGCAGCTCCGCCAGTTCCTGGGACCTGAAAATGGTCAGCCTTCCTGAGGCAAACTCCCAGAGCAGGTCAGGGTCCAGGAACAGCAACCAAACCAAAGTGTCTCCTGTCCTTCGTCTGTTCTCAAACTCTATTTTCTTTTCTGAGCAACTGACCCTCCAGGCTCTGAGGCATCCTTGTCTTTTTACAGCCCTGTTTTTCTCCTTGCAACATGTCCTCCAGTTTCCCTGGGACTGTACGAAAAAAATTCTTATCTATAGTTAGTAAGGTGAATAATCATTACACAACTGTGGTCCTATTCTGGTTGCATGCCCTTCCCCCTATTCCTTATGAGAAAAGAGACACAAGAACTCTTTCTCCAAGTGTGGTAGGCAGTTAGCCATGAGAGGAGCAAGGGGCAGGGGGGGCTCGGGAGAGTGGCTTGTCTTGTTCTCTGGTTTATTTTGAGGAACTTTACATTAGTCAGGATAAATGACTTAAGTGACTAGTTGGGAAAATCCACCAGGAATACTGGCAAATGGAGAAATTCCTAGGTGTCGTCTCCTCCTCTCTACCTTACTGTCTCATTTTGCAAAATATATCAGATCCTAACTTGACTTGTTTGGTGCCTCAAAACTGACCAAATAAAGATTTTGAAGCACAGCTCTATCGCTGGCCTACCTGCACAGGCTGCGTGAGCATCTCTTTTTGAAAGTGCCCAGTCTGTTCCCAGATTATTTTGGTGCTTTAACACCTCCTCCATGTTCCTTCCCAGTCCCTCACCATGGCTCTGCAGCTGTCCTTACTAAGTCACCCTAGCACTCAGCGGGGCGGGAGATGCTGCAGGTACACAACCTGCACAGCCTCATCCCAGGCCTTGCCACCATGCTTGGCACCCTCCACCCACCTCATGGCCTTGACCCAAACTCATTCTCGTCCTATATCCTATCTCCTTCAGGCAAAATAAATAAATAAACAAATAATGGATAAATAAATAATAGACAAATAAATAAGCAATAAATAAAATAAAATATGCAGTTGTGTGTGCCTTGAAAGTTACTAGGATTTTTTGCTTCTTCAAAGTATACATGACCCTTCACACCTACCCTTGGCTGGAATCGACCCAGGGACCCTTTAGTCTGCAGGCTTACCCTCTATCCACTGAGCCAACTGGCTAGGGCTGAACTACTATTTTGGAGTCACTGGTCTAATGCATCTTCCTTGTCCTCACCCTATACGTACGTCTCTCTTCTAGGCTGATAATTCTTTCTAGTAATTGTGCATCTTCAAAAAATATTCTTCCTACTTATGGGCACTAGTCACTTTAATAAAGGTACTTAATGCAGATAAATGACTTTGTCATTACACCTCTATAGATTTATCATGCTAATCATAAATTGCTCACCGGTCTTTCCCTGCAGGCATTTCTGCTGTCGATATTCCTCCTTGCTCTAGGATACTGACATATATGCAATAAAATAGCCCAAGTGCACTTTGCTTTCTGCCCTACAGGAAGTAATAGGGTCACACAGTCTCTGGTTTGGAAGGTGCCTTTGTGGTCCCCTAATAAACCTTGATATATTTGCAATTGGCTTGTATAACAAGTAGTCTCTAGCAACTGCTTGATCTCAATATTTAAATTATTACCAAAGTCTGGAGTAGCTTCTGCCAACTGAGGTCAGTTCTCAATCAGTCAATTCTAAGACAGAAACTTTGTCTTTAAGCTGTGCTAAGAGCTCTTCTCTGAAACTTCCAAAGCTTTGTCCTAATCAGGTGCCCAAAGGAGTGGCATTTACAAAAGTTTTCTTTCTTCTCAGTATAGCCAATCAGGCATTGACAGCAGCTAACAAACTCTTTGTCAACCCCAGTCATGACTCTATGATAAATACAAATGGTTTTCTTTTCGAAAACAAGTAAGTAGCAAAATGATCAGAGGTTATTGCTGCATATGACAGTTAACAATAAAGGCAGATATGACCTTTGCCTAAAGAGGGTTTGGACAAATCAATGTAAACAAAGTAAAATCCGCAGCATAAAGGAAGATAGTGGCTTCTTTCCTGCTGTCCCTCTCTTCCCCTCCATCCAAATGAGCCCTGAGGGTCACCAACGGTCAGCATTAGATTTGAAATTACTAGATATTAGTGAGTTGATTTGGGGTTCCTGGCAGCCTGCCAACACAGTACTACAAGTCAATTTGTTTGAAAGCTCACCAAATTACAATATTAACCTTGGAAGATAGATACCGGCTGATTTGTACATCTTGTTTTGATCATCAGCATACACCAGTGAGAGAAAACAAACACCAGCCTTTCCCTGGACATCTATTTCTTGTTTGCCTGTGCTAATTAGTACAATTTGCATAAACACAGAAAAATCCTGTGTGTTTCTCAGTGTATCCAGAGCTCATTTCTTATTAACCTCTGTCAATATTTCTACAATGCACACAACACAATCCACTCTCCACGTCTGACCAGGCCAAGCCCAGGAGCACGTCATCTCTTTGCCTTCTAGCTCTAAATATGTCGGCTTAGAGAATGTATCAGACACATGAAGAATGTCATGAATCATCTGACCAATGACCTTGGTTTGTGGATTGAGAAACTGAAATGGATAAGTAAATGGCCCCAAGTCACAGCCCTGTGCCTCTGGGATAACCCTATAAAAATGTGCTGGATGACAATGGCACTAAGGGAAGGCATTACAATATGTACTATCCTGAAACTGACATCTTCCACCTGTCTTGCTCTCTCTGTATTAAATGCGAAGAAAAGTGGGGATTATTAACATTATCTAGTGATTAAAAACATTGGCTTTCAGTCAGATCTGGATATTACTGCCAGCTCTCTACCAAATTAAAGTCCATTACAAAAAGTAGAAAGTTGATAATAGCCAAGAAACATTTTCAAAAATGGGAGCAATGGACATACCTTTTAACAAAATCACTATTAATTTATTATAGCATTACAATTATAGAAATAATTATAGAAATAATGGTGGCAACTTAGGAATATATCCAGTTTTATGCAAGAGAAAAAAAAGTGTACAAGAAACATCAGAAGAATCTAGACCTACAAGGCTTTATGCATGATCAAAACAGAACAAAAACTTCCCAGACCAATGAAGAAATTTGGTTACTTGGGAAACACTTCTGGAAAATCATCTAAGTGGCAATAAAAATAAAATTATATCCTTATATCTCACTGGACATTTTAAAAAGCCCTAGTTATATCAATATAAAATTTAAAGCCATATAAACAACTACAAAAATTATAGGTGAATATTTAACCAATTTCCAAGTGGGGAAAATATTCCAAGCATAAAATTATTAGACAAACTAACAAATGAAATGAGATTTTATTGCAGAGAAACTGTAACTACTATCTCAAAATAAAATCTCTTCCATCCAGTCTATCTCAAGTCAAGGGACAGTTTCAAACCTGATGAAGATTAAAGCAATCCTTTTTCCCCCTCTCTTTATCTCTCAGGAAGTTCATGTCTCCAGCTCTATGTTCTGGGAGAGATGATGAGTTGAATGTGTTCCGGGCATAAAGGTAAGATGTGAAGAGTCAACCTGGGTGGAGAGAAATGAAGAGAGCGGGACTCCATCTGTGCAAAGCCCCTGTGTGGTGATTTTGATCTGCGTACAATTCCTGACATCTCTTCTCCGATCTCTGCCACCTGAACAATTGAGAAGTGAGACTGTGCATTATTCCTGTACTTGTCCACTTCTATTTATTTTCCATGCTTCTGATGTGAGCCTGGGTCTTGCACCCAGCAGTGGCTGAGTTAGTCTTGTTAAAGTGATTCAAGAAAGCAATTTAGGTGATACAAACAAACTTGAACACTTTAGGAAGTGGGCAGACTCCACTCACAAGAGTTTGGAGAACTACAAAGTGGGGTGGAAGGCAGGGAGCTTTTTTTAGGATAAATGATAGGGAATAAGAAAGAGAAAGAATAAAAAGACCTGATAGTCTGGGGTTGCATAGGAATGTGCGATAGCCCATGTTACTTGGTGATTCCTGATTGGGAACCTAGATAGTCGGACTGCTAGGCAGATGCAACATTTACAAAAACAAGAGACCTAAAAATTACGTTTCATTTCGCTGACAGGGTTTCTCAAGATCAGTGACGCTCAACCTACCAAGGAAAGGTTAATGTGAGATCAATTTGACCGTGTGCATTGCTGCAGCACAAATTATTCCTAAACTTAGCAGCTTAAAGCAACACACATTTATTATAGCATAGTATCTATCATTCAGAAAGGAGGACGTGGCTTAGGTCATTCCACTGGCTCAGGATCTCTCAGTGGCTATAATCAAGGCATCAGCCAGGGTTGCTGTCATCTCACAGCCCAAGTAGAGGGGAATCCACTTCCTAACCAACTCCCATGGCTGTGGGCAGGCTGTTGCAGGCCTCAGATCTCCATCAGTTCTTCGCCTGTGGGCTTCTGCATAAAGTTGATCACAGCATGTTCCTCACAGTAAGGAATTTAAAAGAGAGAGAGAGAGAGAGAGAGAGAGAGAGAGAGAGAGAGAGAGAGAGAGAGAGAGAAAGGACCCAAACTTTTTTTATAACCTAATCTCCAAAGTGAGAGAGAAAGACAGAGAGAGAGAGAGAGAGAGAAAGAACCCAAACTTTTTTTTATAACCTAATCTCCAAAGTGGCATCCCATCACTTCTGTATTCTATTTTTTAGAAATGAATGACTAAACCCAGCCCATACTTAAAGGGAGAAAATCATTTATGAATATTTAGCAGGATGTGGGAATTACACAGGAATGTCAATACCAGGAAGTGGGGACCTGTGGGGCCACCTACCAGGCTAGAAACTGCCCTGTGAGCACTTCCCTTACCATGCAAGCTCCCTGACCCATGGGGTACCCACCTGCTCCCGGGAGGCAGGGAGGTCCTGCAACAGAAGCAGCAGGCTTTTGAGTTACAGATAAGTAATTGAGCATGAACTGGAACTGGCTGCAGCCCACCTCAGTGCTGCAGGTGCAATAAAATTATGTTAAATCTCAACACCTCTCTCACTGACCACATCCCAGATATTGGCACCCAGGGTCTGGGTGGCTTTATAGAGGAGCAGAGAGCTGAGTTGTTGGTTTGCTGTAATAAAAGAGATGACAGTGAACAGAAGCAGTAGGAATTGCCTGATTTTAACCATTGCTGCATAGACATAGTACTTTGATCACAAAGGAAATAATTTCTCCCCTAATAAATCCAATTTCATTTGAAAAATAAGCCTGGCATGGTGGTTCTCATTTTCATAAAACCAGAGGGGCCATGTCTATACAGGTTGGACTTGAAGCCAAAAATTCAAATGCCTCCAGGGCCAACTGTGTGTGATTTTGGCTTCATGGCACAAACTGGGGTGATAGGAATTGTGGGAATGTAAAAAGGCAGGCTTGGCTAAGATATCTTGTGTTATTATGCTTTATAATAAGAAGATATGTAGTAATTTGCTGCATGACAATGTTTCGGTCAATGACTCATTGCATATGTCATGGTGGTTCCCTAAGATTATAATGGAGCTGAGAAATTTATCACCTAGTGATGTCATAGCCATCATTCATCACTGGTGTGTTTGTGGTGATGCTGATGTAAACAAAACTACGGCACTGCCAGGGGTATAAAACTATAGCACTACAACTATGTACAGAGCCTAATACTTGATAATGATAATAAATGACTGTGTTCCTGGCTTATGTATTTACTGTGCTGTACTTTTTATTGTGTTTTTTCTGCTTATACAATGACTTTGCTATAGAATCAAGGTGTGTTGTGCTGGCAGTAGCTCCACACATCTGCTGTTCACTGCATCTCTTTTTTAAAAAATATATTTCATTGATTTTTTACAGAAAGGAAGGAAGAGGGATAGAGAGTTAGAAACAATGATGAGAGAGAAACATCGATCAGCTGCCTTTTGCACACCCCCTACTGGGGATGTGCCTGCAACCAAGGTACATGCCCTTGACCGCAATTGAGCGTTCAGTCCGCAGGCTGACGCTCTATCCACTGAGCCAAACCAGTAGGGCCACTGCATCTCTTGATTGCATCATTTCTCTCGTGCTTGACTTAATCTCACAATCCCTTAAGGGGACAAAATTCGCTAATATTACCAGGATGAGGCCACATCAAGTGATTGACCTGAAAACAAGAGTAAAAGTGAGTAAGAATTACAAAGATGGAAAAATCAGTGATGGTTATTACTCATCAGTCAGGCATGACACATTCCACCATAGATACCATCTTGAAGAACAATAATGAAGAGACAAAAGCTGTTAAAAATTGGCTTCGTTGACAGTAACAAGACTAACACAATTTTTTATGTATAGTTTTATTGATTTCAGAGAGGAAGGAAGAGGGAGAGAAAGATAGAAACATTAATGATGAGAGAGATTTATTGATTGGCTGCCTCCTGCATGCCTCACACTGGGGATCAAGCCTCAAACCCAATCATGTGCCCTGACTGGGAATAGAACCATGACCTCCTCTGGTTCATAGGTTGATGCTCAACCGCGGAGCCACACCAGGTGGACAAGACTAACACAAATTTGAGGAAGGTACATATCAGACATGGAGAAATTTCTAATGATCTGGATTAAAGTCCAGATGCACAAACATATCCTTCTCAGCACCATGATGGTCATGGCCAAAACAAAAAGTTTATTTGCAATGTCAAAAGAAAAGGCGAGACCCAACTATGAAGTTAAATCTGCTGCTAGCTCTGGGTGGTTTCAATAATTCAAGAATCAATATTCCTTACATAATGTGAAGTGGTGAGTCAGAGTATGATGTGAAAGCAGCTGAAGAATTTTTGGAAACTGTAGATAAGCTGATTGTACAGGAAAATTACTTCCCAGGGCAAATATTCAATATGGATATTTTGGATATTATATGCCTTATTCTGGAAATGGATGCCTGAAAATACCTAATGCATAAGGAGGCCAAGTCAATGCCAGGTTTCAAGGCTTTTAAGGACAGGATAATGGGCCTTGTTGCAGGCCACAAATTGAAACCCTTTGTGATCTGGCACAGTGAGACCCCAGGGTCTTCAAACATATCAATAAGCAAACACTGCCAGTGCACTATAGGATTATGAAGATGTCACAGATGACCCTGCTTCTCTTCTAAGGTGCCCTCCTGAAATGCTATGCCAGAGAAATAGAGAAGTGTTGTTTGGAGAATACCTTTCAAGATTTTGCTTATTGGTGATAATGCTCCCAGACATCCAACTTTAAAAAAATAATTCTTCATTGTTGAAAGCATTACATATGTCTCCTTTCCCCCCCCATTGACCTCTCCCCGCCCACTCCCGCACCCCCAGCACTGATCCTCAGACATCCCACTTTTATTGGTGATCTTCATCCCAGTACTATAGCAGTGATTCTCCCTCCAAAAACCACCTCTTTGATCCAACCAATGGATTAAGGGGTTAAAATAGTTTTTAAGGCCTAAGACCTGAGCAGCACCTATCCCTAGGCTGTTGTTGAAACTGAGAAAGACTGATGTAATTCTAGAAAAATTACTACATCTGTGACTGCATTAATAATCTCGTTTGGGCTTTAGGTGATGTCACCAAGGAGTTTGGAAATGGCGTCTGGAAGTAGGCATGCAAAAAGTTTGTTCATGATATCAAAAGATTTGCCAAGGATGAGGAGGTGGCAAACATCAACAAGGCTATGGTTGAGAATGCAAATAACTTTAACCTAAAGTGAATAAGGATGACATTGATCAGCTTCCAGTGGTGGTTCCAGAGGAATTGACTAATGGGGAGTTGTTGGAACTGGAACAAGAATGCACTGCTGAAGAAGAGACAAGAGGAAAGGAAACTGCAGGAGGTGAGAAAGAACCTCCAAGAAAATTCACAGTGAAGGATTTATAAGCAGATTTTTATAGACCTCAACGAGCTCCTTAAAAAGTTTGAAAACATAAACACCAACACCAAAAGGTTTTTGTTAATAAAGAGGAATAGTCATGGTGCATTACTTGCTTATAAGCAAATCTATGATGATAAAAATAACAACTCTCATGGACAAATTTCTGGTAAGAGTGACACCACATCGGACAGGTCCTCAAGAGTTGTTCCAGAAGGTGGTGTTGTTTTCATTGGCAATGACTGCTCCATGCCTGTTATTGCCCTAAAGAACTTGCAGTGGACAGGAGGTGGAAGTGGAAGACAGTGTGATATTAATGAGCCCGATCAGGCCCAGGCTAATGTGTGTGTGTGTCATCGTTTTTTATGAAAAAGCTTAAGAAGTAAAAATAATAATAATATAGAAAAGAAGCTTATAGAATAAGGATATAAAGATTTTTGTGTTTTAAACTATTATACAAGAGTCCAAAGTTAATACAATTAAAAAGGTTATAAAGTAAAAAAGTTACAGTAAACTAAGGTTAAGTTATTAAAGAAAGGATTTTTAAAAATAAGTTTAGTGCAGCCTAAATGTGCAGTGTTTGTAAAGTCTACAGTAGTCCACAGTAAGATCCTAACCTTCACCTTCACTCACCACTCACTAACTCACCCAGCAACTGACAGTCCTGCAAGCTCCATTTATGGTATGGTGAGTACCCTACACAGGTATACCAAAACTTTTGCCTTTTTTTTTTCTTAAAGAGAGAGTGGAAGGGAGAGGAAGAGAAACATAGAAACATAGATGTGAGGGAGACACATCGATTGGTTGTTTCCCACACAGGGATTGAGCCTGCAACTGACCAGAATCGAACCTGGGGCCCTTCAGTCTACAAGCCGACGCTCTATTACAGTGAGCCAAACCGGTTAGGGTGCCACTTTTTTGTCTTTTATACTATTACCATTTTATATTAATATATATCTAGATACACAAATATTTACCAGTGTCTTACAGTATTCAGTATAGTCACATGCTATACAGGTTTGTAGCCTAGACTACATAGGTTTGTATAAGTGCATTCTATGTTCACACAAACACAAAATTGCCCAATGAAGCATTTTATGCCTAATTGATATCTCTTAAGGTGTACATATGTGAAGAACCTTGAAGAAATAATAAAGTTCATTCGAGCAACAAAAACAGTATATGATGATGAAAAATACTTTATTTTTAATGTATACATGTTATGTAAAATTATTTATTTATCTAAGATGCACCTACACTGAATTTATCTGAAAAATAAAAAAGTCGATATTAAGAAAAAAAATTGTAGTTGGAAGATTATAAGAGAGGGTTTCGCATGCCAGCAAAAGTTACTGGCCTGCCATGTTTGGCACGTGTGCCAGGGGTTGCCCACCCCTGCCTTAGGATTTCCTAGGAACTAAGTGATCAGAGCACTAAAGGTGAAGAGTCTTTTGTTATTAACAAGCTCCTTTCAACTACACCTGAGTTTATGTTAATGAAGTGACTTTTGGAAAGCATTTAAGGATGGGACTTGGTTGCCTGAGAAACCTAATATGGGATTAGAGGGTTGTAACTTTCAACCCAACCCCCTGACCTCCAGGCCTCCAGGAGATCAGAGGTACCAGAGATTAGGTTTAATCACCAATGGCCAATGACCTAATCAATTGTGACCAGGTAACAAAGCCTCCATAAAAACCCCAAAGGACAGAATTTAGAGAGCTTCTGAGTTGGTGAACGTGTGGAGATGCTGGGAGGGTTATGAGCTGGGAGAGGACATGGGAGCATAGTGCCCCTTCCTACATACCTGTCCTCTGCATCTCTTCCATCTGGCTGTTCCTTATTCATTTCCTTTTATAATAAACCAGTAATTTAGCAAGTAAATATTTTCCTGAGTTCTGTGAGCCCACTAGCAAATTAATCTAACCTGAGAAGGGGGTCCTGAGAAACGCCAATGTGTAAGACATAATCAATTGATTAGAAGCACAGGTAACTGGACTTGTGTGTGAAGGGGAGGACAAAGTCTTATAAGACTGTGCTGGGCTGCATATCTGGCACTTTGGCCAGACGGGGCACACTGTGCTGCCTGTTCCTAAAACACATAGATAGGAAGGTACTGACATCAGGCCAGGCCTTGAGATATGGTCTCATGGCCCCTTCCCGGCACTCTGTACTCTCTGTTCCTAAAACACAGATAGGAAGGTAGTCTCTGTATGATGCTATACCATGTCGAGAACTAATTATGTAAACAAGGCTTTGTAACTTTGAGGTTTTTGCAAGTAAAAATGCTGTAATTCCTGTAGTCTGGGCTAACTGAGTTAAATTGTAGGTCACCCAGCTGGGATGGCAGAATTATTTGGTGGTATTGGAAAACACACATAAGACATCTGAATTCAATTCAAAACATGGGTATGCCAAATAAAAAATAACTTAGAGGTGAATTCCATCAACTATTGTCAAAATGTGAGACTGTAGGGCTGCAGAAAGAGTAGAAGTTATAAACCAGATATTGGGCAGTTATGCTAGTGACCTCTCAACAAGCTTTCAGGCAGGGCCAGCCCAACACAGATCCAGAGAAGATGCATGCCTTGCCAAGGGTTCAGGGAGTTGTGGCCATGACTCAGGCCTCCTAACTCCAAATCCAAATCTCATTGCATAAATGAAGCTTAAAACATCCATATTACTTCTGGTTCTGACACCTCTGCTGATTAAGTCCTCTTCGAGTAATTCCAGTAAAAATAGGCCAGGGGCAGGATGTTTGTGAGTCGCAGTGGTTCTCAACCTTCCTAAGGCCACGACCCTTTAATATAGTTCTTCATGTTGTGGTGACCCCCAACCATGAAATTATTTTCATTGCTAAGGATACAAGGTGTTATCCCAGGTATGCATATCAAGGCATTAAGGCATCATTCTGAAGATTTTAGTTATAATATTGAGACAACAAAATACATAATTTGATGAACATCCAGGTGATGTGATCTATTTTGAGGTCAGATGAGAACTTCCTTGGCTCCAATGAGAACTTACTACGAATTTAAAACCCAAGAACTAAGACCAGCCCCACAGACGAAAATTCCAAACACTGCTGGGTACTTAGATTGTTGGAGAAACGATAGAGGTGGTAGAAACGAAATACTAAACTCAAGAATACACAAATAAAAGATCAGACTTGATTTAAAAAATGAGCTCACACTAATAGCTAACATTTATTAAGTATATATTCATTATGTGGCGGGCACTTTGCTTTCTTTATTTCTATTTAGTCCCCACAAGTATATTAATATTGCCATCTTACAAATACAGAAACTGAATCTTGGAATGTTGGGAAGCATGAAACTTGGTTGGAAAATTTGTAAGGATAATATTCTGATACAGGGAAGTGTGTGAAAGGCCGCCTACCCTGTTTATCAGAATTCTGACTTAAGAGAGACTTAGGGGAGTGTTGAAGGCAGTGCCCTGATTATTCCCTACCTTCCCAAACAAGCCTGTGCATGTGCAGACCCCTGGGTGTTTGCTGGAATCCTTATGCTTGTCCCTGGATGCCCTTGCCTCAGGGCAATGATCCTTATGCTTAATCCCTGAATGCCCTTGCCTACAGGACAATATAACCACATGTGTCTCCCAAGGTTACCCACCCTACTGATTGTATATAAAGTTAAAAATTCCAATAAAAGCCTAGTGAGGCAGGCAATCCAGGCTGCCTGGCTCCTTTAGCCAGGCCGTCATTTAGTCTCTCTTTCACAGTGAAACTGTGTCAGAATAATCTGTTCATCCGATCCTCAGGGGCCGCTGGTCAGCCCTGGCATTGGAAAGATTAGGTAACTTATACAACGGCCCATAGCTGGTTTGTAGAAGAGATGGGACTTCAAATTAAGTCTGTTAACTCTAAAAGTCTATGAGATTAACAGGTCCACCGTGAATCAGAGCCCATCGGTTCCCTTTGTTGTCTACAGAAGTTCCAGCCCCAGGAATGTCAAGGTGACTCTCTGTTGGAGACTGGTTTGGAAACTGTAGATGGCAAGGTGCTGAAATCACAATGAAAATATTAAAAGAGGGAAGAAAAAGAAAAGCTTTGATGTTAAACTTTTTCATATAAGCACATTCTTGCTGTATGTCTACAAAGCAGTCATTGAAATCCAGCTTCTTGAGAAATAAAAATCCATCATTATCTATTACTGCCAGGGCTCATGTGGGATAAAACGAAGCCCAGGCCTGCTGTACACACAGATTTAGAGGAGTGAAGTCTAGAGGTCAGAGATTGGAAAGACCTGCCAGGAGATGCAGGTGATATGGGAGATTGCCAGTAATTGATGAGCGAAGATAACATTCCTGGCAACAGGCATTGGGTGCCAGGTCTGACAAGAGCAAGGTGGGACTAGAGTTTTGAGTCTTCCATGTTTCCAGCACTTTGGTAAAGATTTACATTTTCTTTAATGATAAAAACTACTTATTACTGAGTATGTCCTAGGAGTCATTTTGTGAAGTCCTTTCCATGCATTATCTCATTTAGTGCTCACAACAAGGCGATGAAGTCAGTGGACTTGTTCCCAGCTTGCTGATAACTGTCAGCATTTACTTATTAAGTTCCCAACATAGGACAGCCTCACTACCTAGCACCTTCTAGACCAGGGGTGGGCAAACTTTTTGACTCGAGGGCCATAATGGGTTCTTAAACTGGACTGGAGGGCTGGAACAAAAGCATGGATGGAGTGTTTGTGTGAACTAATATAAATTCAAAGAAAACATCATTACATAAAAGGGTGTGGTCTTTTTTTTTTTTTAGTTTTATTCATTTCAAACGGGCCGGATCCGGCCCGCAGGCCATAGTTTGCCCACGGCTGTTCTAGACCTAGTTATATGTGAAAGGCATTTAGTCGAATTTAAATGTGCTGGAAGCATAAAAACACCCAGTGAGAAAAAGAATGTAGAATGCATCATTAATATTCTTTATATTGATTCCTTATTAATATTTTGGATATATTCTAAATGATAATATTTTAAATAGACAGTTGACTTTTGAGCAATGCAGAGGTTAGGAACATGGACCTCCCACAGTCAAAAATCCATGCATAACTTTTGACTCCCCCAAAACATAACTATTAATAGCCTATTGTTGACCAGGAACCTTACCAACAACATAGTCGATTAACACTATATAATACATATATATTGTATTCTTACAATAAGGTAATCTAGATAAAAGAAAAAGTTATTAAGAAAATCATAAGAAAAAGAAAATACATTTATAGTATTGTACTATATTTATCAATAACATAAGTTTATACAAACTGTTTACAAGATTAATCATTTGTCAGAACCTACATCAATTATGCCTTATATGATACAAAACACTGTAGATGTTATATGTATTACTAATACTAGACATAAAAAATAAAAAGATAATGCAAGATATTTACAGCATAATGATTTATGCATTGGTAATGAAGAAATAACAACATGATTATTCTATGAGAGTCTACTATAATGGATATGATCACTTCACCGTAGCCTAGCCTACACACTAATAAATGAATCATTATAAATTTTTATGGAATACAATAATAAAGTTATATTCATAATACACTATTAAAAACACTTTTATATTTTTAAAAAAACCTGTGATGATAGGCTGATATACAGTTCCTCCAATTATAAGAGAGAGGCATACTATCCTTTATAATAAAAGCCTAATATGCAAATTGACCCACTGGCAGAACAACTAGTGGAACGACTTGTCACTATGATGTGCATTGACCACCAGGAGGCAGATGCTGAACGCAGGAGCTGCCCCCAGTCCACAGGCCCCAGGCCAGCAAAGGCATTGCCAGCTGGGGGCCCCCTCTACCCCCGCCGGTCACCCCACAGATCGGCCCTGATGGCCAGCCAGGCCTAGGGACCTTACCCATGCATGAATTTCATGCACCTTGCCTCTAGTACAATAATATAATTCTTTGAAAGCATAGTTATGAAACAGTAAGAAAATACATGCATTACTAATTTTTTAATAAAATATTACTCACCTTATGGTAAGGATAAGTTATCCACTTCAATAAAAGTCTTGTATGCAATGTTCTGCATGGTGAATGAATACTTAGGTAGGGATGATGATGACACAAAAACATCTCATACAGTCTTGTACAGTTATTATATTTTCACATACACACACACAGCAGATAAATTTATTTACTGTATGGCATGAAAATAAATTACTGTTCATTAAGAGGAAACAGATCATCATAAAGGTCTTCATCCTTGTCTTCCTGTTGAGTAGACTGAGGAGGAAGAGGAGGGTTGGTCCTGCTGGCTCAGAAGGAAGAAGCGGAGAAGGTCAAGGGCAAGGCAGGAGAGCAGGCACAGGTGATGTCAATTTATGGAAATACACTATAACTTCTGTCTGATTTTTTACTTTTTCATTTCTCTAAAAATGTTTCTGTAGAATACCGATTCTTCTTCAACCATTTGTTCTCAATTTAAGGCCATAGTATGGAAGAGTCCATGCCATAAAAGAAGTAAAAAGGTCTTGAATCATTGGAACATTTCATAATAGGGGCTCTTTTCTGCATTAAAAACCTATTTGGGCAGATATTCTTTTCCTCAATGATTTTCTTAATGGGCCTTGGGAACTCTTCTGCTGCATCTTGGTCATTTTTTTGTTTTGTTTTTTTTTTGTTATCTTGGCACTTTTTAAGCCAAAATCTTTTTCTAATATTATCAACCCATCCTTTGCTAGCTTTAAATTCTCCAGTGTTAGGTCCTTCACTTGCCTTTTGCTTTAATTTGTCATATAAAAATTTGCTTTTTTCTCAAAGCATATTGAGTGCATAGATTTGCCTTTCTTATAGCAATGCTGCACACACATAAAAGCTGCATTTTCAATACCATATAAGAAATTACTTCGCAAAAATGTGCCAGGTCTTCCTGCCTGCTGGTATAGCTGCCGTGATGCTTCACAAAGTCTTTTTTTTTTTTTTTTACAATGGTCTTTACACTGGATTTATTTATCTTGAGATGGTGAGCCACTGAGCTGCAGACCTCAATTTATAGTACATGTCCAGCAATTCAACTTTTTCTTGTAATGTCATGACTTTTCTCTGCTTCTTGGAAGCTTCCAGCATTACCAGTGGCATTTTGTGTGGGTCCCATGGTGTTGTTCAAGGCATTACACTAAACACAATGTAAAATGCATAAGGAACACAAGAAATCATTTTTTTCTATGATATGCAATTTCGTGGAGATACAAACTGTTCATAAAAAGATGATTAGTGTCACCTGGCATTTTCAGCAGCTACAGCCCTTGAGCTTACCATAATAGCAACAGGAAGTAGCTGCAAAATTATTACAAGTAATATAGTATGCACTACATTTAATTTTCTGCAGTAATGATTTAATACTGCTTTTTTATGTTTGTTTACATTTACCTGGGCTATAAATGGTGTCATGTATAGTCTGTAAGTATTTATGTATATAAATTTTGATAAAGTTTAGCTTTTTATAATAGACTAGAGGCCCAGTGCACAAACTTTGTGCACTAAAGGGGGCGTCCCTCAGGCAGGCCTGTGTCATTTAATTTTCTGCAGTAATGATTTAATACTGCTTTTTTATGTTTGTTTACATTTACCTGGGCTATAAATGGTGTCATGTATAGTCTGTAAGTATTTATGTATATAAATATTGGTAAAGTTTAGCTTTTTATAATAGACTAGAGGCTCAGTGCACAAACTTTGTGCACTAGAGGGGGCATCCCTCAGCCAGGCCTGTGTCCTCTCCCAGTCTGAGACTCCTTGCTCCTTACTGCCCATCTGCTTGCTGCTCCTTAGTGCTGCCTCGGAGGCAGGAGAGGCTCCTGCCACCTCTGCTGCGCTTACCAGCCATAGGCCTGGCTTCTGCCTGAGCGACGCTCCACCTGTGGGAGTGCACTGGCCACCAGGAGGCAGCTACTCGTGGTCAGTGCACAACATAGCTACTGGTTGTTCTGGTCATTCTGCTGTAACGGTCGTTTAGGCTTTTACTATATTGATTAGAGGCCCAGTGCATGAAATTCGTGCATGGGGAGGGTAAGGGTAGAGGGTCCCTCAGCCCAGCCTGCACCCTCTTGCAATCTGGGACCCCCTCGGGAGATGTCCAACTGCCAGGCGATCCCTGTGGGATCAGGCCTAAACCAGCAGTCGGACATCCCTCTTGCAATCTGGGACCACTGGCTCCTAACCACTTGCCTGCCTGCCTGCCTGCCTGATCACCCCTAACCACCTCTACCTGCCTGATCGGCCCAGTGCATGAAATTTGTGCATGTGGAGGGTAAGGGTAGAGGGTCCCTCAGCCCAGCCTGCACCCTCTCGCAATCTGGGACCCCCTCGGGAGATGTCCGCCTTAGTGCTGCCTCGGAGGGGATCAGGCCTAAACCAGCAGTCGGACATCCCTCTTGCAATCTGGGACCGCTGGCTCCTAACCACTCACCTGCCTGCCAGATCACCCCTAACTGCTCACCTGTCTGCCTGATCACCCCTAACCACCTCTGCCTCGGACCCCATAGCCATGGCTTCATCAGGAAAGACATCAGGAATGATGTCTGGAAGGTCATTTGGCTGTCTGGTCTAATTAGCATATTATGCTTTTATTATTATAGATTTGTATATATATTATGATAGTAAATAATAAAAACAAATTAGTACCTATATATATTTTATGCATTCATAACATGCTTAATGTTTTCTTAATTTTTTTTCATGTTCCTAGGCTACATAGTTCATTTGCAATTTTTTTCAAATTGTCTCAAATCTTCAAGAAATTTTTAATATTTTTATTGGAAAAATCTACATGTGACTAGCTCACACAGTTCAAACATGTGTTGTTCAATGGTCACCTGTGTTAGGTTACAAAATATATTATCAACAATTTCACCTTTTTTGTTTTTTACTTTTTTAATATGGCTACTAGAAAATGTAAAATTACATATATGGGTCTCATATGTGACTTGCAATGGCGATGTTCAACCACTGAGCCACGTCGGCTAGGCTAGATGTTCAGTTTTAATTGTCTTCCCTTAAAACGATCATTCCCTGAACATGAGTCCTATCTGTCTACTGGGTCCCAGGGAGACCATGCTCTTCTCTCCATGGGATTATCCTAATCCTATATAATAAAGATGTAATACGCAAATGGTAGTTACACCATGAAGCGTAACGACCGACCATGCAAA
>NW_006297765.1:23052-23470 GCF_000327345.1 Myotis davidii | reverse complement strand
CTGGGTGCCTGGGTTGATGCTCAACCACTGAGCCACACTGGCCAGGCTGACTAAATTTTCAGTTAGAATTTATAAATGAAGAAAACAAGGCTGAGGTCAAACTAGTTAATAATAAATACTGCCTCTGACCCATACCTGTCTCTGTAGGTTGCCCTGTATTAGTTTTCTATTGCTGCTGTAAAAAATCACCACAGATTTAGTGGCTTAAAACAGCGCAACCTTATTTTCTCATAGTTCTGGAAGCCAGAAGTCTGAAATCAGTTTCATTAGGTAAAGGCAAGGTGTTGGCAAGGCCATGCTCCTCTGGAGACTATATGGCTGAACTTGCTTCTTTGCCTTTCCCAGTTTCCAGAGCTGCTCTCCTTTCATCCCTTAACTCATGACCTCTCCTGTCATCTTCAAAGCCAGATATTTAACA
>NW_006297765.1:14614-22434 GCF_000327345.1 Myotis davidii | reverse complement strand
AAAAAAAAATTGTGCATCAAAGAACACTATTAAGAAAGAGAAAGATAATCCACCCACAGAATGGGAGTAAATATTGTAAATCCTATATACAGAATATACTAAAAAAATGTACAGCTAAAATAGCAAAAAGGCAAATAATTCAATTAAAAAAAGGACTGAGAACTTAAAAAGACATTTCTCCAAAGGAAACATGCACATTTCCCATAAGTACATAAAAATATGCTCAATATTATTGACTACAAACCAAAAGGTAAATACAAACCAAAAGCACAGTGAGGTGCTACTTTATACCCACCAGGACGGCTATTATCAAGGTAGATAATAGCAAGTGTTTTCAAGGATGTGGAGAAATTAGAATCTTTTTACATTACTGATGAAAATTTTAAATAGTGCAGTTGTTTTGTAAAAACAGTCTGGCAGTTCCTCAAATGATTAAAAATGGAGTTACAATTCAACATGATAATGTCATTCTTATGTATATATCCAAGAGAAGAGAAAACATATGTCTACACAAACGATGGCACGTGAATGTTCATAGCAACTTTATTCATAATAGCCAAAAGGTGGAACTAATCCTAAGTGTCTATCACCTGGTGAATGAATAAACAAAATGTGGTATATTCATATAATGGAATATTATTTGACCACAAAAAAATATAAAATATTGATGTTACAATATAGGTAACCCTTTAAAACCTTATGCTAAATGGATGAAGCTGGTCACAAAAACACATTATATGACTCCATTCATATGCAATGAACAGAGTAGGCAACTCTTTAAGGGTCAGAAAGTAGCTTTTTGGCTGCTTCAAGCTTGGGATGTGGAGGATGGAAGGAGAAGGAAGTGGTAGCTAATATGTACAGGGCTTCTTTTTGGAGTGATGAAAATGTTCTAAAATTGATTATGCTGGTAGTCGCATAACTGTGGATACACTAAAAAAAATTGAACTATATATTTTAAGTAGATAAATGATATGATATGGGATTATTTCATGAAGCTGTTAGCAAACAAAAACAAAAGTAAAACCTAACACATTTCACAAATCAAAAGATACTATAAAGGTAAATGAAAACAAAGTTATTAAATTTTAGCCAGATATTATCTCATGCCAAAGCACATGATCTCAAGTTCCACTCTCTGTCTTTTTTAAATGGAGGGGTGCCCGGCCGACATGGCTCAGGGGTTGAGTGTCTACCTATGAACCAGGAGGTTCCATTCCCAGTTAGGACAGGTGCCTGGGTTGCAGGCACAATCCCTAGTAGGGGGCATGCAGGAGGCAGCCTATCAATGATTCTCTCTCATCTTTGATGTTTCTATCTCTCTCTCCCTCTCCCCTCCTCTCTGAGATCAACAAAAATATATTTTTAAAAATTTTTAAAAAGGGAGCGGTAATTAGAGATAACAATGTATTAATAACATACTAGTAAGAACTTTCCTTCCTCCTGTAAAAACCACATAGAAATGCTGGATGAAATATAATTTTAAAATTTTATTACTTGGCCAATTCAAGAAAAGGAAAGGAATCTTCATGTATGAGAATCAAAGAGAAACCTCAAAGCCAGAGATGTAAGAGAAACTGACATTGGGGGTTTGCAAGACATATGCAGGGACTTGGCTGGCATTTGAGGAAAATGGAAACCTAGAAGCCAATCACCAGCTTAAACTTTGGAATTTCAAATAATTTTCTATCCTCAAAGACTAGAAAATTTTCAACACTTTGCATGGTTCAATGGCAAGGAAACTTACTTGCACGTGAGAAAAAAGATGATACCAGCAAGAAATTAAAATCTCAGTACTTTACCATCATATCTATGGGTGGAGTCTGAATTTATATTTGTGTAAGGCCATGAAGCAAACATTAATAAGGCTACCAAAAGCCAAACAAACAAACAACAGCAACAACAAAAACTCTAAATCAGAGAAATCTATAGCTAACCTAGCAGAAGAAATTTTTTAATAAAATGGTTATAACATTTTTCATCATTTTTTAAAAAAAGAATGGTTTATTGATTTTTATTTTAAGAGAGAGAGAGGCAGGGAGAAGAGAGAAACATGTTATGAGAGTGCAACACAGGTCGGCTGCCCCCTAGATGCCCCTTACTGGTGATTGAGCCCGTAACCTGGGCATGTGTTTTGATCTGGAATCAAATTAGCAGCCCTTTGGTGCATGTGTTCTGACTGGGAATTGAACCAGCAATTGGTGCACAGGGCAGCGCTCAACCAACTGAGCTACACCAGCCAGGGTGGTAGAATTTTTTGAAGCATTCTTAATAGAGACATGAAACATCTCAGGAAGACCATATCTCCCTAAAGTTGATCTCATATAAAAAAAAAATCCTATAAACTACATAAGAAAATAAGCTTCATGTAGAATGAAACAAGAAGAGAAAATAGTAGCTTGAGAAATAAAAATAATGGAATGATCTAAAATAAATACAAGCTAGGTATATTTGCGATATACCAGTACCAATCAGGGATTTTTCGTTTTGACAGGAATAACAACATTGGAAGAAAACAAAAAAGGAAATCTCATGAAGTGACTCAATGCTATTGTGGATGGGCCCTAATCCAATACTTCCAGCCACTGAACTAATCCAAGTTTCTACCCTCTTGCAAGAATGTCCTCTACAAATTCTGGATAAATGGTAATTGCACCTTTAGACAATTTAAATTATCAGAAACTTTTTTTATTATATTGGATTGAAATATAACTTCCAATAAAATCCAGTTCTTGCTCCACATTCTAGGATACAGTGAAAAAAATGGAATCCTTCCTTTCATATGAGAACTTTTCATTATTTGAAAATAGACACATATTTCCTCCTAAATCTTCCGGGTCAACCATTCTCAGTACTTTTTCTTACCAACATTTTTTGATTTTCAGATACTTTTACCAACTTAAGTTCTCCAGTAGTCATTTCAGTTTGACAGTCTTTGCCTAGCTAAGTTTAACTGCTGCAAATTTCGTCTTGATCCTCACTCTGTTATCAAGTGTAATTATAATCCTCTTAGCCTGACATCATTCCCACCTTCCCTCTGATCTCAGTGTCATCATTAATTGGGCCAGTTGACATATGGGACTTACTAATATTTACCTCAGGGCTACAATAAAAAAAAAATAAATGTAACATTTTTGGAAAAATCTGAACCTAATGCCTATTATTTAACAAGTGCTCAATAATGGTAGCAATTATTAAAACTGATAGAAAATATTGATCAATCTGAGTTTACCATGAAATTCAGAATGTGTAGAAATTTCAAAATCCTATTGAAAGTGAGAAATAGATCTATTACTAACTTGCTCATATGAAAAAAAAAAAGCCTTATTAAAAGGAAATAAACTGACTGGGGCCTAGAAAATGAAAGGACAGTGAGTTTGGCAGAGCAACAAGATGAAGGGTCAGAGTAGAAAGAGGTAGATAGCAGAGGCGGGGGACCTAAAGAAGATGAGCAGTAGAGAAATAAAGTATGGGAGATCAAACAATTTCAGACACCTATTGTGTCACTTCAGGTTGGGCCAAGTGCATTCTGGGTCATTTTTAAGCTTCCTCAGATTCAAGACTGATTTGGACAGAAATCTGTGGCACTAGCCAGACACCTCATCACCTCAGTTCATTAACTGCCAGTCTTGGGGTATCATCCTTGCTCCAATGATCAAGTTAGCCTACTTATTTATTGTTCATATGCATGTCTCTCTATTGACCACAATAATAAATTGAAACTTTTATCATGTCTACAGAAATATGATAATTCCTTGTATCAACCAACCAATTGGCAGTAAACTGACATCATCATCATCATCACCATCACCACCAACAACAAAATAAATCAGAAAATGAGGTTAGCCTGATATGATATGAGCTGCACTTCATGAACTTGATTGGTCTTATAATACCTTGCTTCTCTCACCATTTCTCTTTGGTATTCTATTTCAGAACATATTATTCGTCTGAGCCATGGGTCATAAAGTCTTTTAGAGAATCTAGGGCAGTGATGGCGAACCTATGACACGTGTGTCAGAGGTGACATGCGAACTTATTTTTTTTGGTTGATTTTTCTTTGTTAAATGGTATTCAAATATATAAAATAAATATCAAAAATATAAATCTTTGTTTTACTATGGTTGCAAGTATCAAAAAATTTCTATATGTGACACAGCACCAAAGTTAACTTAGGGTTTTTCAAAATGCTGACACACCGAGCTCAAAAGGTTCGCCATCACTGATCTAGGGACACCTTTCTAGTCTCTCCATTGAGCCTGTCTATCAAATATCACACCTTCCTTAGTTCAACACAACTCCCTAATGGGAGGCACAGAGCACAATGACTTAGAGGATTTTCCTCTAACTGTATTAAGTCAGCACAACTCCAGCTGTCCCAATTAAAAGACATCTTTCTTTTGCTCCAAATATTAAAAAGTGTTATTTTCCTGGAATTTCCCTGTAAGTTTCAGCTTCTTGGCATTGCCCATGCTATTCTGCCAGCAGTGGGGTACAGAGGAAAAGGTAATGTACAAGATGGCTCCCGGGTTGTGTTGGACATCCTCATCTCTAAAATGAGAATAGAAGTGCCCACCCTCCCAAGCAATATGTTTTTTGTAAAGACCAACTAGATTAATGGTTGTGACAAAACCCTACAATCTTAAAACACTAAACTAATGGTAAGCCACATTATAACTTCATAGACATTCTTTCCTACACTTCCCTATTTCAATCCTTTAAAAGGCATTTTCTCCCCAAGGTTCCGCATTAGTAATAATTGCAAAAAGAATAACATTGTGTATTATATCTGATGCTCTTTGTATCCAGAGGACTTTCATGCTTATTATCCCACTTAATCCCTATTAATATCCTGAAAACGCTTGTTCACCCTGCCTGGTAACTGCCCCAAACTTGGAGTAGTTTTCTTCTAACCTCCATCAAAAGGGTGTACTTGAGGTCAGGGGGAAATCTATTTGATTGCTAAATTTACTCAAAGGTCCGAAGAGCTCCAGGGACTGCTGTGTGTGTTCATCCTCCCAGGTCTATTTTCATTTCAACAGAGAGTTCCTCAACCCTTCCAGGCAGTGTGCCCGCCAGGTGGTGGAGGCTTGATATATTTCAGTGAGAATTTGTTCCCGAGTCCCTCAGGTCACTCCCTGTGAGCACCTAGCTGTCTGGTTTTGTAGTTAATAAAACCATGGCGGTACTTTGGGAAACAAATCCAGGCTGCACCAGTGCCTGTTGCTAGAAACAAAGTTGCCAGTATCTCAAAAACATCCCCGTGAGCCCTGCCACCATAATCCTATGATCCTAGACTCTTGTCATCTAGTATTTCACATTTGATGTTCTTTTCAGGCATAAATTTCATGTCTATTTTATCCTTTTAAGGACAAATTAGATTTGTTCACTTAGTTTGTATTAAATGATTCCGAATTATGAATGAACAATTGTTTTAAAAAAGGACAATCAGGAGAAATATATATTCATTGAGCTACATTGGAAGATAGAAAAATATATCAGCAAATTCACGCATGTGAATACAATGCCTGTTATGTGCACTTTATGCGCTTTCATATTTAATATTGATGATCTAGGAATAACAGAGTAAGTGATCAGGTGAAATCAGCAAGCAGGATCAAAGAGAGTAATAAAAGTAACTGACATATATTGAACAGTTCTTACAAGACAGGGACTGTCCTAAGCACATACCATGCATTATCTTATGTAGTCCTCTCAACAACTCTAGGAGGTGGGTTCTATTGCCATCCCAATCTTATACATGAGAAGGCCTATGAGGCCCAGAAATCAGGATTTTAAAAAGATTCCCAGGTGATTCTAATGTGCAGCCAAGGCTGAGAACCACTGGTTTAGAGGATCTAACTAACTTGCTCAAGAGCCAGACCATGATCTCAGGTGTAACTGACTGACTGCCTCGTTTGTTTTCTCACTTGCTACATTGAATACACTTGAGGAAAAACAGCAAATTCTCCCACAAAAGCCCATTTTAAAAAGAATGAAGATGAAATTGCACTCTTACTGAAACACTGCCTCCAAATGTGTAGAGCGCTATCCATGGCTCGTCCAAGCAACATAATATACAGCATAGGTAAGACTTTAGCATTCATGCGATTTCTTCTAGAAGGTAAGTTCTCTATATCTGATCAGTACATTGTGATATTGGTTTAAATTTTGTGGAGTAAAATTACAAATGAGAAATAATTTAGTTCTAAAGAGATAGCAAGAGAAATGGTCAGACAACCAAATCTGGGCATGGGATCTGATGGCATGAATGACTTCATCGAATGTTGCCAGTGTGTGCACATGGAGTTCCAGGGGCATTTCCATCTTTTTCAGACTCCTTGCTTGTTCTGAACTTAGAATCTCTTTCTGGCTATTTTCCCAGTGGAATGCTGTTCTCATTCCTCCCTTTATTCTATAACTCTAGTGGCACCTGTTTTTTGTTTTGGTTTTTTTAACCTCTAGCTTAAAGACTTCTCAGGCAATCATCATCTCGATTCAAATCTTGCATATCTGACCTTGAGTCAGATTCAGTCACATAGGCATTATATTTTATTGTCTCATGTTGTATATGGTAATAATTGTAAGGTTTTGAGGGACATTTTTCTCTTTCATCTTTTACACATCTCCTAGTAATTCTACACATAAAAGTAGACACCCAAATTCACTTTTAAAAGTCATTTATAAAAAGTTATAATATAAAAGCAAGCCACACAATTCATTCAAAAAAATCTGACACTCAAGTCAATTAAAATTCCTGGTACTGCCACATACATATCAAAATGGCTAAAATTAAAACAAACAAACAAACAAAACAAAACGGGCAATGCTAAATGGTATTGAGGACATAGAGCAACTGGAACTCTCATATATGGTTGGTAGAAATTCTCAATGGTAAAAATGGCATAACTGATTTGAAAATCCTCTGGTATTGTTTTTTTAATTCACTTACTTTGTGAACTACCAATCCTACTAGGTACTTACCTAAGAGAAATAAAAATATATTTCCACAAAACACTTGCATTTGAATGTTCATAGCAGTTTTATTCATATTAACCAAAAACTGGGAATAACCCAGTTGTCCATCAAGTATAATAGATAAACAAACCATATTAGATTTAAAACTATAACATTATTCAGCAATGAAAAAGAGAGAACTATTTATATATACTACAATATGGATGGATCTCAAAGAACTGCTAAATAAAAGAAGCCTTACATGTAAAAATGCTTAATATGTGATTGCCCCGGGGGGTTGAGGGTAAGAATGGAAAAGCATATGAGGAAACTTCCCAGAATGACGGCAAAGTTCTGCATCTTGACAAGGATTTGGGTTGCACAAATGAATGTTGTTGTCTGAACTAATTGAATGGTACCCAGAAATGAACGCATTTCATTATATATAAATTATATATATTAAAATCATAAACACATCTTAAAACTATAGTTAGTAGACACATAGTAAAATATTTGTACTAATGTCTTCACTTACACTGAAATAAGATGTATCATTAAATATGATGAATTGATAAATAACAGAGGAATACATAAATGTGTAGATCTGTGGTCGGCAAACTGCGGCTCGTGAGCCACATTCGTTTTTTTGGCCCCTTGAGTGTGGCTCTTCCACAAAACACCACGTGTGGGTGCATGTACAGTGCAACTGAAACTTCGTGGCCCATGCACAGAAGTCGGTTTTCGGCCTGGGTGAGTCTATTTTGAAGAAGTACTGTTGATATTTGGCTCTGTTGACTAACGAGTTTGCCAACCACTGGTGTAGATCCCTGATGAAGCAATGATAGTAAAATGTTAATTATAGT
>NW_006297765.1:12916-14452 GCF_000327345.1 Myotis davidii | reverse complement strand
TATGTTCTAAAAAAAATTAGGGTTGGCCCACAGAAGAATTTTGAGTCAGAGATTTTGCTGGTTTTGGCACGCACTCACAAAAAAGTTGCCCACCCCTGGTCTAGGTGATAGGTCTTTGGGTATTTATGGCAAAATTCTTTCAGCTTTCAGTATGATTGAAAATATGTATAATTAAATGTTAGAAACAAAGTTGATAAACACACATACAAAAAACTCAGCCACTCATTGGTCTGGTGAAATGACAGATTCATTTTGATCTTGCTCATGAATGGCAAAAAATTGAGACTGACTATCTATCTATCTATCATCTATCTATAGCAACATACATCCATATATACATTTACATGAGAAATTGATAGAAGTACAATATCATTGAACTAAAGGCCTGATGCGCAAAATTCTTGCAAGAGTAGGCCTTCCTTCCTCCGGCTGCTGGCACCAGCTTCCCTCTGGCACCTGGGACCCGGGCTTCCCTCGCAGTCCAGGATTCATCCAGAAGGCTGTCTGGAAGGATGTCTGGTCTAATTAGCATATTACGGTTTTATTATTATAGATACTTTGGCAAACTTCTGAGATCAGAAAGATATATGTAAAGGAAATATTTATTTCACCCTATTTTCAAGTTGAAAGCCCTGCCACCTGGTGTCTTTACCTCAGAAAATGTGATTCACGACCACCTGATTGAATTATTTGGAACGTTAATTAAACCTGCAGATTCCAATACCTACCCTATTAGTCTCTAAGCCAGTGATGGCGAACCTTTTGAGCTCGGCGTGTCAGCATTTTGAAAAACCCTAACTTAACTCTGGTGCCATGTCACATATAGAAATTTTTTGATATTTGCAACCATAGTAAAGAACAGACTTATATTTTTGATATTTATTTTATATATTTAAATGCCATTTAACATAGAAAAATCAACCAAAAAAATGAGTTTGTGTGTCACCTCTGACACGCATGTCATAGGTTCACCATCACTGCTCTAAGCTTTAGAGTCTAAGGTTGATTTCAGAAATCTGTTCTCCTAGCAATTCTCATGTCTTTTAGAGCTTAGATCACCTCTTGTGGTAAAGAAAGGTATAATTTCTTATGATTATGCATTAGGAATTTTGGTTGAGAAGCAGTGCCACCAACTGTCAGTTTAGCTCATTTACCAGTCACCAATATTGCATTCATATCTCTAGGTGTGGGAAAATGGGGTATGGGTTGAGAAAGGAGAGACACAATTGGTGTATAGTATAGTATCATTAATTAGGAGAGAGAGTTCTATCCTTGGAGTGCTTCCTGACAAATGGGTGTACTGATAGCATGTGGACTGTAGGAAGTAGTCACACTCATGAAAGAGGTGAAATTCCCACACTTACTACTGACCTCATGTAACTAGGAAGATAAAGTCTCTAGTCTGCTATGTCTCCAGTGTGAGAGGGGAAATTTCATAATGTACCCTGAGAAAGTTTACAAACTGATGAGGAAAAAAGGAGAGAAAGAGAGAGAGAGAGAGAGAGAGAGAGAGAGAGAGAGAGAGAGAGAGAAGAA
>NW_006297765.1:11124-12890 GCF_000327345.1 Myotis davidii | reverse complement strand
CTGCGAAGAAGAAGAAGAAGAAGAAGAAGAAGAAGAAGAAGAGGAAGAAGAAGAAGAAGAAGAAGAAGAAGGAGGAGGAGAAGAGAGAGAAAGGAAGAAACAAAGGAAAGAATAAAGAGGAAGGATGGGAGGAACCCATGAAACTGATCTGAATGCTCCAAAAACACCTTGAATATGTATTGTTCTATGTCAGGGGTGGGCAAACTTTTTCACTCGAGGGCCACAATGGGTTCTTAAACTGGACCGGAGGGCTGGAACAGAGCATGGATGGAGTGTTTGTGTGAACTAATATAAATTCAAAGTAAACATCATTACATAAAAGGGTGCGGTCTTTTTTTTTGGTTTTATTCATTTCAAACGGGCCGGATCCGCGGGCCGTAGTTTGCCCACGGCTGTCTATGTACTATTTTCCCGGATAATGTTTTTTCTTCCTGTTGAATTTATCCCATGCTTCTTAGCCTTCTGTGGAGACAAAAGCACCATATTAGAGGTAGAATGGTGTAGTAGAAACCTCATGCATATACTAGTCTGGATGCATCAAATACCATCTCAACTTCAACAAGTTAATCTAGCTTAATCTTTTTTTTTATTATTTGCCTATAAAAACAATAGTAGCAAGTATGTCAGAGTGTTTTTAGGGATCAATGAAGTAATGCATCTGAAGCATATCTATAGCTACTGAGATCTAGTAAGCACATAGGAAATGTTAGGTTCATGATTCACACTAATAGCATGTATGTGAAATGAGTCATAGTGAAGATAGCAGAGTTACTGAGAGAGCGTGGGAAACGCTGGCACCCAGGGAAGCCTTTCCGTTACGTTACTGCTCAAACTTGGAGGAGACAGGAGGCTCCCAGCCCCACATCTGGCAACAATGCTCAGGAGAATGTTAAATGGCAGAGAAATACTCTGCCAAAAGTCTGTTTTAATGAGACATCCCATTAACTCTGGCTGCTCCAAGTCAAGCTGCCTGTGTTGGAGCAAGAAAGCTAGTGGACTAGGTGGTTGGATTTTTCCATCTGAGGGGACTCTGGGTTTTCAATGAAGACAGCATTCCACGTGCCCAGGCAGTTTTGGTGCCTGCACGTGCTCTTGTGTCTCCAGTGATACAAGATTTTCCTCCTAAAAAGAAAGTGGAGAATAACAACAAGCTCAATATGTCTTCTGATTTCCATCAATTAGAGAAAAGCTGACCAAGACCTTCCCACACATGCAGAAACCCGTGGACAGGGCAGAGAGGAATGAAAAACACTGCTTTTCAAGAGATAGTTTTACCAAAGGCTACTGTCAGCTGCTTGACTTCTTAATGATAAATAATTCGTATATGTCACTGGCCCTCACAGAGTATTTTTTCCTACCGCCTCAAAGACAATGAAACAACAATAAGGCCAGAAGGGGAGAGTTGTTTTTTTTTTTCCAAATCACATCATCTTTATTATCTCTCCATCCTACTCTATCAGTCATGCTCTGAACTTCATTGTAATCAACTGCAATATTATTTTACAAAAATATTTGTAAATCCTTTGATTTGCTTCTCATGCCACATAATAGCCACATGTATTCAAACTTCAGAACCCAGCTCAAAGTCACCACTTTGGATATTGATGTTAAGCTGGCCATTTAAAAAATAAACACAAATACTCGGGAAGAATTTGTCCTTCCCCCATTCCCTGCCTCAGGGATTTAGATAGAGGGCCTACTCCAGGGTCCCATCACAGACAACTCTAGTTTGTGTTTGTTTTTTAGATATATGTATTGCCTATTAA
>NW_006297765.1:0-11034 GCF_000327345.1 Myotis davidii | reverse complement strand
CAGTCATGAGAGAAAATCATTGATCGGCTGCTTCTTGAACACCCCACACAAGGGATTGAGCCTGCAACCCAGGCATGTGCCCTCACCAGAAATTGAACCATGTCCCCTGATTCATAGGTTGATACTCAATCACTGAGCCACACCTGTCGGGTGACAATTATCCTATATAATAAAAGCCTAATATGCTAAGTGTCCGGTCATCCAGTCATCCATTCAATCAAAGCATAATATGTTAATGATATGCTAAGGCCACTCAACGCTTGCTATGACATGCACTGACCACCAGGGGGTAGACACTCTGACCAATAGGTTAGCTTGCTACTGGGGTCCAGCCAATCAGGACTGGGCGAGACAGGCTGGACATGCCCTGGATCCCTCCCACAGTCCCTCCCAAGCTGGCCACCCTCCTGTGTCCCTCCCTGGACCCAATCATGCAGCAGTGGGGTCCCTCGGCCTGGCCTGCACACTCTTGCAATCCAGGACACCTCAGAGGATATCATAGAGCTGGTTTAAGCCCGATTCCGCAGGCCAGGCTGAGAGATCCCAATGGTGCATGAATTTGGGAACTGGGCCTCTAGTAGTTGAATATAAACTAGTGTGTGACAGACAGAGAGGGACCTGGCAAGGTCCCTTTGCTTAAAGTCTTCCCTGTGTCCCAATCAAAAGAGTGACTCTATTCTTAGTGTTTGTCCAAACATTTACTGTCCCCTGCAGTTCATTTGCCCTGTGTGCTGTCTTTTAGCCATGCCAGTCTTTAAACTTCCAGATACTTTACATAATCTACCAGATGACCCTTATGATTCATGAACATTCTGAAGTTACAACCCCCCCCCTCATACCCTCCCCCCCCTGTTGTCTGTGTCCATTGGTTAGGCCTATATGCATGCAAATAACTCCTTTGGTTGATCTCTCCCTCTTACCCCCACCCTCCCCTACCTTCCCTTTGGGGTTTGATGGTCTGATAGGTGTTTCTCTGTCTCTGGATCTGTTTCTGTTCATCAGTTTATGTTGTTCATTATATGTACCACAGTCCCTGGAGGTCTAGTGGTTAGGATTTGGCCCTCTCAAGTTCTGCTTTGACCAATAAGGCAGTCATTACCCACATGTGGCTAATTGAAAATGAAGTAAAATAAGAAATCACGCTCCTAAGTTGCACTAACCACCTATTAAGAGCTCAAAAGCCATATGTGGCTACTGGCTACTCTATTGAAAAGTGCAAAATAAAACATTTCTATTCTCACAGGATTTTCTAGTGATTTTAAAATTACTTTAATTTAAAAAACAGAAAAAGTTTTAGAAAGTGCTGATTCTTTCTACTATTCATAACACTGAACAAGTGGGAAAACCTTAATATCCAGTGATAGAATTTTGGTTATCTGAATTGTGATTTAAACCTATGCTGGAATATTACAAAGCCATTAAAATAGTACTTTCTTAGAATGTGTGGGAAGGTTTATGATATAATTTTAAGAACAAGAGGAGGCAAAAAGTATGCGTACATATAAATATATAAATACGTGTGCATACACATTTGAATATATAATTCCAAATTTGGCAACTTTATAGTGTGCATACATATTCATACCTACATAAAAAGAAAAAAAAACCCACAAAGAAACAAAGGGAAAAGATTATACTATTATCTAACTGTGGGATGTGAAATTAGGGAGAATTTTATGTTCTTCTTTCAACAAGCCTTTATTTTTTATCTCTTTCCAGTACCAGAGAGAGAAAAAAAATCAATGAAGGAAAAAACTATGAAAAGAATGTGGAATTTTTTGAACTTTTGCAAAAGCCAAAATAAGTTTCAGAAGATTCAGTAAATCACTTAAAAAAGACAACTAAAGATTTTTTTTGACTTATATAAAGTTTTGTGTATCCGCTGAAGCCATCTGCATAATTCTTGTCACCAAGGCAGGTGTCGAGGCAAGTGTCATTCGTAGGATGCTCCCATGTCTACAGAGCAGCTGAGTGGTCTCTGGATTCTCTGTGTGGCTGCACCTGTCTGAACATTGAGCCCAGTGTGACATTCATTCATTTGTTTGGAAGCAGATCTGTAAACATTTCCTATGCTCCAATTGTTCTGAATGAGAGTCTCTTCTGTGTCCCTGTTGCTGTCCTTAACCGTAAAAGTTCTTTTCCCACTGGTGCTTTTGGAAATTGGTTGAAATTAAAGAAGACACCAGCATGTGTCTCATGAACAGAAGCTCAGACTCTCCATCAGGGAGGACAAGGAAACGCTGGACACAGGAGGCAGCTTGCTGTCGGGGAGCTGACTTGGCTGGATTTGGAGCCCCACCAATTCTGGCCTCCTGTCTTCAGTTCTCTGACTTCAGTTCTCTGCTTTCTAAAATGGGAGGAACAAGGGGACCATTGTGGGATTAGAACAATACCTGTAAAGTGCCTGAATTATGGAAGACAACTAGGTTTTTGTAGTTCTTCTTATGCAGATGTTTATTTAACAAAAAATAACCCATTTTTCCCTTTTTTCAACCATTTTGAGCACTGTGAGATTTTACACTGTCTGGCCAGGTGTCAGGCTGTGTTTAACATTTGTGTAGCTGGAGGTGACCGAGGCTCCAACTACCTCTGAAGTCTTTGCTTTTGGTTTTTTCTCCTGCTTTCTGATCACCCTAAGAATTCCTTCTCAGATAGGGTTTGCTTCATGCAGTGCCATTGGTTGGCATGCACTCATAGTTCAGAGGGCTGGAGAGTGTCACACCCAGGGGCAATGGTAAGATTGCCATCCTCAAGGAGGGATGCTGCATGTCCTCACTCTCTGGGTGAGTAGAACTCCAGAGGGAAACTTGGAGTAGGATCCCAGGCATGGACCCCGGCTAAATACTCCCTGAGAGACAATAGGAGATACAAAACCTCTTCCCCTGTTGCCCTATAAACAAAATAGCCTCCCGTCCCATTTAACACTAGTGGAAAAGGCACTGTGTTCATTTCAAGACAGGATTCAGTTCATGAGGCTGAACTCAGATATAAAGTTGGGCTACATATTTTCTTTTGCTCCTCTCCCCTCTATCCTGGAGTGAAGGACTCAAGAGAAAATTCATTTAGAAATAAATAAATAAGCTATATTTCTTCTGCACATTTAACATACTGAATATATTTGCAACTTTGAGCCATACTTATCTTTATTCATACAAAAGTGTAACTATATCTGACATTTCTTCTTAAAGTTTTTTCTTCCTTACTACAATGTGCAAAGGAAATTTCTTATTATAAAAATAGTGCTGTGGTTTCTGCTGTTGTGTTTCTGTGAAATAAGCTGGGCTTCCTTTCACCAGATACTGAGCAGGGGTCTTGTGAAAATAGCATGAAGTCTCTTGTGAGGGGAGAACCCTTGCTAGGATCTAATGATCAAAGTAAATTCAGAATTTGTATATATTTCTTAAACAGAAACCTTCAAAAGTCATTGCTGAATTCCCACTCAGCACTGGGGACTCTTTGGTCCTAGCACTGGCCTAGGCACCTTCTGGGAGGGAGATCCAGTACTGAAAAGGTCGGTTCTAGAAATGTCTGTAAAACATGCATTTGGCAAATGAATGAACAAAGAAACACTGAGAGGGAAGAGGTTCCACTCTGCTGACTTAAAATTTGCTTTCCAAAGGAGGTTTGAAGCTTCCTACTGTTTCTTTAACTTCTTAGGATTTTTAAAAGGCAGGGCCTTTGAAGTCTAATGGGAGAGAGACAAGAAAGTGCTGGTCATTCAGAATCATGGGCTGTGCGAATATTGGGGAACCTCAGACCAGTCACTTTATCTCCGTAAACCAGTTTCAATCTGCAAAAAACTAATGTGTGTTTTTTTAAAAGATATTTTTTATTTATTAAATGCATTGGGGTGACATTGGTCAACAAGAACATATAAGTTTCAGGTGTGAGTTCTATGTTACAGGATCCGTATATTGCACCTTGTGCCCAACGCAGGAAACAACATCAGGCTGGTGAACAGGAGATGAGGTGTAAAGGCCCATCATGGGTCAACTGGCCACCAGAGGCCAAAGGGCTGGCCTGTGAAGGACCAGCAACAGGAGCAACATCCTGGCGTGAACCTGGTCTGCAGTCAGAACCCTCTCCTCCCCGAGGCAGGTCACAAAGCAGTTACTGTATATGTATGTACATGTTAATGAATCAGGTTTATTACAAATAAAAAATATATGAAATCCGAAAAGAGCTCTTTGCTCAGGAAATCATTCAGCAAGTGTGTGCTGTCTACCTGGGTCTTGGGGGCGGGGCCTTCACAGGTCACCTTTCAGGTGCTGAGAGGGCCTGAGAGACAGACAGGTGAACAAGAACCAAGGCCACACTTTATTTCAGAAGATAGGAAGAGCCATGAAGAAGATAGACTTAGCTTATATGACTAGGGAGCCTCAGGGACACAAAGGATTTCTATTGGTGCCCTGACCTATGACCTTAAACGCAGTGGTTCACAGGACAAAGTGGGATCCCAGGTGCTGTGGTTCAGAAACCTGAGGTGGTTCATTGGGTTGCCCTCTTCCCAGGAGGCCTCGGGGGCCTGCACATGGGGAGGTGGCAGGATCCATTCCTTATGGCCCAGTTCCCTTCTGTGACCCTGCCAAAGCCACTCCCAGTTTCCTGGGGCTCCCAAAAATCTTGGCCTTTGATCCCTTCCTCCAGCCTCAAAGCCAGCAACTCAAGTGGAGTCCCTCCCTGGCTTCTCTGACCCACCCTCTCACCCAGCTTTCACTTTGAAGAACACCTGGTTACTGAGGGCCAGGACCCTGGAGAGCCACACCTCCTGTGGTTTCTGTAGAGGGCCTTTGGTATGCTGGGGTCAATAAATGTTTATTCACTGATTTTTAACAACAACAACACCAGAAAACTTGAGAGGTTGGCCCACGTGGCTGACCTGGCATGGTGGGCAGGTTACCTCTATGACCTGTCTTACTATTCTGACCTCTGTTAGTTGTGTGACCTACTGCCAGGTGATATACCATAGGGCTAGATGGGGGCTCCCCAGCAGAGTGACTCCCCAGCAGGCTCAGGAAAGGGCTCCCCAACATATTTAAACTGAGACATGGCTGTTGAGACAGAGCTGGCCCCATGGAGACCTGGGGAAGCCACCCCAAAGGAGAGGCAGTGCCCCAGGGCAAGGACAGCCAGGCTGGATGGGAACAGCAGAAGGTGGATATACCATAGGGCTAGATGGGGGCTCCCCAGCAGAGTGACTCCCCAGCAGGCTCAGGAAAGGGCTCCCCAACATATTTAAACTGAGACATGGCTGTTGAGACAGAGCTGGCCCCATGGAGACCTGGGGAAGCCACCCCAAAGGAGAGGCAGTGCCCCAGGGCAAGGACAGCCAGGCTGGATGGGAACAGCAGAAGGTGGAGGGGGGGGGGGCTTAGAGGGCCCTACTATGGGTTGAAAATGCTGTCACAGCAGGAAGGCTTTTAGGCACGAGAATAGGGGGATCTGATTTATATTTTTTAAAGATCACTCGGTGATTTGACATTTGAAATGATATTTGACATGTGTCCTGAGAGCCAGGCAGGATTTAGGCAGATGAAGACGGTGAGATGTGCTTCAGGTACAGACAGTGGACACGGCCTGGAGGCAGGACAGATGAACACTGGGGACCAGAGCACATGCCTCTCAGAGCCTGTGAGTGATGGGACAGGGCAGGGAAACAGAAGACCCTGCATGGAGGGGGTAGGGCAGGGGGAAGGGGTCCTTCCATGGAGAGGACAGGGTAGGGGAGGCAGTAAACCCTCCATGGAGGGTGCAGGGCAGGGAGGACAGGGGACCCTACATGGAGGGGAGAGGGCAGGGAGGAGAACGGAACCTCCATGGAGGGGATGGATAGGAAGGAGTGGGGACCCTCCATGGAGGGGTGTGCAGGGAGGAGAGGGGACTCTCCATGAAGGATATAGGGCAGGGACAAAAGGGCACCCTCCATGGAGGGTGCAGGGCAGTGGGGACAGGGCACCCCTCTTTTGAGGGAACAGGCAACATGCCTCTCAGAGCCTGTGAGTGATGGGACAGAGGGAGGAGAGGGGACCCTCCATGGAGGGGGCAGGGAAGGAAGCAGAGCAGACCCTCCATGGAGGGGAAGGGCAGGGAGGAGGGGGGACCCTCAATGGAGGGAATAGGCAGGGAGGAGATAGGACCCTCCATGGAGGGGAGAAGGCAGGGAGGAGAGGGGACCCTCAATGGAGGAGACAGGCAGGGAGGAGTGGGGACCCTCCATGGAGGGGTGGGCTGGGAGTAGAAGGGACTCTCCATGGAGGGTACAAGGCAGGGATAAAATGGGACCCTCCATGGAGGGTGCAGGGCAGTGGTGACAGGGAACCCTCCATGGAAGGGACAGTTATGGAGGAAATGGGACCCTCCATGGGGGTGGCAGGGAAGGAAGCAGAGCGGACCCTCCATGGACGGGAAGGGCAGGGAGGAGGGGGGACCCTTCATGGAGGGGACAGCCAGGGAGGAGAGGGGACCCTCCATGGAGGGGGCAGGGAAGGAAGCAGAGCGGCCCCTCCATGGACGGGAAGGGCAGGGAGGAGGGGGGACCCGTCATGGAGGGGACAGCCAGGGAGGAGAGTGGACCCTCAATGGAGGGAACAGGCAGGGAGGAGATAGGACCCTCCATGGAGGGGAGAAGGAAGGGAGGAGCGGGGAC
Organism: Myotis davidii; assembly: GCF_000327345.1. Taxonomy (NCBI): domain Eukaryota; kingdom Metazoa; phylum Chordata; class Mammalia; order Chiroptera; family Vespertilionidae; genus Myotis; species Myotis davidii. The sequence goes on along the minus strand of NW_006297765.1, from coordinate 4,388 downwards.
CCTCCATGGAGGGGTGGGCTGGGAGGAGAAGGGCCTCTCCATGGAGGGTACAGGGGAGGGACAAAAGGGGACCCTCCATGGAGGGTGCAGGGCAGTGGTGACAGGGAACCCTCCATGGAAGGGACAGTTATGGAGGAGAAGGGACCCTCCATGGAGGGGACGGGCAGGGAGGAGAGGGGACCCTCCATGGAGGGGGCAGGGAAGGAAGCAGAGCAGACCCTCCATGGAGGGGAAGGGGAGGGAGGAGAGGGAACCCTCCATGGAGGGGACAGGTAAGGAGGAGTCAGGACCCTCCACGGAGGGAGGCCACAGTTCCGGGAGGAGAAGGATCCCTCCATGGAGGATACAGGCCCGGGAGGAGAGGGAAGGGACGTGGACAGGGAACCCTACAGGGATGGGCCAGACAGGGAAGAGAGGGGACCCTCAATAAAGGGGACAGATCAGGGAGGAGAAGGATATTTCCAGGGAGAGGAAGGGCAGGGAGGAGATGGGAACCTCCATGGAGGCGATGGGTCAAGAAGGAGAAGGTATCCTCCATGGAGGGGGGAGTGTAGGGGACAGGGAAGGCAGAAGAGGGGATCCTCAATAGAAGTGGCTCTGCGGGAAGGACAAAGGACCCTCCATGGAGTGGGAAGGGAGAGGAGGAGAGGGGACCCTCCATGGAGGGGGCAGGGCAGTGGGGAAGAAAAACAGGGACCCCCCCAACAATGGGCTGGGTAAGGAAGAGAGGGTACACTGCATGAAGAAAGGAGGGCAGAGGAAGTGGGGACCCTCCATGGAGGAGACAGGGCAGTGGGCAGGGACCCTCATTTGAGGCTACAAGACAGGTTGGGCAGGGGACCCTCCATGGAGGGGTAGGGCAGGGAGTAGAAGGGACCCTCCATGGAGGGAGAGAAGGAAGAGTAGAGGGGACAATGCATGGAGGTTTCAGGTAAAGAGGAGAGGAGACCCTCCATGGAGGTAACAGGGCAGGGAGGAGAGGATCCTCCATGGAAGGGAAGGATAGTGGGGATGGGAACTCTATGTGGAAGGGGAAGTGAAGGGGGGTGGTATAGGGAACAGGGAACTCTCCATTGACAGGGCAGGGCAGTGGGGACTGGGAACACAGGACCCTCTATGATTGGCCAGTCAGAGAGTAGAGGGGAATCTCCATGGAGAGGGGAGGGCAGGGAAAGTGGGGACCCTCCTTGGAGTTGACTGGGCAGGGAGGAGAGGGGACACTCCAGGGAGAGGGCAGGGCAGTGGGTACAGGGAAACCTCCATGGAGGCTGCAGGACAGGTGAGGCAGGGAACCCTCCATGGATGGGGCATGGCAGGGGTGTAGAGAACCTCACTTTGAGGAGGACGGGCAGGGAGGAGAAGGTTTCCTTCATGGAAGGGGCAGGGCAGGGTGACAGAGAACCTCCCTTTGAGGAGGCAAGCAGTGGGGAAAGGGAACCCCAGTTTGAGGGAGAAGGGCAGGGAGGAGACAGAACCCTACACAGAGGGACAGGTCATGCAGGAGAGGGAACAGGGAACTCCCCATGGAGGGGAGAGGCTGGTGGGATAGAGAACCCTACTTTGAGACAGCAAGGATTTCAGCACAGGTCCTTAAACAGATGGCAGGGCAGGGGGGAGAGGACATCCTCCCGGGAGGTAGCAGGGCAGGGAGGACAAAGGACCCCACATAGTCTGAGCAGGATAGTGAGGTTAGGGCACCATCCATGGAGGAGCCAGGGAAGGGAGGACAGGGGAGTAGAGATAGGTAACAGGGGAAACACACCCCTCCATGGAGAGTCCCCTGTTCCCCCATGGTGGGGCCCTTGTTCCCCAGCCCTGCCCCTTCACAGCATTTCCTGTCCTCCATGTCCATTGGTCCCTCCCCTGATCCCCTTCCCCCACTGCCCTGCCTTCCCATGGAGGGGCTGTTGTCTCCCCTGCTCTGACCACTCTGTGGTTGGTCACCTTATCCCTCTGCCTTTTCCTTCCATGCCAGGGTCTTCTGTTTCCCTGCCCTGACCCCTCACTCACAGGCATCTGAGGGGCATATGCTCTGGCCTCTCCAGTGTTCATCTCTCCTGCCTTTAGGCTGAGTGTCCACTCTCTGTACCTGAAGTACATTCTCACCTTCTTCATCTGTCTAAATCCTGTAGAGGATGGGAGGGGGGTGGTGTGGGGTGTGAGGTGTGGGATGTGGGTTAGGGGTGTGGTGAGGCCGGTGGGGGCTGGGGGTGTGGGTTGTTGGGTGGCAGATGGTGGTGGCCTGTGGGGAGTAGGGGGTATGGTTGGTGGGTTACAGGTGGGGGAGGGAGAAGAGGGAATAGAGGGGATAAGTGGTGATGGAAGGAGATTTGACTTGAAGGCAGTGAACACACAATGCAATATACTGATGATGCAATATAGAATTGCACACCTGACCTATGCAATTTTATTAATGAATGTCACCCAAATAAGGTTGATTGAAAGTAAATGAAAGGTTGGTCTTTTGAGGTTGATTAGGTTATGAGGGTGGAGCTCTCATGAATATGATTAATACCCTTTTCAAAGATATCCCATGCTATACTTCTCAGGAGATGACTTTATATGTTATATAAATGTCTAACCACTATTTTGTACACTTGAAACTAATATTGAATGTCATCCCTAATTGAAAATAAATTAAAGTAGTAAAACAATTTTGAATAAAAATTAAAATGCTAATCAGATCATTACACTCTGTGCCTAAAAGCCTTAAGTGCTCCAGCAGTGGTCAGCTCTCCAGACAGCATCATGCCTGTGAGGGTGTTACACTTCTGGGAGAGGAATGCCCTGTCTCCTTCCTCCAGTAGCTCCCTTCATGGCTCTGGTGACGTGTGGCACTGGTGCAGGGCAGAACTGTGCTTCCTTGAGAGTGAGCTAAGCATCACTTTGGCTGCTTAGTTGTAGTGTGGGAGCCAACACAGAAAAAATAAATTTAAGCCTTAAAGGTTCTCAAAGCATTTCAACCCACCAACGGACCTCTATCCTCCCTTCCCTACTCTCCAGCCAGCCTGGCTCACCCAGACTTGACCAGCCTGGCTCACCCACCCTTGAGGAAAGAAGGCGGGGACAGTGCTGCCTGAGAAGCCGTGAGCATTCATGTGGTCAGAAGTCTGGAGAGAGCTCCAGTTCTCTTAGGACAGAAATAGAGGGATGAATCTGCTGAAATCAGCCACTCATGAGGCAACTCTACTCTTCACTACATGATGACTGGATTACAACTGCATGATCCCGCCATGCTCTCGCTCCCCTGTGGCATCCCAGGGGACCCATGAATCATCTACATCAGAAAGCAGCTCTCTGGCCTGTGAGAATCCACGGACCTTCTGCAAAGCCCTTAAGCTCACATGGCTGATCTCAGACTATAGATTCCAGACATCTTCAATCCTGGGAAGCAGCCTCTTCTGACTTTTTCATTCTCCTCCTACAAACAATGCCAGGTCTTTGTCTTCTGTACACTGCTCAAAGATGTGTGAGGACCCAGCGGGTGGCAACTGGACCTGATATCCCCTGGGACATTTGCTGAGTGGCCTCAGACCCAACACTGACACTGAGCTTGAACCTGCATCCACCTGGTGAGCACCACTCACCACTACCTGGGGACTCGCTGAGAACCTACCTCATGCAACTTGAGTGCTTCCAGAGACTCTTTCATTAGCTGAGAATAACAGGCACTCGGCAGATGGAGGCAGACAGGGAGGCAGAACATGGTGTGCCCTGGGACTTTTGCTGACCTGTCCCCAGGCTCAATGCTAGTCAAAGCCAGCTTTGGTGCCCTGCTTGGACCTTCCTGTGCTCACTGGGCCTCAGCAGAGGCTGTCACAAATTGTGGATTGCTTTGTAGATGCAAATAGATTGCCCTGGGAGAGTCACATCAAGCATCTGGCATTGTTCAGCACCAGAGTCCCTCCCAGGAAGCCCCAGGACCAACAAGCCGATAGCCAGCTTCAGAGCACATCAGAGAAGGATACAATTAGCCTCAGAAGCGGCATATCCAAAGAGAGATCTAGGCAGGCACCAGACCCCGCTGAGATGAATTGCGCTCCACGTGGTCAACACCTGTAGGCAGGGTACACTGTGGTCGCAGCCAACTAGCTTGAGCATCGAATCAATACATGAATGGGCCAACAGCCATCAAGAATCAACTGTCACAGGAAGGTTCACATAACACACACAGAACATCCCTGGAGCACTCAACTCAGATGATCAAGAAGAAATTGCCACTGGGTTCCACAGGACTCCTACTACCCGAAGCCACACTACCAAGACCTGGATTTTAATACAAAGAAACAAACACACAGAGGCGGCCAAAATGCAAAGAAACATGCCCCAAATTTAAGAACAGGGGACACATCCAGAAAAAATGCTAAACAACGTGAGGCAAGCAATAT
>NW_006297764.1:0-1082 GCF_000327345.1 Myotis davidii | reverse complement strand
CAACTGAAGCTGAACAGTGTTAGGTGATGTGGCCGAGTTCCGCTTAGTAAAGGATGGAACCAGGCATTGGTCCATGAGCCTCTTTTTTATTTTTTAAGCCTCACCAGAGGCTATTGATTTTTAGGGAGAGTGGAAGAGAGAGGGAAAGACAGAGAGAAACATCAATGTAAGAGAAACACATCAATTGGTTGCCTCCTGTACGTGCCCAACCAGGACCAGGGTTGGGGAGGAGCCTGCAACCAAGGTACATCCCCTTGACTGGAATCAAATCTGGGACCCTTTGCTCCACAGGCTGACACTCTATGCACTGAGCCAAACTGTCTAGGGCCATTAGCCCTTTTTCATTTATTATCAACCTTTGTATATTACCAGTGGTGGTTCTACTCCTCAAATTGCTGAAATTATAGGGGTAGAAAGTGTAATGAGTACTGATGTTATCCCCAAAGTCAGAATAAAAGTTTTAATAAGTACTTTTTCAGACACTGTTGTTTATAGAGACAGTAAAATATTTATAGGGCTTTATCTTTCATATGAGAATCAATACTAAAAAGGAGGGAGAAAACAGCACTTGGAATCATGAGAGCTGGGAACCTCCCCCCGCACCCCTTTCCCCCACCAGCTGCAACCCCAGGGCAAGTCTCCTTTGATGCCCTGATCTGTAAATTGTGGGGTGATAACCTCCAGTGACTGAGACTCAGATGAGCTAACCTATGGAAAGTGCTTTGTGGGTGTCAGATATCATGTGAACGGCCATCTTCAACAAAACATGTAAATTAAATATTTATTCCCTGTAGGATATTCAGGAAGCGGATTTGTAGAGTTAATTGTAATAAATACAGAAGGGCAGTGTTCAGTTTCCAAGCTCAGGTCTTTAAGTGAATACAGTGCAGACTGCTTCCAGCTTAGAAATCAAATACCATTGCGTGTTGTCCTCTGTGGTGCCATGTTTATGTAACTGAGGTAGGGTTTTCCAATTTCAGTCAGCAAAGTCTGTAACTGCAGTTACCAATATGGTAGCCACTTGCCGCATGTGGCTATTTAAACTTAAGTAAATTAAAATTCAGTAAAGTTAAAAATTCACT
>NW_006297763.1:0-468 GCF_000327345.1 Myotis davidii | reverse complement strand
GTCTCGGCCCATCCTCCGCGCCCCCGCCTGGCCTCTCCAGCCGCATCCCTGCTCCCATGCACTGACCCCACTCGCACCCGCTGACAGTGCAGAGTGATTGGGGCCAGTGCCAGCAGGGCCAGCACCGTCAGTGGGTGCGAGCGGCAGCTGCTGCCCCCGATTGCCCCTCAGGATCACCTCCTGAGGGGCGATCTGGGCCGGCAGCCGCCATTCACACCCACTGACAGCACCAAGCAATTGGCACCAGCACCAGGCCCCGACAGTGGGTATAAGCGCCAGGCGGGACCACAGCATGCGGGAGCAAAGAATTCTCAGTAACCACCAGAGGCTCGCCCCAATGACAGCAACCAGTGCCCCACATTGGTCTGGCGCCCCCGCTCACCTGCTCCACCATCCCTCCCGTGGCCAATGTCCACCATGTCCCACATGCGCCCTCTGGTGGTCAGCACACATCATAGTAACCAGTTG
>NW_006297762.1:0-593 GCF_000327345.1 Myotis davidii | reverse complement strand
ACAACAAACAGCCTGGAGACCACCTGGGGCATGATAAAGAAGACTGTACAGAGAATGTCTTTCTTGTCATGCTAACAGTAATCATCTGTAGAGTAATATTACCTAGGGCAAATGTGGAAGAATTTCAGACTTACACTCCTGACCCTTCATGGGTAAGAACCCTTACTTGGGCCGATCCTTCTAGGAAGACCACAGGTGGGGCAAGGAAGCATATGGACAAGGTATTATTACACAGCTGTTGCCGCCCAGCTTCCCTTTTGTATGACTCTAAATTGAGCCACTGCTCCCTGTGTGTAAAATTAAAGAGAAGTTTTTGGCCAGCCTGGACCCCAAAGAACGGGGAAGAAATGGCTCAAGTACATGTATTATCTCTACTTGCTCTGGGGAAAGATACAGAAAATATAAGTATGCTAAGGCAACCCCCCATCCCCACTAAGCCTTTACATAACTGGTCTCTTGTATGGAATCCCACTGAGGAAGAAGTTAATTGGCAAGATTGTTATAGTAATTATCCTACCACCAGCATACTTAATAATTTTTTTCCTTTATACACTGGAGCGCTTATGGTTCTCTGTATAGTAACAACTGAACCC
>NW_006297761.1:0-288 GCF_000327345.1 Myotis davidii | reverse complement strand
AGAAAGAGAGCAACAAAAAAAGCCCAGTGTAAGGAGAAGGAAGGAAATAACAAAGTTTAGAGTGTAGATAAACGACATACAGACCAAAAAAACAATACAAAAGATCAATAATACCAAGAGCTGGTTCTTCAAAAGGATAAACAAGATTGATGAACCTCTAGCCAGGCTCAGCAAGAAGCAAAGAGAGAGGACCCAAATAAACAAAATCAGATATGATAGAAGTGACATAACAACAGACCCCACAGAAACAGAAATAACTGTTAAAAAATACTATGAACAACTCTACTC
>NW_006297760.1:0-622 GCF_000327345.1 Myotis davidii | reverse complement strand
TTATTGAATAGACTGTCTTTACTCCATTGTATGGTCTTACTTCTTTTGTCAAACATTAATTGAGCATAATAGCTTGGGTCGATTTCCGGGTTCTCTATTCTATTTCATTGGTCTATATGTCTGTTCTTGTGCCAGTAACAGGCAGTTTTGAGAACAATGGCTTTGTAGTATAGCTTGATATCTAGTATTGTGATCCCTCCAATGTTGTTCTTCTTTCTCATGATTGCTGCAGCTATTCGGGGTCTTTTTTTATTCCAGATGAATTTTTGGAGAGTTTGTTCTAGGTCTTTGAAGTATACTGTTGGTATTTCAATGGGGATTCTATTGAATTTATGGATTGCTTTGGGTAGTATGGACATTGTAATGATGATTCTACCAATCCATAAACATGGTATAGTCTTCCATTTGTTCATGTTTTCCTCTATCTCTTTTTTCAGTGTCCTGAAATTTTCTGAGTACAAGTCCTTTATCTCCTTGGTTAAGTTTATTCCTAGGTATCTTAATTTTTTTGTTGCAACGGTAAATGGGATTGCTTTTTTAATTTCTCTTTCTGTTTGTTCATTATTAGTGTATAGAAAAGCCATAAACATCTGGGTGTTAATTTTATATCCTGTTACATTGC
>NW_006297759.1:66009-71114 GCF_000327345.1 Myotis davidii | reverse complement strand
ATTGTACCATTCTTGCATCCTTGGAATAAATCCCATTTGGTCATGAAGTATGATGCCTCTAATGTAATGCTGGATCCAATTTACTAGAATTTTGTTGAGGACTTTATCATCTATGTTTATCAAGGATATTGGCCTTTAGTCCTCTTTCTTTATAGTGTGCTTATCTGGTTTTAAGTTTAGGGTAATGCTGGCTTCATAGAAAGAGCCTGGAAGTTTGCCTTCCTCTCGGACTTTGTGGAGTAGTCTGAGGAGGATAGGTTTTAGTTCTTCTTTGAAGGATTTTTAGAACTCCCCTGGAAAGCCGTTGGATCAGGGCTTTTTTTTTCCTGAAAGATTTTTGATTACTGCTTCAATTTCTTCGGTAGATATTGGACTATTCAGGTTTTTATTATTATTATTATTCCTAATTGAGTTTTGGCAGCTTGTGTTTTTCTAAGAATATGCACAGTTAGTCTAGATTGTCCAATTTTTTAGAGTAGAGTTGTTCATAGTATTGTTTCATAATCCTTTGTATTTCTGTGGGGTCAATTGTTGTTTCACCTCTTTTGTTTCTGATAATGTTTATTTGGGTCCTCTTTCTTTGCTTTTTGGTGAGCTTGGCTAGAGGCTCATCAATCTTGTTTATCCTTTCAAAGAGCCAGCTCTTGGTTTTATTTATCTTTTGTATTGATTTCTTTTGTTTTTTTTTTTTTGTCTCTAGTCATTTATTTCTGCTCTGATATTTATTTATTTTTTTCAATTAAATCTTCATGGTTCAGATTATTACATTAGTTACTCTTTTTTCCCCACCATAACTCCCCTCCATCCAGTTCCCACCCCACCCTCCGCCCTTACTCCCCACCCACTGTCCTCATCCATAGGTGCATGATTATTGTCCAATCTCTTCCTTCACCCCAAGCCCCTTCCCCCCCCAAAAAAATAGTCAGTCCATTACCTTTCTATGTCCCTGATTCTATTACAATCATCAGTTCATACTGTTCATCAGATTATTTATTCACTTGATTTTTAGATTCACTTGTTGATAGATATGTATTTGTTGTTCATAATTTGTATCTTTACCTTTTTCTTCTTCCTCCTCTTCTTAAAAGATACCTTTCAGCATTTCATATAATACTGGTTTGGTGGTGATGAACTCCTTTAGCTTTTTCTTATCTGTGAAGCTCTTTATCTGATCTTCAACTCTACATGATAGCTTTGCTTGGTAGAGTAATCTTGGTTGAAGATTCTTGCTATTCATCACTCTGAATATTTCTTGCCACTCCCTTCTGGCCTGCATAGTTTCTGTTGAGAAATCAGCTGACACTCGTATGGGTACTCCCTTGTATGTAACTGACTGTCTTTCTCTTGCTGCTTTTAAGATTCTCTCTTTGTCCTTTGCTCTTGGCATTTTAATTATGATGTGTCTTGGTGTGGTCCTCTTTGGATTCCTTTTGGTTGGGGTTCTCTGTGCTTCCTGGACTTGCAAGTCAATTTCTTTCACCAGGTGGGGGAAGTTTTCTGTCATTATTTCTTCAAATAGGTTTTCAATATCTTGCCCTCTCTCTTCTTCTGTTACCCCTATAATTCTGATGTTGGTACACTTGAAGTTGCCCCAGGGGCTCCTTACGCTATCTTCATATTTTTGGAATCTCTTTTCTTTTTTCTTTTTCGGTTGGGTACTTTTTGTTTCTTTGTATTTCAAATCTTTGACAGTTGTGTTTCCTCCAATTCTGTTGTTTCTGTCCTGTTTCTTTGTCTCGGCATTTTTTATGCTTTGCTGTGTCGATAGAGTGCCTTTTTGTGCTAAGTGTCTCAATTACCTGAAGTAGACACTCTTGGTGCACCCCCTTGTGGGCTTTGTGCACAGTCTTGTTGTAGTTAAGCTTTAATTGTTGTAGTTATCACTATGAGGACTTGACCTCCAGGCCAATTGGCTGTGAGAATGAGCTGTGTCTGTAGTGGGAGAACTTTTGTGCTGGAGACACCCCTCTGGGGCTAGACTTGCTTCGATGGGGCTTTGGTGCTCACTGAGTCTGTCCCTGAGTGTGTCTTTTATGGTTCCATAGAGCTGCAAACTGGATGGTCCCACTCTGACCTCTGGGCTTCCTGGCTCCTGGATCTCTAGAGAGGTGCTAATCTAGCCTTTGTCTGAGGCTATTCAGCAAAAGTCTCCCTGCAGGGCTTGGGCAGGGTGGGTCCCAAGGGATCAACAAGGCAGGGTTAGCAATTATGGCTGCTCTCAGTCTTGCCCTCAGAGGCTCTGCTTCTCAGTGTCCCAGTAATCACTGCAAACCCCATGGAGAGAAAGCTTCCCTAAGGTTCTGAGCGATGCCAGACAGTCCCGCTTCTCCTGTATGAGTCTGGGTCCCTAGAGACTCACCCGGAACTGGAGCTCAGAGCCTGAGACTCCCTCCTGATTTAAAACGACAACCGCACCCTCGGCTGCCAGCCCGCTCCGCATGAACTCCGCACCTAAGTATTTTACTTCAGCACTGCGCCTCCTCTGAGTCTCGGTATGTTTTTCTCTTTCCTCCTAGTTGTAGAACTTCCACTCAGCCAGCCTTCCTGTGGTTCTGGATGATGTACGTTCCATCTTTTAGTTGCTTTTTGAAGTGGTTGTTTGAGGCAGCAAACTCCAGTGTTTACCTATGCTGCCATCTTGGTTTTTCTTCTGATATTTATTATTTCCTTTTTTTTTTCTGCTTACTCTGGGCTTTTCCTGTTGCTCTCTTTCTAATTCTTTAAGATATAAGGTTAGATAATTTGTTACCATTTTTTTCTTGTTTTTTGAGGTAAGCCTATAGAGCTATGAACTTCTCTCTCAAGACTGCTTTCACTGTGTCCCATAGATTTTGGATTATTATGTTTTCAATGTCGTATCTTGCCAGGATGCTTTTCATTTCTTCTCTGATAACCCAATCATTGTTTAATTGCATGCAATTTAGCCTCCATGTGTTTGATTTTTTTTCCATTGTTTTTATTGTGGTTGATTTCTAATTATACGCTATTGTGGTTTGAGAAGATGCTTGATATGATTCCTATCTTCTTGAATTTGAAGAGACTTCTTGTGTCCCAATATGTGGTCTACTTTTGAAAATGACCTATGTGCACTTGAGAAGAATGTATATTCTGTAGCTTTGGGGTGAAATGTTCTGAAGATGTCAATTAAGTCCATCTGATGTAGTCAGTCATTTAGGATTGCTGTTTATTTGCTGATTTTTTGTTTAGAGGATTTATTTAGTGGTGTCAATGGTGTATTAAAGTCCCCTATTATGACTGTGTTGCTGTGGATTTCTCCCTTGATATCTTCCAGAATTTTTTTATGTATTTGGGTGCTCCTTTATGGCGTGCATATATGTTTACCAGAGTTATATTTTCTTGTTGAATTGCTCTCTTTAGTATTATGAAGTGGCTTTCCTTATCTCTTGTTACGGACTTCACTTGGGATCTAATTTGTCAGATACAGTTATTGCTACCCCAGCTTTTTTTTTTTTAATTTCCATTCACCTAAATTCTTTTTCTCAGCTCTTCATTATCAGTCTGTGTGAGTTCTTTGTTCTGAGGTTGGTCTCTTGTATACAGACGATATATGGGTCATATTTTCCTCTCCATTCAGCTACCCTATGTCTTTTGATTGGAGCATTTATTTAAATTACATTTAAGGTTCTTATTGATAGGTAATTGTTTTATTCTTTATGCCTGTGTTCCTTCTTCCCTTCCTATTTCTTCTTTTCACAGCAGTCCCCTTAACTTTTCTTGCATTGATAGTTTGGTGGTAGTAAACTCCCTTAGCCATTTTTTGTCTGTGAAGCTCCTGATTTCCCCTTCAATTTTGAATGATAGCCTTGCTGGCTATAGTATTCTTGGATTCCATCCCTTGCTTTGCATCACTTTGTATATTTCATTCCATTCCTTCTGGCCTGATGTGTTTCTGTTGAGAAATCAGTTGATAGTCTAAAGGAAGATCTCTTGGAGGTAACTTTCTGTCTCTCTCTGGAAGCTTTTAAGATTCTTACTTTGTCATTGGTGTTTGCCAGTGTAATTATGATGTGTCTTTGTGTCGGTCTTTTAGGGTTCATCTTGTTAGTGACTCCGTGAGCTTCTTGGACTTGTGTGGATTTTTCTTCCCAATATCAGGGAAGTTTTCTGTCTTTATTTCTTCAAACAAGTTTTCTATTCCTTGCTCAGTTTCCTCTCCTTCAGGTACCCCTATTATGAGGATGTTGTTTCATTTTGTGTTGTCCCAAAACTCCCTTATGCTCTCCTCCTGGTTTTTAAGTTTTTGGTCCAGTTACTGCTCTGATTGTTTTTTTTCCCCCTACTTTGTCTTCTATCTCACTGATGTGGTCTTCAGCTTCTTCTAGTCTACTGTCGATGCTTTATATTGTATTCTTTATTGCAGCAATGTTATTCTTCATTTCTTCTTGATTCTTCTCCATGTCCTATTGATTTTTACACATGTTTTTGAATTTGTCTCCCATCCTTTCAGTGTCCTTATGACCATTGCTGTGCATTCTTTCTCTGACAAATTGCTTGCCTCCATTTCATTCACTTCCTTTTCTGGTGATTTCTTTTTATCTTTCATATGGGGGCTCTTTATTTGTCTTCCCATGTTTGCTCCTCTCTGGGTGTCTGGTTATGTTGCTCACTCTCTACCACATTAATCAAAAAGCAGAAAATACAACTTGACAAGATAAGACACAGAGGGAACAAAACAGGAGTGTATACACAACACCAATAACCCCAAATAAAGGTGAACACCAGAGAAAAGATACTTAGGGGAGAGGAAAGCACGCAAAAATGATATTGAGAAAAGGAAAAAAGGTAAGACAGAAAAGAAAAAGAAGAAAAAATAAGGGAAAAATATATACATATATGGGGGGAAAGCTCCACACAACCAACAACTAAACCAAAAAACTCAAATAACAAACACCCAGAAAAAATGGAGGGGACCTGAATCTGAAGAGGCAGAACTTATTTCCAGAAGGTAATATAAAGGAATTTAATGAATGGGGGAATGGCCACAATTCGGTTTAGAGGAGATAGAAAGCAAATGAGTGTATAAGAAGAAAAGTAAAAAACAAAATATTCAATAAAGAACGATTTCGCCTTTCATATATATATAT
>NW_006297759.1:54584-65696 GCF_000327345.1 Myotis davidii | reverse complement strand
TGTGCATCAGCCTATGAATCAGGAGGTCACAATTCGATTTCCGGTCAGGGCACATGCCCGGGTTGCAGGCTCGATCACTAGTGTGGGGCGTGCAGGAGGCACTTAATCAATGATTCCGTCTCATCATTGATGTGTGTCTCTCTCTCTCCTCCCTTCCTCTCTGAAAACTCTAGTAGTAGTAATAATAATAATAATAGTAAATAAAAATAATTTTAAAAATATAATAAAGAAAAGAAAAAAATTAGTGTCTTATGTAAAAGACTAGAGGCCCGGTGCACGAAATTTGTGCACTGGGGGTGGGTGCACCTCTCACAGTCCAGGAGCCCTCAGTTGATGTCCTACTGACTACCACAGTCTGGCAGCAGAGGCTCGGAGCAGGCGCCCCATGTGTGTGTCTGCTGGGGCCTGCCCCAAGCCACACCATGTAGGCTTGGAGTAGTTGCCGTGTGTGTGAGTGTGTGTGTGTGTGTGTGTGTGTGTGTGTGTCCCCACTGGGGACCTACCCCCAGGCACGTCGGAGGCTCAGAGCAGACATCCTGTGTGTGTGTGTGTGTGTGTGTGTGTGTGTCAGGCTCCTGGCCTCACCTGTGTGTTGTTCTCTCCCTTGAGCTGTGGCCAGGGTGGGGTGCTGCCTATGGTCACGCTTGCTTGCTCGCAGATCGCCACGGTGACCTGGGAGCAGGCTTTGCTGGGGGCTGCCTGCTGGCAGCACTTTCCTGCTCGTGGATCACCGGGGCGACCCGTAAGCAGGCCCTGTTGGGAGCTGCCTGCGGCCATGCTTGCCTGCTCGAGGGCTGCGCGTCCTGCTGGTGGGTTCCTGAGGCAATGCCTGCTGGGCTCATGTTGCCAGGGTGACACCGCCAGCGTCCTGCCCCGCTGCTATGGGCGTGGCCATCTTTGTCGTGGAGTTATGGTTAATTTGTATATTACTCTTTTATTAGATAGGATAAAAAAAGTGAAGTAGTAAAGTTCCTTTGCTTCAGCTGAGTATTTAATGTCCCATGGGGGCTAGTCTAAGACCCCTCTCCACTGTTCTGTCTGCCATGTCTCAGCTTACTGCTAGACACAATCAGTAACATGTTGAAGCTCCCAGCAATCCACTGCTCCTCTGTGTCAGATGCCACTGCCTTGGTTTCAGCCAGGCAGGACCAATCTGCCTGCTTTGTTTTTCTGCCTGCTTTTAGTTGTATTTTCACAAGCATCTATTTCTGACATGGCCTCTAGGTGGCAGTGTTTCTATATTAGTTTCCGAGACCAAATGGCCCCTCAAAACCCAGTCCCCAAGGGTTCCCTGGGGGTACTTTGAATCTTTGTTTTCCTGCCAAGCTCAAGGCTAGATGCAGCTGTGCTGCTAGGAGGGACCTGGTCTCCAGGAGAAAAATGTCTGTTCAGGGTTGGAGGGATCTGACTGTCTCAGAGTTGGCTTACTGATCGCCTCTCCCTATTTTGTTCCCCAGCTTCCACAAAACCTCCTTCCCCTGCACTGCAGCCTAAGTGAGTGTTTGTGATTGAAAGACCCTGTGTTTAGCAGGTAAAAGCAAGGAAATTATAAAGACAGAGCAACCGGGCTGCTGCACGTCTCTCTCCCCCCGGCACTGTGCAGTCAGTGCAGAGCTTTAGGCTACCTTTCTTGGCACGGCCCCCCATGTCTGTGGGTTTAGATCTAGAGTGCCCCACTGCCAGCAGCCCTGCGTATACCCTTCCATAGTCTAGCACTACACATGTCCCCAATGTTCGCAGACTTGGTGCAGTGCAGCATACCTCTGACACTCTAGTCCCAGCTGCATGCATTTCTCCCTCCAGCTCAGATCCCTGATCCCGTTGGTCTCCTAACTATCTCTGACCTTTCTGCCCATGGATTGTCTCTCCATCTATGTTTAATTTGCCAATTCCGGGTGGATATTATTCAATTCAGCTGTTTCTACTATCTATTCCTTGAAAAGGCGCCAGACCCATCTGCCTATTCGGTCGCCATTTTATCTCCCCCTGGACAAACTTTTTAGGTGCCCGTGGCTAAGGACATTGGAGTCTCGGTTTCTTGGGTTCGCAGCTGAGGCAGCAGGTCCCTGCGTGGTGTGGCTGTAGGGTCACGGGTGGTGTCCAAGGGCTCCCTGGGTGGAGGTGAGGCTGGGCTCCCAGCCACAGCCACTCTCCCTTTCAACATGGCTCAGTCTCTGCAGCAGAGTAGCCCACCCCGGGAGAGATTTCAGCATACCCTTTTTTATGTTTCATACATTTTTGTTTTAGACAGAAAATTCCAATAAAAATACTCAATAATACAAAGTAGATAGTGATTATTTTTGTCATTTCTGGTAAAAGGTGAAAAAAATTAGAAATTCTTAGTCTTTCTCACTGCTGTCCTGTCTGCTGCCTTCTTGGATCCTGAGGACTTTAATCTTTGACAGGGCTTTTTATTTTGCGATTTCCTGCTCACTTTTTCCATTTTGATCATTCAGCACTTCAACACCAATCTCTCCAAATACACACATGCATGTGTGTACACACAACACAAACACACACATACACATATTCCCTTTCCAAAACTTCAATTTGGCCTTATTGATAATCCCTATACTTAATGTTTATATCAAAAAAGAGATCATCTTTAATCTGCTCCCACTGCCTCTTATATGTAACTGGTGGATGACAAAAATGTACTATCAGCAATTCTCTATATACTATAAGTTGGAGAAGCACGGACCTAGATAATACCCCAATTATCTAAAAGATAATTTTTAACTCCAGTGCCTTGAGTGAGAAAGATACTACAGAGAACATCCAATGGCTCCCTTCCTTTTTTCTTTTTTACCATAATATTATAAAACATTTACACTTTTTGCCAACATAGCTTTTAAAACAATTTTTCACCTGTAGTACCAACATAAATTACTGACTTCTAAATAAATTTATAGGAAGAATTATATTTTTAATTTTTAAATGCTGTCTCCATTTTATGACTTTGTTGTAAGAGACCTTTAAAAAGCTGCTAGTATGAGGACATTTCTTGATCTGAACAGCAAAATTCTTAAGTACATCGTAATTTTTGTTCTCCTTTGGTTCAAGGCTACCACTCCACAACTCATAGTTCTAACCTTTTGCCTCCAAAGCTCCTTCTGATACAGTTTTCAGTACTTCCTCAGATGATAATTACTGACCACAAAGTCCATGATGATATGTCTAATTCGTGTTCAAAAGTCAGTGTCTAGTACAGCTTTCTACACTGACTCAGAATGCTCTACAATCTAATTTTACAAAGTCTTGATCACCCAAATTTTTACTGATGATACCATGCTGATTCAGATAAGGTTTTCAACTTACTTTTGCTCTGAAAAATTAGACATACAAGTGTCATGAAGCTTACAAATTCTTTTTATTTTTCTTCTACTGATACATTACATGTTACTGAAGCACCACTAGGAAAGATAAATTGCTTTATGTGATCAAAGATTGCATGTGAGACTCTTGGTTTTAAATTGTTGCCTTTTTATAAATTCACTCATTCTCAGTATACTTATTTGTAGGATTTTATGTTCTTTGAACATTCACTGGCTGGATTATAACAATCAAGATGACAAAACAATAAAATATGCAGAACATATTTCTGTAAGTAAATGACAAGTTTAAATTATCTCTTTCTCTTGAAGATGTTGACATTTAACCCTAATTCTTTTTCATTTTTTTTTTAGAAACGCTTGGGCTTGGATTTCATTTCTGAATGATTTGAATATTTACTCATTTGTAACAAAATTTTAATTATTATATTTAATAAAGTATAGTGTAATGAAGCAATTATTTGGTTGTAAATGCATGATAGCTAAAAACAAGATTACTGGCCCTAGCACAATGTTGCTTTGAGAGATTACCATCCTTTCATTTGATTCCTTTGAAGTTATTGCATGAGTAAGCATGAAAGATGAGAACTAAGGCTTGCAGCATCACTGATGAAAATTCAATGTTTAGAGAGCACTTTGAAGTTTTTCTGGTACCAAACCTGGTTATTAATCAAAAGAACTGGATTTCTAAAATTTTTTTTGTAAATAGTCTCTTTTTTAAATTTTATTAATTAATCTTATTTTAGTAGGACTTTATTTTGGAAAAGCTAAAAGTTGGTTAAATAATATGTTTAAAGATGAGAAGGAAGATAGATGAAATCAATTTTTTTCTGGTGGCATATTGTACATAGAAAACCCTAAAGAGTCCATAAAAAACTACTAGATTTAATAAATGAATTCAGCAATGTAGCAGGATACAAAATTAACACCAAGAAATCTCTGGCATTTTTATACACCAATAATGAATTCTCAGAAAGAGAAATGAAAAAAAAAATAATCCCATTTACCATTGCAACAAAAAAAATTAAGATACTTAGGAATAAACATAAACATGTAATTTTTCTGACCCTTCTCAGTTCTTCCATTTGCTACTTTGCAGAGCTGTGTTGATAATTAAGAACCCAATATTTTCTCCATTTCCCCTTATCTATTTTAACCATAATGTGTGTGATTTATGATAATTTATAAGTAGCTAAATGAAATGGCATTTTAAAAGTTGATCCATATTAACTAATAAAATGGAGGAAAATAGCTAACATTTCCTGATGAGGTAACAGAATGATATGAAAACAAAGGAAAATTTGGCAGTATGTGCAAGACCTGCTCAGATACCAAATGTTTTTCCTAAGGCTGATCCTGTTTCATATCTTCTTCCTGTCTTTTACTTTTGAGTTCTAAGATGAAACATTTTTGTTGCTGATGTCATAACAGCAGTGATTGAAACTTTCACAGTAAGGCAAGAATAGAAGGAAAAAATACCATTTATACATGGTACATTATAAAATTACAATCTCTTTTGGATTTTTAAAAACTATCCAAATGAACCCTAAAAAGAAGTGAAAATAGCTACATAACACCTAAAGACAAAGAGACTCCTTAAAGGTAAAAATCCTTCTTACACTATGGCACACATTTTTAAATTGGCTATTTTATTAAGTAAAACCTGCCGTAGTACTTTACTCCTGAATTAGCACACTATGACAAATCTATCTTCCCCTTCCTCAGTAAAGATGAAATTAACTTTTATATGTCTTCTATGTTCTAATTTTTGCTTTACCACCAAACACGAGTCCATGAGAGGCTAGAAAGACTTTCATTGTTCAGTGAAATTTTCCATGAAAAGAATGCAGCTAAATGAGGTGGCTCCTCTGAGCAGCATTGCTTTCCCTTTGCCCCACTACCCTCTCAGAAGACAGGATCTAACTGTTCACTTTTATTGTACTGAGAAGACTTAATCAGATTCAAATGCCCCCCATTAATTCATTCATTAATTTATTGTTATATTAATTTAATATTTTTGAGCTCCCTCTATATGCCAAAAGTATAGTTCCCCCTCTTATAGCTTATAGTTTAGTTAAAGAATAGCTGTTAATTCAATAATGACACAAACAAAATATTTCAAACATGAGAATTGTTTAAAGGAAATAGACAAAGGGCTAAGATAGGGATATTTGACTTGGTCAAGGAATAAAGGAGTGATGGGGATTTAGTATATAAAGAATAAGTAGGAGCAGAAGGAATAATGTTTCAGACTGAGATACTAACATTTACAAAAGTTCTCTCATGGGGGAAGAGAAGACATGACAATCTCAAGTTACTTGAAGAAGGCCAGTGATTGAAGTTCAGACAGTGAGGAAGAATGTGGTACCAGATGAGAATAAATGGGGCCTGTGGGCCATGTTAAAGATTTTAGACTCTGTCCTATTAGCAAAGCATCTGATAAAAGTTTATTAGGAGAGACTTGACTGATAAAAGTTAAGTGTGGCGAGAAGGCTGGAGAGGATGCCCATGGACCAATTAATAGGTTACTTAAGTAATTTAGGTGACAACTAATGGTAGCTTGGATTAATGTCTCCTCACTCATTTAAAGAGAGAGAACTGAGAATATTCAAAATATATTTAGGAGGTACAATTACCATTACTTGATGCTGAGTAGAAAATGGAAATTCAAAGGAGAAAGGAGATTTCAGACCTATCCCATTTACTGACAGAGGGAACATTAGAAGAGGATCTGATTCAGGAGTAAATAGGATAAAGAGCATGGGTTCAGTTTTAAACATATTGAATTTGTAATGCTTTTAACTCTCCCAAATAGGCAGGTGGGCATCTTTGTATTTTTAAAAAGAAATGTATATGAGATGTATATGAACCTACAGAAATTTAAATATTTGAATAATCACTGGTTTACTTCAAAGATATCCCTCACAATTATTTTAAAACATGCATGGACAATGAATTCACTGATTCATTCATTAACTAATGTTTTATGAAATTACTTCTATGCACCAGGCAGTGTTTCAAGCAGTGGGGATATTATGCTCAGTGGCAATTATTCCTAATCTAAAGATGCATTTGATAAATATTTGTGACGTTCATATTATGTCTTAGGTGCCTATATCGAGCATTAAGTTCTAGCAGTGAACAAAGCAACAGAAGCTGACATTAGCTATGGAAACATGATCACCAGAGTAAGAATGTTGCAGACTGACTGCTCAGAAATCCGTTAGTTGGACTGAATATGTTGCTGATTTGCTGATTTTCTTTCTATTTGTTTATTTTTATTCACATCACCACTTACTCCACCTATAACCTCTCCCACCTCCACCACCACCCTCACCTCTGCAGTCACCACACTGCTGACTGTGCCCATGAGTTTTTCTCTTTTTCCCCCTTTTTTGCTCAAACCCTCCCTACCTCCTACCCCCACCTCCATCCTCCAAAACTGTCTGCCTGCTCTCTATCTAAGAGTCTGTCTCTATTTTTCTTGTTAGTTCAGTTTGTTCATTAAATTCTACATAGGAGTGAATCATGGTATTTGACTTTCTCTAACTGGCTTATTTCACTTAGCATAATGTTTTCCAAGTCTATCCATGCTATCCCAAAGGATAATTTTTTTCCCTTTTTACAGTGGAGTAGTATTCCATTGTGTAAATGTACTAGAGCTGTTTTATCCACTCATATACTGGTGGACACTTGGGCTGCTTCCAAATCTTGACTATTATAAATAACACTGTGATGAACACAGGGGTGCAATTACAATTGGTGTTTCAGGTTTCTTTGGTTACATTCTTGAGTTTTATAAATTCTTTATAAATTTTGTATAATAACCCCTGATCTGATGTATCATTGGCAAATATGTTCTCCCATTCAGTAGCTTGTCTTTTCACTTTGTTATTGGTTTCCTTTGCTGTGCAAAAACTCTTCAGTTTGATATAGTCTCATTTGTTTATACTTCCTTTTGTTTTCCTTGCCCGGGGAGATATATCAGAAAAAAATATTGTTATGAGAAATGTCAGAGATTTTACTGCCTATATTTGTTTCTAGGCTTTTTATGGTTTCAAGTCTAACATTTAAGTCTTTGAGTTTATTCTTTTGTGTGGTGCAAGAAGGTGGTCTAGTTTCATTATTTTGCACATGTCTGTCCAATTTAACAGAACCATTTATAATAGACTATCTTTAGTCCATTGTATGTTTTTTGTCTCCTTTGTCAAATATTAATTGACTATAAAGGCATAGATTTATTTCTGGGCTCTCTGTTCTGTTCTATTGATCTATATGTCTGTTTTATGCCAGTACCATGCTGTTTTCATTACTATGGCAAAGGTAGTATAGTTTGATATCAGGTAGTGTGATTCCTCCAACTTTGTTCTTCTTTCTCAAGATCACTGTTGCTATTTGGGGTCTTTTGCGGTTCCATATAAATTTTTGGAAAACTTGTTCTAGTTCTCTGAAATACATGATTGGTATCTTGACAGAAATTGAGTTGAATCTGTAGATTGCTTTGGGTAGTATGGACATTTTAACGACATTAATTCTTCTTATCTATGAACATGGAATATGCTGCAGATTAGCTGTATATTTTTCATTTTCTTTCTTCAGTATTTTATAATTTTCTGAGTACAGGTCTTTTACATCCTTGGTTAAATTTATTCTTAGATATTTTACTCTTTTTGAAGCAATAGGATTGTTTTATTACTTTCCCATTCTGATAGTTTATTATTATTGTATAAAAATGCAGCTAATTTCTGGATATTTATTTTGTATCCCGATACTTTACTGAATTCATCTATCATCTAGTAGATTTTTGGTGCAATCTTCAAATTTCTCTATATACAGTATCATGTCCTCTGCAAATAATGAGAACTTTACTTATTTCTTTCCAATTTGGATGCCTTTTATTTCTTCTTCTTGATTGCTGTGACTAGGACTTCCAGTATTATGTTGAATAAGAATGGTGAAAGTGGACATCCGTGCCTTGTTCTTGATCTTAAGGCCCCTTAGTTCTGCCCATTGAGTATGATGGTGGCAGTGGTATTGTCATATATGGCAATAGGGGTATGTTCCCTCTATTGTCACTTTGCTGAGAGTTTTTATCAGAAATGAGTGCTTAATTTTATCAAATGCTATTTCTGCATCTATTGATGTGATCATGTGGTCATCCTTTATTTTGTTCATTTGGTATATCACATTTATTATTTTGTGGATATTGTACCAACCTTGCATTCCCAAATAAATTCCACTTGATTTTGATGTATATCTTTTTAATGTACTGCTGGATTCAGTTTGTTCATACTTTGTTGAGGATTTTAGTATCTATGTTCATCAGGGTTATTGGCTTATAATTTTCTTTCTTTGTAGTGTCTTTATCTGGTTTTGTAATTAGGATAATGCTAGCCTTGTAAAATGAGCTTGGGAGTCTTTCCTTCACTTGAATTTTTTGGAATAGTTTGAGAAGGATAGGTGTTAATTCTTCTCTGAATGTTTGGTAAGGTTCACCTGTGAAGCCATTGTGTTCTTTTGTTTGTTAGAGTTGTATTTTATTATTATTATTACTGCTTCAATTTCATTAGTTGTAATATGTCTATTCAGATTTTCTGATTCTTCCCGATTCCTTTTTGGAAGATTTAGTTTCTAGGAATTTGCCCGTTTCATCCTGATTGTCCAATTTGTTGTCATATAGTTGTTCATAATATTTTCTTACAATCCTTTGTATTTCTTTGGTGACAGTTGTTACTTTTCCTCTTTCATTTCTGACTTTATTTATTTGGGTCTTCTCTCTTTTTTCCTTGATGAATCTGGTAAAAGTGTTGTCAATCTTGTTTATCTTTTAAGGAACCAGCTCTTGGTTTCATTGATATGTGAATTGTGTGTTGTTTTTTTAACTCTATTTTGTTTATTTCTGCTCTGATTTTTATTATTTCCTTCCTTTTACTCACTCTGGGTTTATTTAGTTGTTCTTCCTCAAGTTCCTTTAAATGTAAAGTTAGATTATTTATTTTAGCTTTTCCTTCTTCCTCAGATAGGCCTGTAATGTTATGAATTTCCCTGTTAGAACTGCTTTCCATGTGTCCCACAGATTTGGGATTGTTGTGTTATCATTTTAATTTATTTCAAGTTATCTTTTGATTTCTTCTTTGCACTTGTTAATTTATTTATTGTTTAGTAACATGTTATTTAATCGCCATATATTTGCATATTTTTCTCTTTTCTTCCTATGATTGATTTCAGGTTTCATAGCTTTATGGTCAGAGAATATACTCGATATGACTTCAATCTTTTTGTGTTTATTGAGACTTGTTTTGTGTCCTCACCTATAGTGTATCCTAGAAAATGTTTCATGGGCACTTGAAAAGAATGTATATCCTACTGCTTAGTGGTGAAATGCTCTGAAGATATCAATGAAATCCATTTGATCTAGTGTATCATTTAAGGCCATCATCTCCTTATTGATTTTCTGCCTGGAAGATCTATCCATTGATGTCAATGGGGTGTTAAAATCCCTTGTTATAACTATATTCAATAATCTATTCCTTTATGTCCATCAAGATTTGCTTTACAAATTTAGGTACTTCTGTGTTGGGTACATAAATGTTTAAAAGGGTTATATCTTTTTGCTAGATTGAACCCTTATTATTATGTAGGTTCCTTCTGTATCTCATATTATAGCCTTGGTTTTAAAGTCTATTTTGTCAGATATAAGTATTGCTGCCCCAGATTTTTATCCCTTTCATGAAATATTTTTTTCCATCCCTTTACTTTTAGTATATGTGTAACTTTAATTTTGAGGTGGGTCTCTTGAAGACAGCACATACATGGGTCTTGTTTTCTTATTCCTCTAGCTACCTTATATCTTTTGATTGAAGCATTGACGCCATTTACATTTAAAATTATTATTGATAGATATGTATATATTACCAATTTATTTTGTTTACTATATTCCTCTGTGGTTTTTCTTTTTCTTCTCTTTCTTCTTAAAGCAACCCTTTATCATTTCTTGTAATACTTATTTGGTGGTAAAATACTCCTTTAGATTTTTCTTGCCTAGAAAGCTCTTTATCACTCAATTTTTTAAAATATATTTTTTATTAAGATATTACATATGTGTCCTTGTCCCCACGTTACCCTCGAACTCCCCCGCCCCCACGTTGTCCGTGTCCATTGGTTAGGCCTATATGCCTGCATATAAGTCTTTTGGTTGATCTTTCCCCCTTACCGCCACCCTCCCTTACCCTCCCTCCAAAGCCCGACAGTCCAATCAATGCCTCTCTGTCTCTGGATCAGTCCTTGTTCATCAGTTTATGTTGTTCCTTATATTCCACAAATGAGTGAGTTCATGTGGTATTTATCTGCTCTCCAGTTCCATCCATGTTGTGGCAAATGGTAAGAGTTCCTTTTTCTTCTTCCTCTTCTTAAAGAACACCTTTCAGCATTTCATATAATGCTGGATTGGTGCTGATGAACTCCTTTAGCTTTTTCTAATCTGTGAAGCTCTTTATATGACCTTCAATTCTGAATGATAGCTTTGCTGTATAAAGTAATCTTGGTTGTAGGTTCTTGGTATTCATCACTTTGAAAATTTCTTGCCATTCCCTTCTGGCCTGCAAAGTTTCTGTTGAGAAATCAGCTGATAGTCGTATGGGTATTCCCTTGTAGGTAACTGAGTTTCTTTCTCTTGCTGCTTTTAAGATTCTCTCTTTGTCTTTTGCTCTTGGCATTTTAATTATGATGTGTCTTGGTGTTGTCCTCTTTGGATTCCTTTTGTTTGGGGTTCTCTGCACTC
>NW_006297759.1:42266-53679 GCF_000327345.1 Myotis davidii | reverse complement strand
GAATTTACACTCAGCCAGCCTTCCTGTAGTTCTGGATGATGTCCGTTTTGTGTGTTTGATATATTTTTCCATTGTTTTTGGAGGCAGCAATTTCTCGGTGTTTATCTATGCCGCCATTTGTGTTTCTCTGCACTTTATCTCTCAATTTTAAATGATAGCCTTGCTGGGTAAAATATCCTGGGTTATTTAACCTTGCTTGTCATTACTTTGAACATTTTATACCAGTCCCTTCAGTTCTAAATGTTTCTTGAAATCATCTGAGAGTTCTGGATGATGTCCGTTTTGTGTGTTTGATATATTTTTCCATTGTTTTTGGAGGCAGCAATTTCTCGGTGTTTATCTATGCCGCCATCTTAGTTTCTCTGCACTTTATCTCTCAATTTTAAATGATAGCCTTGCTGGGTAAAATATCCTGGGTTATTTAACCTTGCTTGTCATTACTTTGAACATTTTATACCAGTCCCTTCAGTTCTAAATGTTTCTTGAGAAATCATCTGATGGTCTTATAGGAGGTCCCTTGCAGGTAATTGTCTTTTTCTTGCAGCTTTTAAGATTTTTTCTTTGTCTTTAACTTTTCCCATTTTATTATGACGTATCTTGGTTTGGGCCTTTTAGGGTCCTTCTTATTTGGGACTCTCTGCACTTCTTGGACTTGCATGCCTTTTTCCATCACCAAGTTTGAGAAGTTTTCAGTCACTGTTTCTTCAAATATTTTCTTGATCCCTTGCTCTCTTCCTTCTCCTTCTGGTATCCCTAGGACACAGACAATGTTACACTTCATATTGTCCTGAAGGTCCCTTAAACAATCTTCATTTTTAAATATTTTTTTTTCTTTTTGCTACTCTGTTTGTGTGTTTTTTTTCTATCTTGTCTTCCAAATCACTGAGTTGATAGCCTCTGCTTCATTAAGCTTATTGTTTATTCCCTCCAGTGCATTATTTATTTCAGAAATGGCATTCTTCATTTCTGACTGGTCCTTTTTTATGTTTTCTGTTATTTTTCATGCTGTTGAGCATCCTTATGATCATTACTCTGAACTCTATATATAATGAATTGCTTACATCCATTTCAATTAGCTTTTCTTCTGGAAAATTCTCTTATTTCTTAATTTGGGGCCTGTTTCTTTATATTCCCATTTTGGTTGCCTCTTTATGTTTGCTTCTATGTATTAGGTAGATCTACTATGACTCCCAGTCTTGATAGTATGGCCTCATATAGTAGGTTTTTGGTAGAACCAGTGGTGCAGTCTCCCTGATCACCTAGGCTGATGCTCTAGAAATGCCCCTTGTACATATTATGTGTGTTGTCCTGTTATAATGGAATCTTGAGGTCTGTTGGTGCATTTGTGCATGGTATTGATCCTCAGCATGGCCAACTGCGAGGCTCAACCTCCAACACAGTGTGTAAGCTACTATGCAGGTGCTGATCACACAAAATTCACCTCAGTAGGATTTGGTGCCTGCCAGTATCTCCCTGTGGATATGCTGCTTATGAAGCTCATTGGATGCTGATCTGTTGTTTCCTGAGCAGGATCCAATTGGGTGTATTGATTCTGGGCCTCTTTGGAGTGACTTTAGTGCAGGCCAATGTCAGACACTGTCTATGACTGGTCCTGGGCAACCTGCTTAGAGCTATCAGCAATTCACAGCTTCTGGCTTCCTCCCTTGGACCTGGATGCATATGGAAAGTTGATTTTCTGAAGTTAATTGCAGAAGATGTTACTAGTTTTCATTTAGAAGTGTGTGCACTTTTGTAATCAGTCACTGCGTGATTAAACTTGCTTAAAATATTGGTTTTGATTGTTACTTGTTGCTCTAATGGAAAACAATCAATTCCCTTCCAAAAGCAGAGAACATTATATTCTCAAAACTATAAAAAAAATGGCTTCAGTATAAAGAAATAGAGAGAAATAGAGATTTTGTTACATTTGTCCAGAGAAAGGGAGGAAAGCAGCAATTTATAATAATATTTTGGAAAGGCAGATGGAAAAGGAAATGCAAGGGCTCTAAATCAAGAGCCTGATGGGAAAATTTGAGAAACAGAAAGGAACTGGAGTATAGTAAACAAGAAAAAGAGAAGCATGAATTGCACCAGAAAAAGTAGTTGGGGGCTAGATCCTATATAGCCCTAACTATATATGCAAGACAAGATTGGAAGAAGAATTTACAAAACCTATCACTTGACTGAATTTGGGACGCAAGATATATTAAGAACTTAAATTCCAGATTCTGTTGTAGGAAACTGAAAGTATGGCCATGTCACTCACCCAAACAGGTGTAATCCAGTGTTATAGCTGCTATAATAAAAGAATGTACATCAAGGCACAAGAAGAACTAACATTCAATGCACTTAGGGTGGGAGATTAGAACCCTTACAGAGTAGATAACATATCAGATAAGTGTGTGTTCCCCAGGCCAGGTGAGGTCAAAACCAGGAAATGTATGTCTGGGAGAACATTCCCAGTCAAGGGTACAGCATAGAGGCATAGAAGTGAGAATCATTATGGCTATCACCTAGATGAAGAAACCCCAGGAATTCAGGTTGTGCCTAATGAGTTAGACTCTCTTCTTCAGCAATTAGGCCACACTTTCCCATTCAGCCATGCCCAGGTGTCCTTCAAGTAGTAGTGCTATATCATGATTTAAACAATAGCTTCACCCTGCCTGGGTGACTCAGTTGGTTGGAGCATTGTCCTGTACACCAAAAGGTTGTGGGTTCAATTCTTGAACAGGGCACATACTGAGGTTGTGGGTTCGATCCTCAGTCAAGGTGTGAATGAGAGGCAACTTACTGATGTTTCTCTCACATCAGTCTTTCCCTCTCACTACCTCTCTGTCTAAAATAAATAAAAACAGATCCTTGGGTGAAGATTTTAAAAAAGAAAAAGTGCCAGAGTCCATTCATTGTCTTCACTAGCTGAATTTAGACAGAGACCCCCCAAAAGCTAGTAGTCATTGAAAGTCCTAGTAAAGGTCAGGGCTTGAAAGTCCTGGCAAAGGTCAGGGCTGTGCACCACCCAGTTAATCCAGGAACCACTCAGTTAATTTAGATAATAATAGTTGAAACATAGCTAATCAGATACTTTGTCTATTCCTGGAAATTGTTTGCTGATCTGTGTGCCATTGAAACTTCCTTACCCTAAGGGCTACTCGAGATCAATAAAAGATTGGAGCAGCCTGAGCATCGGTGGAAGTCCTTCGGGACTTGGCCGCCTGGTCCCCCAATATTGCAAAATTATCTCGTGTCTTTTTCTCTCATTTGTTGTGCGGCTCCTCTTTCAGATACCAAACCCTACTCCACACAGAACGTGGAGGGAGTGTTACTCAACAAAAAAGAATAGCTTATTTTCCTGGATATATGTACTTTGTTTTTGTACTTTGAAATTTATTTAGAAACTATATTGAAGTCAGTAACTAGGTCTGAGTAAACCACGCTTTAAAGCCCTGTGCTGTCTGCCACTTTGTTTAGACACCACTCAGAGACGTCGGTGTCTTCATCACCTAGGCCAGGGGTCGGCAAACTCATTAGTCAACAGAGCCAAATATCAACAGTACAACAACTGAAATTTCTTTTGAGAGCCAAATTTTTTAAACTTAAACTATATAGGTAGGTACATTATTATTAACTTAATTAGGGTACTCCTAAGGCTTAGGAAGAGCCACACTCAGGGGGCCAAAGAACCGCATGTGGCTTGCGAGCTGCAGTTTGCTGACCACGGTCCTAGAGGAAGGAAACTAAAACTCATTTAGTAAATCATATGTATTTTCCTCCAAAAGAGGAGCAGTAATATGAAGTATAAGTGTATGGCCTAGACAGCATATATGGCAGTTTACTAAAATTTGATTCATAAATGCAGTTTATATACTACATTTATTTTTTTTTTATTTTTTTTAAAATATATTTTATTATCCTTTTACAGAGAGGAAGGGAGAGAGATAGAGAGTTAGAAACATCGATGAGAGAGAAACATCGATCAGCTGCCTCCTGCACTCTCCCCACTGGGGATGTGCCTGCAACCAAGGTACATGCCCCTGACCGGAATCGAACCTGGGACCCTTGAGTCTGCAGGCCGACGCTCTATCCACTGAGCCAAACCGGTCGGGGCAATATGTATACTACATTTATTATAGATTTGGTTTTTATCAAAATGAGAATAAACCTAAGAAATAAGATAAAAGTTTAGTACTTCACAATTTTCTCTTATTTAATTTTTACAGTTCTGTCACAGTGTCTTTAATTGTTAATATTAGGAGGAAAATAAATTATTTATAATATTTTTCTTTCTTGTAATATTTTGTGTTGGAATCTGTTGATTATCTTAGAAAGAAAAAAAGTTATTTCTAATAAAAATTCTCTAAATTCAAATGGCTTAGTCTATTTCTTACACTAGGACATTTTTTGCCACAAAATGTGAACATTGTACTTAGTGGCATGTATTAGAGTTCATCCAACTGTCCAGATGTTAAATTCAGGCATTACGGATTTCAGTAATTTAAATTACTTAATTTATGGAATCTATGGTTTATTTTAAAAAGAAAAACATAAAGTAATTAAAATTTTGTTAGAAAAAAAGGAGAAAACCAGATTGGGATTTACTAACTGAGCTAGTATTTTTATGACTGTCTTCCAAACGAGTATTATCAAAATAATTGAAATGCATTTTCTGGCATTTTCTATCCTATCTAATAAAGAGGTGATATGCTAATTGACCCTCATGCTGTCACAAAGATGGTGGCACCCACAGCCAATAAGGAGGGAATATGCTAATTGACTGCCCCACCCTCGAAGATAGCAGCACCCACAGCCAATAAAAAGGGAATATGCTAATTGACTGTCCTGCCCTCAAAGATGGTGGAGCCCACAGCCACAGATGGTGGTGCCCGGTCCCATCAGCCCCCCAGCCACCTAGGGCCGGCCCGAGGTGCAGGCAAGCCTCAGATGGTGGCTTCCCAGTCACCCAGGGCCACCCAAGTCTCTGGTAACCAGGGCTGGCCGAGGTTTGCTCTGCCAGCAGTGACAGCAGCAGAAGAGTGATGGGGGCATCACCTTCCCCTGATTGCTGGGTCGCCTCCCACCCGAGGGCTCCCAGACTGTGAGAGGGGAAAGGCTGGACTGAGTGAATTTTCATGCACTGAGCCTCTAGTGTAATTATAAATATCTGGTTTTTAAGTTCACTTGCAATAGAAATAGAAGAAATGTGAAGTATGGAAATTTGTTATTTTGCTTGAAATAAAACTAAACGTGATGAAATGATTTTTTATGAATATATAAAAGCTAACATTTATGAGCACATCTTAGGCATTATGCTAGACATCTCACATACAATTCTCATTTAATTTCAATGCAATACAACAAAATTATTATTGTAAGCCCAAAAGCACAGATAAGGCAATCAATGCTCAGGAATGTTAAAGTAACTTGACAAATTTTACAGAGCTATTAAGTTTTTGCCCACTTTCTACTATGAGAATATGAGTAGACAAGAAATGGCAAAAGGAAAACTTCTAGAATACATAGAATGTGAATTCAGAAAGCTAGGAGAGAAGTATTCTCATCCCCTTAAGACCTGAATAAGTAATATTCTCATCAATTCTATGTGCTATCTCTTTTTCAGAAAAACAACATGTAAAAAACAACTTAAAATATTTCATCAAAGATATTGACTATATCTTTGATGTCATTTTTGTGGCTGTCTCTCTGGTTACTATTCTAGATAACAGATTAAGCGGGAAATAGATAAACCTGAAAAAGATCTCTGAGAAAATGTTTAAATTTTATTGGAGTATTTTTCTAACTTTGTCAAACATAAAAGGTTTAGAAAATATTTTCTTGTATAAATAAATCATAAAGACTATTTTAATCTACTTTTTAATTCCCTTTTCAAATTCAGCATAGTCAAATAATAAATATAATCTCAGTATTTATTTTAGCATCTATATCATATTCACAAATACTTTGAATGTTTTAAAATATGTTATATTTTAACTATGTTTAAAGCTAGCTGTAGAAAATACATAGAAGAACTAACAGATATTAAACAGTTCTTATATTTCAAGTAAGCAAGTTGTTCAAAACCCAGTTATATAAGTGTAAGTAATATGCTTGTAAAGTGTCTCATGCTGCAGATGGCAGCAACAGTTTACATTATCAACCCTGCTTAGCTATACCAGCAGACTCATGAAAATATATATTTTTATTAAATATTCACTGTGTTATTTCTTTAACCTGCAATAGAAAAGGTACTGATTTTGTATTTAGGAGGGTGGATTTGATGTTAATTTTGTTATCAAACAAGAAACAGACCATTTTTATGGATACATTATACAAAATATAAAAATTTAGTAATTACTATTTTTTATGATGAGACTGAATACAATTCCAATCAACTTAGTGAATGCATATATTCCTATTTTTCCCAGGAGACTGAGTATACTCTCTTATCAAAGAGTTAAATAAAGGCAACCGTAAAAATTGAGCATGTGATGAAAAGTAAATTCCCAAATTTGATTTGCTATTCCTCTTTAAAAAGCAAAATAGCCGAAACCGGTTTGGCTCAGTGGATAGAGCATCGGCCTGCAGACTGAAAGGTCCCAGGTTCGATTCCGGTCAAGGGCATGTACCTGGGTTGCGGGAACATCTCCAATGGGAAATGTGCAGGAGGCAGCTGATCGATGTTTCTCTCTCATCGATGTTTCTGACTATCTCTCTCCCTTCCTCTCTGTGAAAAATCAATAAAATATATTTTTTAAAAAAGCTGTTAAGGTCAGTAGGACCTAACTAGAAAACCTTATTTTTTTTTTAAAAAAAAAAGAGCAAAATAGTCAATGCAAAAAAATCTAAAATTACCCAGAATCATGCAGGAAATATCTTCACTGTGGTCATTTGTATGTTGCATCTTGATCATTTTCACAGGAAATGTATAAGCAAAGCTGTGGCACATGTATGGAGTCAAATCTCTTCTAGATTTGGTGATTCAAGGTCATCAAGCGAGGGTGAATAGGTCTAATCACAGATGGAGTGCCCCAGCATTTTAAAGTAGGCTTTTACGATAGTAAAGTGATAGGAACACAAATACCATAATGATGGGAGAAGGGGGAGCAGAAATGGGGGAAATGTCATGTAAAATATAGAGAAATTAATTTTATTCTGTATGGGCGATTTTCAATCCAGGCCAAATATTTAAATCAGTTTTTTAAAAATAATGATTGTGAAGAGACAGGATCTGGGATCTGGGCTGGAGAGACTTAAAAAAACAACAACACAAAAACAATATCTTGGCTCATTCCAAATCAGTTAAGTCAAAATCCCTATCAGTGTCTCCTGGGCCACTGTGTTCTTTTATTAAGCCTGAAGCAAGTTCAACTGGAGCAAAGAGAGAAAAAAAAGAAAGAACTCCAGAAAAACAGCTACCTGATGTTTTTATGGAAAGGTATTCCCCTTCCAAACAATAACATCCTTTCATCCCTCCTCTCCATATTGTCATCAGTAGCTCTCAACATTAAAGGACCTCACATTTCACTTACCTTAAAGAATTTATGGAGTTCCAACATGGCTGCAGAGTAGCTGAAACCTCCCAACGCTTGCTCTCAACACCAGACAGATTTGTGGCTGCACTGCATGAAAAAACACTTGGAGTTTAGCTGATCTGAAATATTGTGAACAGGGAACCCAGAGGAAAGACAGAAGGAGATGCAGAGAGGGTGAGCCAATTGGCACAGGTGTGAGTCTGGGAAGCTGGAAAGATATTGTGACAGTGGAGCACCTGCCCCCTGGGAGCGTAGGGTCTCAGCCCCACCCAAAATTCTCCAATTCAGAAAAATGGAGAAGGGGAACCTATGTAGCAAGGGCAGTTGGAAGCAGTAGAGATATGGTCCACCTGGGAAGCTCAAACCACGACATCCCAGGCAATGAGCAATCGCATTGTTGAAGCACCAGCTGGGGTTAATTGCTCTGATTGGAGGTTAGGGGAAGGGGCCATGCAGCAAAGCTCCAGACTTCAGAGTTTGACCATTCAAGGGATGATCCATACACCCAACAGTGATTCTGAGAGCTCCTCCATCCTCTGGTAAAACATTGGGCAGAGAGTTGTACAGGGGCTGCTCTGTATGCCCAGGGAAAAAAGAAAAGAGAGAGACTGGACTTCCCCACCTTACTTCCACCTCAAACACAGAGACAGTGCTCCACCCCAACGTGGGAAACTGGTAGGTCTGGCCCATTCTATTGTGATTTGAGCCAAAGGAAAATGGCTACAGGGCTAGAAATCTTTGCCCTTACTGCTCAGTCTCACAGCATGGGGGATGTGAACATTTGGCAGTGGGAACCTGGGTGGAGGCACTGCCAATTGGAGCCAACTGCACAGAAAGCTTAGAGAGCCAAGTGGGGTTGAGTTTTGTTGTGTGTGTCTTTTTTAATCCCCTACTATTTTGTGTGACAGGAGGGGGTGCCAGAAGCCAGGTGGAGCTGAGGGGTTTCAACAGTGTCTCCCAGGTGGGTTTCTGTCCAGGAGACAGATTGGTATATGCTGGGCCCTTCAGTTGCATTACAAGGAAACAGATCCAGGCTCCCCAGTGAGTACAGCCCTCAGCCAGCCTGCCCTAGGAGTGAGAGGAATTGCCTGTCCCAGTCCTACAGATTATAAGCACTCTCCCACTCCAATGTGAATCTGGTTTAGCCACCCCAGTAACAGATACCCCTGCAGATGCGAGAGCAACTCAGAGCAAGGACATTCAAGGGATGAGACTTGAGACATCCAGTCTCGGGCTTCAGAGCCCCTTTCTACTGCAATATAGGTCTGCCTAGCATTAGACTGGTGGCTAAAGCCAGGTAGCGACAGAAACTTGCATTGATTGCATTAGAGAACCTACAGGAAAGCCTATGACTGGCACACCAAAGGTCCAGGCTTGGACAACATCAGAGTGAAATCCAGCAAATGCTACAAATAGCATATCCAAAGGGTGAACACAGTAGGCTCCAAAACCTATGGAGGCAAACTCCACTTTTTTTCTCTTTATTATTATTTTGTATATAATCTTTTCTTTATTTTGTTTCATTTCTTTTCTTCTCTTTTTTCTCTCAAATCCCTTAATTATCTCTTTCTTTTCATCATCTATATTTTCTTTCTCTTTGCTTTTTTATTTTTTCTTTCACTTTTTCTTTTCCTATTTAATATATTATTTTATTCATTATTATTGCCTTTTAAAATTATTATTTCATATATATCTTTTTTCTTCTTTCTCTCTTTTATTCTTATTTTTTCTTTTCTTCATCTTCTTTTCTTTCACATTCTCCTCTTTCATTTCTTCCTTTCTGCTCTCATTCTTTTGCTTTCTTATAGTATTCATTTTTTTAATCCTCACCTGAGGATATTTTTTTCTTTGATTTTTTTTTAGAGAGAGTGGGTGGGAGAGATGAAGGTGAGAGAAATGAGAGAGAGAGAGAGAGAGAGAAAGAGAGAGAGAGAGAGAGAGAGAGAGATCAATGAAAAGAGAGACACATTGATTGGTTACATCCTTCACATACCCTGATCAGGGCCACAAATCAAACCTGCAACCCAAGTAAGTGCCCTTGACTGGGAATCTACTCATGACCCTGAGGTTTAAGGGCTAATGCTCCAACCACTGAGCACACAGCCAGGGCTTTTTTCTCTTTCCTTATTGAATGTATTGTTGGTGGTGGTATTTTTGTTCTTATTAGTGTTTTGGGTGTTTGTGTGCGTGTGTGTGTGTGTGTGTGTGTGTGTGTTATTTTCAGTATAGTTTTGTTTTGCCTTGTTTTGTTCTGTCAGCACCTATATAACAGGTGCTACAACATGGTTGTGGTTGAGCCTCATAGTGAGCCAGCCCAAGGACTGAGTCTACCGACAAATGGAAGAACAACAATTAAGAACCAATTACAATAAGAGGGACCACATAACCCACACAGGGAATATTCCTAGAGCACACAACTGAGAAAATCAAGGGTATTATACAATTGGGACCCACAAGACACTCACTACAGAAAGTCACCCACCAGAACTGGGAGTCATGGCAGATATACCTAATAAATAGAAACAAGCATAAAAAGGCAGCCAAAATGGGGAGACAATGAAACAGGCCCCAAACTAAAGAGCAAGAGAATTCTCCAGAAGAAGAGCTAAATGAAATGCATATAAGCAATTTATCAAATATAGAGTTCAAATAATGATTATAAGGATTATCAACAGCATTAAAAAGGACATAAAAACCATTTAAAACAACCAGATGGAAATGAAGAATGACATAGCTGTAGTAAAGAATACACTGAAAGAAAAACAGTAGATAAGAGAAAGTGGAAGATCAAATCAGCAAATTAAAAAATAGGGTAATTTTCTGAGTACATGTTCTTTACCTCCTTGGTTAAATTTATTCCTAGGTATCTTAATTTTTCTGTTGCAATGTAAATGGGATTTTTTTTTTTTAGTTTTTCTTTTAGTAGTTCATTATTGGTGTATAAAAAAAGCCATATATCGTATATTTCTGGGTGTTAATTTTGTATCCAGTTACATTGCCAAATTCATTTATTGATTCTAGTGGTTTTTATGGAGTCTGTACAGTTTTCTATGTACAGTATCATGTCACCTGCAAATAATGACAATTTTACTTCTTATTTTCCAATTTGGATAACTTTTATTTCTTCTTCTTGTCTGATTGCTATGGCTAGCACTTCCAGTACTATATTGAATAAGAGTGGTGAAAGCAGACATCTCTGTCTTGTTCCTGTTCCTAGGGGAAATGGCTTTAATTTTTGCCCATTGAGTAAATGCTTTTTCTGCACCTATTGATATGATCAAGTGATTTTTATCCTTCAATTTGTTTATGTGATGTGTCACATTTATTAATTTGTGGCTATTGTACCAGCCTTGATAGGGTAGAAAAAAATTCACTCAGAGGACCACAAAAAAAAATAATAATAATTAAAAAGCAAGAGGATAGTTTAAGGGAACTTTGGGACAACATGAAACATAACAACATCCTCATCAGAAGAGTACCAGAAGGAAAAGAAAAGTGATAAAGGACCTTTTTGAAGAAATAATGACAGAAAACTTCCCTAACCTGGTGAAGGAGAAAGGTCACACGTGTTCAGGAAGCACAGAGAGTACCAATAAAGATAAACCCCAAAAAGTCCCCCACAAAGACACATAATAATTAAAATAGCAAAAATTAAAGATAAATGGAGAATATTAAAGGCAGCAAGAAAAAATCAATTAGTTACCTATAAAGGTGCTTTCATAAGGCTGTCAGATGATTTCTCAATGTATAGACCAGAAGGGAATGGCATGAAGTATTTAAAGTAATGAAAAGCAAGGGTCTGAAACCAAGACTACTCTATTCAGCAAGGCTAACATTTAAAACTGAAAATGAAGTAATGAGCTTTCCAGACCAAAAAAAAAAGGGGG
>NW_006297759.1:41422-42248 GCF_000327345.1 Myotis davidii | reverse complement strand
AAAACGGGGGGGGGGGGGAATGGGGGAAGCGAAAGCTAAAGGAGTTTATTCTTACCAAACCAGAATTGCAAGAAATGTTAAAGGGTCTGCTTAAAGAAGAAATAGAGAGTAAGAGGAACATTGGCACAAAAATATAAATGGCAATAAGTAAGTATCTATCAATAATAATCTTAAATGTACATGAAGTAAATGCTCCAATCAAAAAAGAATAGGGTAGCTGAATGAATAAGAAAACATTACCCATACATATGCTGTCTACCAGAGACCCACCTCAGAACAAAAGATCCACACAGTTTGAAAGTAAAGCGATGACAATTTTTTTTAAACATGGTAATTACTGTCACTCCGCTACCCTTCCCATTGGCTAATCACCCTGTCACTCACAGAGTAGGGCTGAGATATGCAAATTAACTGGCAGCCAAGATGGCGGCCCGGCAGCCAGGCAGCTGATGCAAACAGGGAGGCTTGCTTGCTTCAGTGATGGAGAACTCCAACGTTCCCTGGCTGACTTGCCGCCTCTCAGCTACAACTCTCAGCAACTATGTTGCGAATAATGAAGCTAAAAAAAAAACAGAAACCTGCTTTACTCAGCCGAGGTTCAGCCAGCCGGAATGCAACATTGTATCAAATACAGACGGTAAACAAAGGCCAGAAACCTGTTTTCAGCAGCCAAGGCCTCAGAGCCAAAGCTGGCCCAGAATAAAAAGAAAAGAAAAGAAAAAACGGAGTGGTTGGGAGCTTCAGTCCCAGCCTGAAAACAGCCCTCAGCCCCTCAGCCAGACTGGCCAGGACCCCAGTGGGGACCCCCACCCTGAAGGGTGTGTGA
>NW_006297759.1:39553-40499 GCF_000327345.1 Myotis davidii | reverse complement strand
TCAACTGGCTCTCCTGCCAGCAGACCCGGGCTTCCAGGGCGGCTGCAGCGTCCGCCTGCAGTCACGCCCCCAACCTGCTCCTGCCTGCAGACCCGGGCTATCGGGCGGCTGCGGCATCCGCTTTGGCCAGCAGACCCTGGCTTGCGGGGTGGCTGCGGCGTCCACCTACAGTCACGCCCACAACCCCCGAGAGCATTTTGGGGCGTGAGTGCAGGCGGATGCCCCCAACCCGCATTCCCGCTGGTAGACCAGGGTTTGCGGGGCAGCTGCAGCGTCCACCTGCAGTCACGCCCCCAACCCACTCTCCCAGCAGTCCGGGGAGCTAGGGGTCCCTTGCCCAGGCCTAAAGCCTTGGTCAAAGACGTTAGGCCTGGGCAGGGGTGGAGCCTGCAATCCGGGGAGTTGGGGTCCCCTGCACAGACCTAACGCCTTGGCCAGAGGTGTTAGGCCTGGGCAGGGGCAGAACCAGCCATTGCAGGGAGCAGGGGTGGAGTCAGTGATCCTGGGTAGCTGAGGGTCCCCTGCCCAGGCCTAAGGCCTTGGTCAGAGGCATTAGGTCTAGGCCGGGGCAGGGCGGGAGATCATGGGGAGCTGGGGGCCCCCTGCCCAGGCCTAATGTCTTGGCCAGAGGCCTTAGGCCTGGGAAGGGGTGGAACCAGCCATCCCCGGGCGGAGTCAGCGATCCTGGGCAGCTGGGGGTCCCCTGCCCAGGCCTAATGCCTTGGCCAGAGGCATTAGGTGTAGGCCAGGGCAGAGCAGGAGATCCCGGGTTGCTGAGGGTCTCCTGCCCAGGACTAATGCCTCCACCAGAGGCCTTAGGTCTGGCCAGGGGTGGTGCCAGAGATCGTGGGTAGCAGGTGCGGAGCCAGGGATGGTGGCAGCTGGGGGTCCCCTGCCCAGGCCTGACACCTCTGCTGGAGGCCTCAGGCCTGAGCAAAGGGCTGAT
>NW_006297759.1:12814-34808 GCF_000327345.1 Myotis davidii | reverse complement strand
TATGCAAATTAAAGCAAAAAAAAGCTGTGGTAGCAATATTTATTTCTCACAAAATAGACTTCAAAACAAAGGCTGTAAAAGAGACAAAGATCACTACATAATACTAAATGGATCTATCCAACAAGAGGACATAAGCCTGACAAATATATAGGCACCCAATATTGGAGCACCTAAATATATATTTCTTAAAAGCTCGTAGAGGAGTTAAGCTAGAAATTGACAGCAACACCATCACAGTAGTGGACTTAAAAGCCCCACTGACATCACTGGATAAATCTTCCAGATAAAAATTCAACCATGAAACAGTGACCCTAAATGACACACTAGATTAGATAGATTTAATTATTATTTAGAGAACGTTTCATCCCAAATCTGCAGAATATACATTCTTCTCAAGTGTACATGGAACATTCTCAAAGACAGATCACATGTTAGGACATAAAATAAGTTGAAATCATATCAAGCATCTCCTCAGATAACAATGGCATGAAATTAAAAATCAATTACAATAAAAAACTTGAAACATTCAAACACATGGAAGCTAAATAGTGTGTTATTAAACAATGACTTAGTTACCAACGACATAAAGGAATAAATTTAAAACTTCGTGGACACACATTAAAATGAACATAAAACAACCTTAGAACTATGGGACACAATGAAAGCAGTCCTGAGAGGGAAATTCCCAGGAAATTCATTATATAGGCCTACCTCAAGAAACAAGAAAAATATCAAATTAACTGGAGAGCATTATGCTAAGTGAAATAACCAATGGACTTAAGACACTGGGGAATAGGGGAGACTAGGGGACTGTCTAGGGCGGGTAAAAAAAATGGACACATATGTAATACCCTTTGTAATAAAAAATAAAATTAAAAAAATATATATATCAAATTAACATTCTAACCCTACAACTAAAAGAAGTAGAATAAAAGTAAACAAAGCAAGCCCAGAGTAAGTAAGAGAAAGGAAATAATAAAGAGAGTGGTAATAAATGGCATGGGGACTAAAAAAACAATACAGACATCAATGAAATCAAGAGCTGGTCCTTTAAAAAGATAAGCAAGATTGATAAAACCTTAGACCGACTCACCAAGAAACAAAGAGAGAGGACCCAAATAAATAAAATCAGAAATAAGAGAAAAGAAGTAACAACTGACATCATAGAAATACAAAAGATTGCAAGAAAATAGTATGAATAACTATATGCAAACAAATTGTACAACCTGGGCAAAATGGCCAAATTCCTAGAAACATGCAATCTTCCAAAACTCAATCAGGAAGAATAAGAAAATATGAATAGACTGATAACAACTAATAAAAAACAAAAACAAAAAGACACTTCCAGCAAGCAAAAGTCCTGGACTGGATTGCTTCACAGGTGAATTTTATGAAACATTCTAAGAAGAAGTAATATCAATACTCCTCAAATTATTCCAAAAAATTCAAGATGAAGGAAGGTTTCCAAGCTCTTTTTATGAGAGCATTATCCTAATTTCAAAATCAAAGACACTACACAAAAAGAAAATTATAGTCCAATAGCCCTGATAAACATAGATGCTAAAATCCTCAACAAAATATTAGAAAATTGGATTCAGCAATACATTAAAAAGATCTTACATCAGGGTCAACTGGGATTTATTTTGGGGATGCATGGTTGGTACAATTCCCAAATCAATTAATGTGAAACATCACATAAACAAAATGAAGAAAAAAGTCACATGATCATATCAATAGTTGCAGAAAAAGCTTTTAACAACATCCAGTACCCATTCATAATAAAAACTCTCAAAAACAGGGAATAAAGGGGTCATACTTCAACATTGCATGAAAAATAAACAACCAACACCATACTCAATGGGAAAAATACTAAAAACATTTCTCTTAAGATCAGCAACAAGACAGGGATGTCTGCTTTCAACACTCTTATTCAACATACTGCTGGAAGTGCTAGCCACAGTGATTAGACAAGAAGGAGAAATAAAAGGCAGTCAAATTGGAAAGGGGGAAGTAAAATGGTCCTTATTCACAGATGACATGATACTGCATATAGAAAACACTAAAGAATCCACGAAAAAAAAAAACTACTAGATTTAATAAGCGAACTTGGCAAAGTAGCAGGATACAAAATTAAGATCCATAAATTGGTGGCATTTTTTACACCAATAATCAACTCTCAGAAAGAGAAACCAAGAAAACAATCCCATTTACCACTGTAACAACAAATAAATAAGGTACTTGGATATAAACTTAACCAAGAAAATAAAAGAACTATACTTTCAAAATTATAGACCACTGAAAAAAGAAATAGAGATCAACTAAAGAATATATATGCATATATGCATAGTCCATTGACACACACAATAATGTGGTGAAAGCCTAGGGGAATCAGGGGCAGGGTGGAGAAAAGCAAAGGGGTGCAAATGGGGGACATCTATAACAGAGTCAACAATGAAAAAAATCTTCCCAGTGATATAAATGTGCAACCATTGTTGCAAACTACTTCCTACTCAATTCTGACAAAATGGTATAAACTTTATTTTTTAATCTAAATCCAAATTGGAAATTTTTAGTAATCTGTCTCTGGTTTGCTTATATAAACTTCCTGGTAGTCTGACCTCTTTATAATGCAGTCATGTCCCTCCTGGATACCTGTGCAAGTCCCTAGTCTATTGTCTTTTACTCATGTTTCCAATGGGTTGAGTAATTGCAAAATCACAGTAACAGTAGTGGTATCATCTATATCTATAATAATAAAAGCATTTATAATAATAAAAGCATAATATGCTAATTAGACTGGATGTCCTTCTGGATGAAGCCGAGCTTGCGAGGGAAGCCTGGGTCCCGGGTGCCAGAGGGAAGCCAGTGCTGGCAGCTGGGGACAGGAAGGCCTACTCTTGCATGAATTTCATGCATCAGGCCTCTATCCTATATAATAAAAGGGTAATATGCAAATTGACCCTAATGGCGGCCCAACCAGAATGATCGCTCAACCAGTCACTATGAGGTGCACTGACCACCTCTCAGTCCCTTTCCCTGGCCAGCAGGCTCCCATCACCCAATGGGGAATGGGGAACTGAGGGTGGGTGGCAGGGGATGCAGACAGTGCCAGGCCAAGGCCCCCACCCTGCTGGTTGTCCCACACATAGGGGGTGATTCTCAGTGGGAGTGGGCCTGGTGAATGGGTGGGAACTGCCAACCTCTCAGCCCCTCCCCTGGGCCAGCAGGTTCTGATCACCCAATCGCGAATGGAGAACCAGAGGTGGGTGGCGGTGGGGGATGGGGACGGCTGCCGGCAGCCAGGGAAGATGGCCCTGACTACAGGATAGGCCTAGTACTTTCCCAAGAATTTTGTGCATTGGGCTCTAATAGTCCTACATAATAAAAGCCTAATATGCTAAGTGTCTGATCGACCTGTCGGCTGTTCAACCAATCAAAGAGTAATATGCTAATGATATGTTAAGGCCACTCAACCACTCACTATGACGTGCACTGACCACCAGGAGGTAGATGCTCCAACCAGTAGGTTAGCTTGCTTTTGGGGTCCAGCCAATCGGTACTTACCAAGATGGGCTAAACATGCCCTGGAATCCTCCCACAATCCCTCCCCAGCTGACCAACTCCCCACGTCCCTTCCCAGACCTGATCATGCACTGGTGGGGTCCCTCGGCCTGGCCTGTGCCCTCTTGCAATCCAGGACCCCTTGGGGG
Organism: Myotis davidii; assembly: GCF_000327345.1. Classification (NCBI taxonomy): domain Eukaryota; kingdom Metazoa; phylum Chordata; class Mammalia; order Chiroptera; family Vespertilionidae; genus Myotis; species Myotis davidii. The sequence goes on along the minus strand of NW_006297759.1, from coordinate 31,098 downwards.
ATGTCAGAGAGCCAGTTTCAGTTCGACTCCACAGACAAGGCCGAGGGACCCCACTGGTGCACAAATTTATGCACCAGGCCTCTAGTATTGGTATAATTACACAGAGTATTTCAAAGCATATCCATACATAGGGCCTCACAAGAAAAGAAAGACATAACTTTGGAGATGACCAAATGATCTCTCATCCCACTCCTTCCCACTGAGATCTGTGATTATGTTCCATGTATCCATGCCTTTGGTCCTGTGTATGTTTGCCCATGTCCCGCGTGGTTCAGGCTTCAGGATCTGGAAGAGGGGCTGCACACAAATGAAAGAGATGAGACAAGTAATAATAATTTGAAAATTGGGGAGCCAGGCGAGAGCCCATCCCAAGAGGATGGACTCTGCTTGTGCTCAGGACTTGCCATCTTTTTATTCAGTTTGGGATACACCCATAGCCCTTAGGCAGGCTATGGGTGTTCCAGTAACAGACAGACTCCTTATCACTAAGGATTTACAGGACTATCTGGTGGGTAAGTTGCTTCAGCTACCATTGTCTCAACTAAACAGTAGGTTCATAGCTCTGACCTTTGCCAGGGCTTCAAGGGTCACCAGCATTCCATGCTCCTTTTTCACCTCTCTGCTAGAGAAGACAGTAAACGGCTTCCCACATGGTTTTATTTTGTTCAACATTTTATTTTGTTCCTTAGATCCCACTTATAAGTGAGATCGTGTGATATTTGCCTTTCTTTGCTGGCTTACTTCACTTAGCGTAAGATACTCCAGATTCATCTATGCTGTCGCAAAGTGTAAGAGTGCCTTCTTTTTAAATTTTATTTATATATTTTTATTGTTGATAGTATTACAGATATATCTCAGTTTCCTTCTCTTTACCTCCCTTCTCCAAGCCCCTACTAACCCACCCTCAGGTTGTCACTACCCTACTGCTCATGGGCTATGCATATCCTATGTAATAAAAAGCCTAATATGCTAAGTGTTGTCATCCAGTTGACCATTTAACCAATCAAAGCATAACGCTATATAATAAAACCCTAATATGCAAATTGACCAAATGGCAGAACAACTGGTTGCTATGACACTCACTGACCACCAGGGGGCAGACGCTCAACGCAGGAGCTACCTCCTGGTGGTCAGAGCGCTCCCACAGGGGGAGCGCTCCTCAGCCAGAAGCCAGACTCATGGCTGGCTAGCAACGCAGCAGTGGCAGAAGCCTCTCCCACCTCCACTGCAGGAGGGTGGTAAGGAGCAAGGGGTCCCAAACTGCAAGAGCCCCGGCCTGCAAAAGGGATGTCTGACTACTGGTTTAGGCCCGATCCCCAGGTGGATTAGGCCTAAGCTGGCAGTCAGACATCCCCTGAAGGGTCCCAGGTTGGACTGAGGGACCCCCCCTCCAGTGCACAAATTCCATGCACCAGTCCTCTGTATGGTAATGATATACTAAGGATGCTCAACTGCTCGCTATGACTTGCACTGATCACCAGGGGGCAGACACTCTGACCCATAGGTGAGCCTGCTGCTGGGGTCTGGCCAATTAGGACTTAAGTGAGACAGGCCAGACATGCTCTGGAGCCCTCCCACAGACCCTCTGGCTGGCCAACCTCCCGCATCGCTCCCTGGCCACTATCGTGCACCAGTGGGGTCCCTTGGCCTGCCCTGCACCCTCTCATAATCCGGGACCCCTCGGGAGATGTTGGAGAGCTGGTTTGGGTCTGATCCCGCAAACCAGGCCGAGGGATCCCACTGGTACATGAATTCATGCACCAAGCCTCTAGTAAGTTCTTTAGCTTATCTCTTCTTGTGCTCCCAACCCCACATTGAGTTATGTCAGTCTGTTCCATGCCTCCATGCTTCAGGTCTTATTTTGTTGGACAATTCATTTTGTTCATTAGATTCCACAAATAAGTGAGATAATGTGATATTTGTCTTTCTCAGTTTGATTTATTTCACTTAGCATATTTTTCAGGTCCATCCATGCTGTCCCAAAGAAAGAGTGCCTTCCTTCTACTTCATATACACAGGTCTTTTTACTAACCAGAATTTACATAAGAAGACTGTTAAGAAATATGTAAAATGCTAAACAATAGTGAATAGATTAATAAATTATGGTTTACACATAGAATATAATTCTTTTTTCTTAAATTTAAATTGTTAAGTCAGATAGTTACTTGACATAATACATTAATATAACATTTCTAACTGGATAAAAAATATCTATATCATAGTAGGTAAAGAAAAAAACAAGTTACTTTGCAAAAGTATGCAGAATTATGAGTGGGGTGTGTATAAAAAGAGAGAAGATAGAATAGTGCAAAAGGGTAAATTTCTTATTTGCTACAGCAAAAGCACAGGTGTGTAATCATAAAAGCCACATAAAATCTTTTTAGATATATGTTAAAAAATGACAGCCAGAATATAGTATATCTTATTATAAATCTACATTTATTTTAAACTAATTGTTTTCTCATCTTCTTTGTATTTAGGGTTGCCATGTAACTTGGTCTTTGTCAATCAAACATAACCAGAAGTCTATTAGGATTTCCAGTAAAGTATTTACTCTTCTATTAACAAGGGCAGATGTGACTGGATCTATTATTCTGCCTACTTCCTCTTTAGAACACGATTTGATACCAGGAAATATAGAAGCAATCTTAATGAGTCACAAAGCCAATACTCTAAAGATGGCAACTCAAATAATAGGAATGTGGGTCTTTGGGGACATGATAGAGCTGTTGTGCCTGTCCTGGACTACCTATCTTCAAAATTATTAAGTCAGATTATACATGTGTTAAGAAATCATTTAGTGCTTAAGCCACTAGTATTCAGGAACACTGTAATATGAAGCCAAAAATATTAATATCTGATAAAACTGTTTAGAAAAATTAAAATATGATTTAGGGTCACACACAAACAGAAATGTACATATGGAAATAAACCACAAAATTCTAGAAGGTTAAAAGTTTCTACTATGCAGAACACAACATGAACTAAAGCAAAGGAAGAAAAAGGCAACTTAAAAGAAAGCATAGTGCTTAATCATAATGAGTAAAGAGCTTCTACCAATATATGAGACAAATATTTTAAAAGGAAACAGGCACAGTGATATAAAATGTATTTTAAAAGAGAATATCAATAGCTAGTAAAAATAAAATGATGTTCAAATTGTCTATTAAAGAAATAAATCAGATTGGAAAGTATTCAAAAGTTTGAATTATCCATTGTTATCAAAGGCTCAAGAAAGCAACACTTTTTACACAATGTTGGTGGAAAAGTAAGTTGATATTAATCAGAAAGAAAATTTGGCATCGAATGTAAAATATTTAAATGTACATATTAGTTGAGCAAACAACTTTGTTTTCTTGGAATTTATTCTAGACACATGTTAAATAAATGAAAAAGCTTTCAAAGATATATGTATCCTGGTGCTAGCTGCAAAGTTGTTTTTAATATCCACAATAAAATGAATAGAGCCATCCTAAATGTTAACCAATGGTGGATTATTTAATAAATAAATTTTCATTCAGATAATGGAATTTTATTTTCCAAAATTAGGTAGATTCATAGACATTTAGATAGAAGATAGGAGACAAGAAGAAAGGGAGAGAAAAATGAAAAATATCTATAATGTAGTTGGTAAGGAAAAGCAAGTTGTTTTGCAGAATTATGCAGAACTGTAAATCATTTTTTGTTAAAAAATTAAAATTACATATACATTATATAGGATATTCTTAAATTTCAAAATCTGAAAGAACACATAAAATTTAATAGTGATTTCACAGTTGAGACAGACTAATAATGCAGGAATTAATAAATACTTTATATATTTCTGAAATGTTTGAACAATAAACCCATCACACACACACACACACAGCACACACAGAAAATGTTTAAAATGTAGCTATATTCAAAAACAATTATTCAGGTTTGCCTCAAGGGAAAATTTATAACATTTCTTGAATATATAGAAAAAGCATTCCAAAAATAATTAAGAAAAATAACTCCCTTTATGACTACTCCCAGTCTTCTTAATTGTATTCTAAATAAAATCATTTTGAAGAAAATATATTTATATTTTTTCCATTGAGTTATTTTTCATAACATATAATCTATAGTTTTCTGGGATAGATGATACTACCCAAAATATTTACGCTTGACGTTAGCCAAAAGGCCGAGAAGTGGTATTACCCAACATATTTAAAAGTTTAAAATTAGGAATTGAAACCATGAGTTCATGGCTTACCCCACTGAAACTATATTGAATTAAAAGAGAAGAATTTCAAAAGTGGAAGGAAGCCTTGGAACAGCATACTTTAAAACTGCAAAGTGGAAGGAGAGTCCACACAGGGCAGAGTAGAACTGTCTAGAGACCAGCAGAAAAGACAACAGAATGTGATACCATAGAAATTAAGAAAGGAGAGATTTCTATGAGGTGAATGGTAATTAATTATGTTCAATGTTAAAATGAGTTTTTTAAAAAAGACATGATTTAGTTATTTTCTTGATATGTAGGGCATCAAATATTATTAGGCCTTAGAAAAAGTAGTGTTGAGTAAATTTTGGTAAGGAAGTAGAGAAAAATAAGTGAAGAATATTTTAGTCTAACAAAAATGTCTTGAAATTAATATAGAGAGCAAATAGCAGCAACCATGAGGATCTGGAATAGGGTGGCATTTAGCTGTCTTAATTAGGCATGGTGTATTTTAGTATTCTACAGAAAAATTATGGAAAATAATTAAGCAAAGCCCATAGAATAATACAACAAAAATAAGATACCAAAAAACAGGTGGATAAACCTGGTATTTGGATAAGAATGGATTTGTTCCTCCAGAATCAAAAGCAAAAACATTTGATTAATCTGAATTGAGCCTCAGACATTATTTTATGGAGTGATAGAATTGGATATAGAATTATGTCTTCCAACTTTTCATTGAATTGTTCCATACTGTTTACATGAAAATCCAGACATCATGGCTCTGTATTAGATTTCAGCAATTATAATTTGTCAATTAAGGTCAGTAGATCAAATTTTATTTGCTTAAAATCTAATTATACAAGTAGAAACTAATTCTGAAAAGACATGTAGCCTGGAGCTTTACATATTGTTTTTATATTAGAATTATGTCTATTAGTCATGCAAAAGGAAGCAATTATTTCTTCCTGTGTATACACAACCACCTATGACAAAATAGTCACCAAATGCTACAAATTTTACCTTCTTTTTACTTCTTACTTCTCTTTCTTTATCTCCATTTTTACTGTCACAATCCTATTTCTGAACCTGAATACTAATGTCCTTGAAACCTGCCTCTCTTTTCTAAAATCCATTTTTTATATAATCAATAAATTGACTTTTTAAAACCAGTATCACAAAACCTCTTCCAGTTAAAAACAACTAAAAATAAGAATTAATCTCTTCTTTTTTCTAAGTTTCTTATTAAATTATGCAAATGAAGATAATGGTGGATAAAACAGAACCAGCAAAAGGCAGCCCAATATTTTCATGAACAGCCTGTAATGAAGAACTGCTCTGACCCTAAGGAGGTACCTGGCTCAAAGACAAGAGTGTCATGCAACATGAGAGTAGAAAGATAATAATAAAGTTATTGAAAGTCTTTCTTCTTAAATACTGTGCTGTCTAGTACCCCGAATTGATTTCATTTCTAACTCCTACCCTTTCTCTGTGTACACTGACCATGGCAGCTCAGCATTATACTCCCAGGAACACCAAAATAACACTCTTAAAAAAATTAACTGCATAAACATAAGGGTTTTTGTTTGTTTGTTTTTTGTTAACCCTCACCCAATGATATTTTTTCCATTGATTTTTAAAGAGAATGGAAGGGAGGGAGGGAGGGATGAGAGAGAGAGAGAGAGAAACATCCATGTGAGAGAGACACATAGATTGGTTGCCTCCCACCTGTGCCCTGACTGGGCCAGAAATCCAACCTGCAACCTAAGTATATGCCCTTGACCAGGAATCAAAATCGTGGCCTTTCAGTGCACAGGCCAAGGATCTAATCACTGGGCAGCAATGGCAAGGGCGAGCATAATGTTTTTAATGTTGCTGGAATGGCTTCTAGTGCCATAGAGTATAGCTCTTCCTATTTTAGCATTCAAAGAGTGGTTTCTCCATCTGTTCACCCTGAAGATGACAAACATTGTTCATACTTGTCTTAGTCCTACAGGTGGAAGAGAGCTAGCAGAGAAGCAGGCATACAAGAGTAGAGAAAAATGACAACAGTCACCAGTCTATTCTTAAATATAAACAAACTAAGACAACCAGATATGTGGAAAAACAAAAGACCAAGATAAATAAAAAAAAATTGCTGACAAAAGAAAATACAAATATAATAAGCTAGGGAAACAGAAAAGAACTATAAAATCAAAACTCCAAGTATACTAAGAAATTTGAGTAATTAATATATGCATTAAAGAAAACCAGCAGGCTATGAAAAACAAATAAAAGTAAGAATCTTGGATATAAGCATAACCAATGGACATAAGACACTGGGGGATGGGGGAGGCTAGGGGACTGTCTTGGGTGGGGGGAAAAATGGACACATATGTAATATCCTTTGTAATAAATAATAAAATTAAAAAAAAAAAAAGAATCTTGGAAAATAATAGTTTACTGCATTCCTGGGACCCCTGTGATTTAGCATAATAATATAAATAAGAACTAAATCTTCTACTTGAACTAAGAGTTTTAGCTCCCTTTCCAGGAAATATTTATTAAAAGTATTAAGTAGCATAATTAGCTATTTTTAAATATTGTCTACTCATTCTCAGATGATACCATTAACCAAAATGATAAAAAGTACGCAAAGGCATGAAGATTCTACATAAACAAAGTATAGAGCCACTTGCTGCATGTTTTGTTTGTGCTTAAAAAATGTTCACTCATGCCCTGGGGCACAAAAACTAGAAGCCACATTTATATATTAAAAAGGAAAAAAGATATAATTTTTATTGTAATATTTCAGAGGACTACAGAAGAAAACTATAAACATAGTCCATATAAATAATTCACATAAATAATTGACAAACTGCTGGTTCTTTTTTAGATTTTTTTTTTTTTTAAGCAGGCTTAATTCACTTTATTTTTCTTGTATAAAATTATGTGGTGGCCACAGCGGGAGCCTGGGTCCTCTGCACAGAAACTCTGGTGTGGGTCTTGACAAGATGGTCAGTGAAATTCCGATAGGGGAGACAAGGCATTCACTGTCGAGCCAGGCACACTGCATTTGCATCAGTTAATAAGGTGGTGGGGGCAGGCAGTACCTGATATGGAGACTTGGTGAACACGGTCTCTTTCCAGAGATCTGGGGTGAGATAGCTGTAGGTCTTAGAGATGGCATCAAAGGTGGCCTTGGCTAGAAAAGGGAAAAGGGTTGGTGGATTTACCCAAAACAAAAAACTTCAGATGTAGGCAGGAGCTGTCCCGCTCCTAGGAAGAGGTTACTTTGCATTTAGGGCTATCCGCTCTGAAAATAGGCCACCAACCACCCATATTGTGATTAAGCAGTGCTCAGAGGTCAGAGCTGCCAAATCCTCCACGGAAGCCGCCCCGACCTCCTATTCCAGGGCCCCCGGGGCCTCCGGGCCCTCCCGCAGCACCGGCGTCATCCGCCATTTGGTGTTTCGTCAGAAAAGAAGTTTTTTAGATTTTTAATGTTATTATTTCTGAAACAAATGCAAAATTTTAGCAAATCTTTATATATAAAACCATAATATGCAAATAGATCAAACAGTAGAACAACCGAAAAACCAAACAACCAGTCACTATGAAGTGCGCTGATCACCAGGGGGTGCATGCGAAACATGGTGGGTGTTAGCCGCAGAGGGGTGGTGGAGCAGGTGAGTGGGAGCACCAGACCAAGATGTGGCACCAGTCTCTGTCATAAGGGCAAGCCTCTGGTGGTTACTGAAAATTATTTGCTCCTGCATGCTGAGGTCCTGCCTGGGGCTAGCAGCTGCTGCTGGCACAGGCCCCATGCTCACACACGTTGCCCACTCCAGAACTGCCGCTTGCACCCATTCCCAGTGCCTAGCGCTGGCCCTGGTTGCTTGGTGCCGACAGCCGGTGCAGCGGCAGCTGCCGTCCTCAATCCTCCTTCAGGGCTTTTCCACCTCCCCCTGCTCCTAAGGGACGATTGGGGCTGGCAGCCACCTCTGGCACCCACTGATGGCGCTGTCCCCACTCACACCTGTTGCTGGCACTGGCCCCAATCACTCTGTGCCATCAGTGGGTGTGAGCAGGGCCGGCGCCATCAGCACGTGGAAGTGGCAGCGGTGGAAGTGGCAGCGGTGGAAGTGGCAGCAGTGGAAGTGGGGTTGTCGGCAGAGAGAGGACCCGGGCCGCAGTGGGAGGGGCCGAGCTGGGGCACAGACAATGGGCTGAGACCCGCCTCTGTGCCCACTGCAGCCTCGGGGCCCACAGTTCCTTTCAAGGTGCACGAATTCATGCACTGGGTCCCTAGTAATATTATAAAAGTTTTTAGGCTACAGGATATTAACATGTTCTCCCTTTTAGTAATCATTATGAATGAACTATGCAACTACCACATGACTCAAAAAATATTATTGTACTGCTTTATATTATAAAAGACAAAAAATTATATTATATTTAGGCCTTTATATAGATAGATAGATATTTTACAAAAATGAATACCAGAAATAAAATAGAATGAATGAAAAAATCATATATTAAAAATTATAAAAAGAGATATGGTGATTGACTCTCAAAGTAAATTCTATACCAGAAAGTATGATGACTCTTTCCATTATGGGAAGTAAAAAATATTTTTATTCTTTTTTTTAAAATATATTTTATTGATTTTTTACAGAGAGGAAGGGAGAGAGATAGAGAGTTAGAAACATCGATGAGAGAGAAACATCGATCAGCTGCCTCCCGCACATCTCCCACTGGGGATGTGCCCGCAACCCAGGTACATGCTCTTGACCAGAATCGAACCTGGGACCTTTCAGTCTGCAGGCCGACGTTCTATCCACTGAGCCAAACCGGTTTCGGCTTATTTTTATTCTTGATATGCACATTATAGTTCTACCACTTTATTCCAATAAAATAGGGTATGTTATGTGCATTTATGAATGCAAAAAGCATTTATGTGGGTGCATCCCTCAATGATCTGTGCCTGGTTATAGCTCCAGGAAATGCCAAAATGTAAATTCCTTTGCAGAATATATTTCAATTATTCAAACAGCAAGTGAGACAGTGGCAAGAACCATCACATTAGCAGCAGATTTTGATTCCTGCCCTTCTTTAATTTGTGTTAATAACCCTCAATCTTGGGTGTTATAAACACAATAGTAATAGATTCTAAACTTGAAGAACACTGGCAAATTGGTGGACAACTGCAAAAGAATGATTTAAAAGATGAAGATTGAAGGGTTACAATTCATGATAGACATGTTGGATGCACTTGAACTCACTTCCTCCCATAGACACACCAAATCTACAGCTATATATGATACATCCCCTTTGATAGAAATTCAGAAACTAGCTGACTAACTCATACACATCAGACAAAGGAGCAAAAAATTCATATCAAACCAGGTAGTAGAGACTGAAATGCTTTAACAATAAACCCCACCCCAGTGCAGCTACACATAATGGACAGGAAACTCACAACTCTCAGTATCTCTCTGAGAAATAAAGGGTTTGAACATTACATCTGATGCCCAGCTTTTAAGACTTCCATCTGAAAGATGGGCCCCCAAACATCTAGCTTTGCAAGCCAATGAGGCTTGAGTCCATAGAACCCATAAGGCAATAGCAAACTCAGAGTCAGTTCTTAAAGACTTAGTGTGAATGCTTGTGACTATATCCCCAGGACCTGGAACAGAGGTGGCAGTCTGAAACAAACCCATTTTTTTCCATAAAAGAGGCTGATTTGTTTATCTTAATACTGTGAGCTTAGGAACAGGCTTCTATTTTAACACAGTTCAAGGAGGTGACTGCTATACTTTCCAGAGACCAGAAAATCAGTGGACACTATCTTCACACTTCTCCCTCACTCCAGGTTGCTGGTATCTGCCAAATGAGCTCATGCACATGCCTGACACTCTTGTTTGTGTCTGTCTATATGAACATCAGACAAAATAAACTTTAAGTCAGACTATAATAACAGGCTAAAAGGTCATTATGTAATGATAAAGCAGTTAAACAAGAGAATATTGCATTTGTAAATATATATGTACCCAACATACCAGCACCAAAATATATAAAGCAAATAAGAACAGATGGAAACAGTCAGTATACAATAGTAATAGGTAACATTAATACCCCACTTTCAACAAAGGACAGATCATCCAGACAGAAAATCAATAAGAAAACATTAGACAAATTATATATAAACATGATGGACCAAACAGAAATTTACAGAGTATTTTATGCAAAAGAAACAAGATAGACATTCTTTTCAATCTCACATGAAACTTCTCCATAATAGGTCATAAGTTAGGCCACAAAACAAGTCTTAATAAATTTTAAAAGCATTTTCCAAACACAATGGTATAAAAGTAGAAATGAATTACAAAACAGCAACAAAACAAAAAAACCTGGAAAACTGACAAATATGTGGCCATTAAACAACATGCTTCTGGACAACCAATGGATCAAAGAAAAAATCAAAAGATGATTTAAAAAATAGAAATACAACATACCAAAATTTACTGGATATAGCAAAGGCATTTCTGAGAGGAAAATTTATAGCAATAAATGCCTACATTAAAAAATGAGAAAGATTTCAAACAACCTAATTTTACACCTCAAGAAACTAGAAAAAGATGAAAAAACTAAGTAAAAAGTTAGTAGAAGAAAAGAAATAACAAAAATCAAAGTAGAAATAAATGAAGTAAAGATTAAAACCAAAAAAAATCAATGAACCTAATATCTGATTTGGGGAAAAACATAAAATAGATATAACTTTAGCTAAATTTATCAAGAAACAAAAGAGAGGAATCAAATAAAATCAGAAATGAAAGAAGAGATATTACAAAAAAATACCACAGAAATACAAAGAATCATAAGTTATATGATTATATTATGAATATTTATGTGCCAAGAAATTTGGTAACCTAGAAGAAATGAATAAGTACCTAGAAGCATACAAACTACTAAGACCGTATAATGAAGAAATAGAAAATCTGAACAAATCAATAACAAGAAAGGAGATTGAATCAGTGATCAAAAACCTGCCAAGAAACAAAAGTCAAGGACCAGGTGGGTTCACTGATAAAATCTACAAAACTTTTTAAAAAATTAATGCCAATACTTCTCAAATGCTTCCAACAAGTAGAAGAGGAGGCAACACTTCCAAATGAATTTTTGAGGCCAGGATTAAACTGATAACAAATCTAGAAGGATATTATAAGACAGAAATTTACAGGTCAATACCTTTGATGGACATAGATTCAAAAAACCTCAACAAAATATTAACAAACTGAATTCAACAATGTATTCAAAGATTCATACAATATGATCAAGTGGGATTTATTCTAGAGATGCAAGGATGTCTCAACATCTGCAAATCAATCAATATGATACATCATACTAATAACTTTAAGACTAAAAATAGTATGATCATCTCAATAAATGAAGAAACGGCATTTAACAAAAGGGAACAACCATTCATGATGGAAATTACTCATAAAGTGGGAATAAAGAGAAAGTATCTCAATATAATGAAGATTATATGAGAAACCCACGACTAACATTAAAATTGAAAGTGTTTTCCATTAAGATTAGGAGAAGGGTGAGGATGCTCACCTTATAAAATAATAAAAAGGCATTTAAATAGGAAAGAAAGAAGTGAAACTGTCTCTATTTGCAGATGACATGACAAATACAAAGGAAACCCTCAAAGAATTTTCAGTAACTGCCAGAAACTCGCCCCGATGACAGCAACCTGCGTCCTGCCTTGGTCTGGTGCCCCTGCTCACCTGCTCCACCATCCTGCCGTGCCCAACGCCCACCAAGTTCCACACACACCTCCTGGTGGTCAACGCACATCATAGTGTCCAGTTTTTCAGTTGTTCTGCCATTCAGTCTATTTGCATATTAGCCTTTTACATATAGGATATTAAGATATATAGTAATAAAAATATGGTATTGGCATAAAAATAGACACATAGATCAACAAAACAAAAGAGAGATTCAGAAATAATTCCAGCCACATATAGTGAATTAATTTATGACAATGGATCCAAAATTATACAATGAGAAAAGATAGTCTCTTTAATAAATGATGTTGGGCCCAGAAAGTGTTGCTCAGTGGTTGAACATTGACCTATGAGCCAGAAGGAGGTCACAGTTCAATTCCCAGTCAGGGCTTATAACCTGAGTTGCAGGCTTCATCCCCAGTGGGTCATGTGCAGGAGGCAGCCAATCAGTGATTCTCTTTCATCTTTGATGTTTCTATCTCTCCCTCTCCCTTCCTCTCTGGAATAAATAAAACATATATTAAAAAGAAATAAAAAGAAATGGTGTTGGGAAAACTAAACAGCCATCTACAAAAGAATGGAAATGAACCACTATCTTATACCATATATAAAAATCAACTCAAACTGAATTTAAGACTTGAAACCATAAAACCCTTAGAAGAAAAATAGTTGGTAAGCTTTTTGACATGAGTCGTGGTGGTGGTTTTTGAATATAACCAAAAGCAAAGGTAGTAAAAGTAAATAAACAAGTGAGACTACATCAAACTAAAAAGCTTTTGGACAGCAAAAAAAACCATGAACAAAATGAAAAGGCAACCTATAGAATGAGAGAAATATTTGCAAATCATATATGTGATAATGGATTAATACCCAAACTATATAAACAGCTCAATAGCAAAAAAACAAGCAATCTGATTTAATAAAGGGCAGAGGATTTGAATAAACATTTTTTTCCAGAGAAGACATACTGATTGCCAACAACTACCTGAAAAACTGCTCAATATCACTAATAATCAGGGAAATGCACATCAAAAACACAATGAGATATTAATTAGAATGGCTATTATCAAAGAGACAATAAATAACTTTGCAAGGATGTGGAAAAAATGGAACACTTGTGCACTGTTGGTGGAAATGTCAATTTTCCATAGTGCAGCCAACATGGACAACAGTATGGAGATTTCTCAACAATGAAAAATAAAACTATCATTTCAAAGGCCCAAAGTGGGTGTTGATACTATGTGATTTCTGTCCAGTTCTCTGAATGTCAAAGCAAAGAAATTCAATGAAACGTGAGTAAATGGTGGGAATAACTATGACTCTCTTAAGGTGGCCAAATGCCAGTCACCTAATTAGTGACATGCATGAGTGGATAAAGGAAATTCCCACTATGCCTACCTACTTTCCAGAGAAACCACAGCCAAGGGAACTAGCTTGGTGGGATCAGCAGGGAAATATAAAAATAAATGAATAAAACTATCATATAATCCAGCAATTTCACTTATGGGTCTTTATCTGAAGGAAATGAAATCACTATCTCAAAAAGGTATTTCCCCTCCCACATGCATTGCAGCATCATTTACTATGGCCAACACATAGAAGTTATATGTGTCCATCAACAGCTATCTGTCCATCAACAGATAAATGGATAAAGAAAATGTCATACTTGTACACTGGAATATTATTTAGCCATAAAAAGGATATCCTGCTATTTATAACAACATTGATGGGCCTTAAAGGCCCATCCTATATATAATAAAAGGCTAATATACAAATAGACTGGTGGAACAACCGAAACAACCAAACAACTGGTCGCTATGATGTGCACTAACCACCAGGGGGCGAGTATAGAACATGGTAGGCATTGGCCACGGTGGAATGGTGGAGAAGGTGAGTGGGGGCACCAGTCGCTGTCATCAGAAAATTCTTTGCTCCCTCGAACTGCGGTCCCACCCGGCATTCGCCTCTGCTGCTGGTGCCCAGTGCCAATTCAATCACTCAGCATCATCAACAGGTGCAAGTGGCAGCTGATGGCCCTGATAGCCCCTGAGGGCTTCTCCACCTCCTGAGGGGTGATTGGGGCAGCAGCCTTCATTCGCACCCACTGCTGGCACCAACCCTAATCACTCCATGCCATCAGCGGTGCAAGTGGGGCTGGTGCCATAGTGCATGGGAGCAGCAGCGGGAGCGGGGCTGCTGGCAGACAGGGGACTGGGGTCCGCGGCAGGAGGGGCCAGAATGGGGCACAGAGGATAGGCTGAGACCTGCACCTGTGCCTACCTCAGCCTCATGACCCACAGTTCCTTTCAAGGTACACAAATTCATGCACTGGGCCCCTAGTAGTAAAATAAGTTGGACTAGAAAGGCAAATACTATATTAACTCACTTATATGAGGTATCTGGGGAGGGGGGAGGCTAAACACACAAATACAGAGAACAGGTTGGTGATTGCCAAAGATAAGGCCTGAGGGGGAGGATGAAATGTGTGAAAGTGGTTAAAAGATACCAACTTCTGAGATAAGTAAGCCCTTGAGATGTAATGTATTATAGTTAACAATAGTGTATTGTATATTTGAAAGTTGCTAAAAGAGTAAATATTAAAAGTTCTTATCATGAGCCCTAGCCAGTTTGGCTTAATGGATAGAGCAGTTGTTCTCAACCTTCTGGCCCTTTAAATACAGTTCCTCATGTTGTGACCCAACCATAAAACTATTTTCATTGCTACTTCATAACTGTAATGTTGATACTGTTATGAATCGTAATGTAAATATCTGATATGCAGGATGGTCTTAGGCAACCTCTGTGAAAGGGTCGTTCGACTGCCAAAGGGGTTGCTACCCACAGGTTGAGAACCGCTGGAGAGTGTTGGTCCTCGGACTGAAGGGTTCCAGGTTTGATTCCTGTCCAGGGCACATATCTCGGTTGTGGCTAGGGGTGCATGTGTGTGGAAGGCAAAAAATGGATGTGTCTCTCTCACATCAATGTTCCTCCCTCTCTGTCTCTCTCTCTCCCTTCCACTGTCCCTAAAATCAATGGAAAAAAATAACCTCGGGTGAGGATTAACATAAAACAAAACACACAAAAAAGTTCTCATCATGAGAAAAATAAATTGTAAATATGTGTAGTGATAAATGTTAACTAAATTTGTGGTAATCATTTTGCAATATATACATATATCAAAGCACTATACTGTATAGCTAAAATTGATGCAATGTTATATGTCAATTCTATCTCAAAAAAAAAGATGAAGATTGTAGAAACCATGTTCTATAAAAAATAACTAGAGGTATCTAGCCTGAAGAAGGGAAAATGTCAATGCTAAAATATGAAAGTGGGGATAAGCAGATTCTGAATTGCTCTGCGATAGTTTAGATTTCTCACTTGCAAGATTGGTATAATAACTGCATATTTATCATAGGGTTGTTGTGAGAGTTTAATAAATCATTGCATATTGCACTCAGAAGACTTCCTAGCACATAGTAAGCATTATAAAAATGTTAGTTAATACTGTTATTCCTCCAAAGAGTTGAACAAGGACCAATAATACACAGAGAGATTTTTCTCTGATGAGAAAGAGCTTCATGATGATTAGAACTTTTCAACCACTCAAAACAGTGAAACAGCTCAATTTTAAACTTTAATGCCTCTCAGGGAGAAACGGAGTATTTCAGTCTTAGGGGGAAGACAGACTGCATAACCTCCCAGTCTCTAAGTAGAGAATACTGATTACCTGAACTCAACTGTAAGCTTATGTTACCAAGTGCCATGTGAGTCACCAGTGAGCACTGTGCAACATGTTACTGAAATGGTCAGTGCATTCTACGTTTCCCTCCCTTGGCACTGAGCTGGAATTACTTATGAATTCCCAGACAGTAATGTCTTCATGTTGGCCAGTGTATACGGATGGTGAGATTTACCACCATGTATACATAACTCTAAAATTAGGATTCTGTAGACATAAAGAACTGTGAGAACATGGGACTAGGAGAAAGCCACAGGGGAAAAGCCAGGCATTGATAAAGTGCCCACTTTACAATTTTGTCTTAAATACACCTCTTTTATAGAGGCTAAGTAGAGTCACCAGTTAGGGAATGTGTTACTGAAAGCATTAATGTCCCTAATATGCTTGGAGTGTTCTGATCATCCAGAGGTGAAAGCCAACAGGATTAACCCAACAATGTTTTTCTTCTACTTAGAAAATTTACAAAGGCATGTATAGGACTGGCTATGTGCTGCTATACTTCACTTTTTGTGTATATATATTTGGCTTAGCAAGAACTATGCAGAGAATATGTCAAATTTCATATTCAATTTTACTTATTTTAAAAGTAAAGACATAGAGACACCAGGATTTTATAGAGCATTAATAGAGTGTGAATAATTCTTTATAAAGGAATTAGTCTTTAAGCTCAGTTACACTATAGTTGTTAATTTCAGCTTAAGTTTTCCTAAATTCTACTGTCTCAAACCAATCAGTTACTTGCACACAGAAATATGTCCAACAAGTCTCTCCCATCCTACATTTGTCAAACACCATAACATCTTAACCTAATTGTTAGTCTCTACAGATAACACCCATAAATTTCATGTAATTAAACTTCTACTACATATCAACTAATGTAGCAGAATTCTTGATTACAAAAAATAACAACAATAATAAACAAACAAACAAAAAATCAAAAAGAAACCCCTCTGGATAGTTGCAGCATAAATGTAATAAAGGATATTAGGTCGTTTGCAAGGTCTTAGAGAAGGCCAGTTTGTCATGCAGTAAGAAATTATGCCCAAACACTTTGAGGATTTCTTCAAAATGCCGGACATGTTTGAAATTGTAGAAGGAGAAAGGTAGGAAGGGAAAAAATAAGAATTAATGAAAAAGATGAAAGTATGTGATAGACTTATTAGATAGGATATTAAGACCTCAATGTGTGAAATGCAAGCTCTTATAAAAGTTTATTGTATATTTTTCATTCATAAACTCAATTGGTAGGGTTGGTGCCTTTGGGAATAATTAGGCTTAAAGTAAAATGTGAACAGAAACAGTGAAAGCAAAATGTAAAGAGAAGCACAGCTCCAAGAATGCAGACATAGCCACATTGTAACAGAATACGAAGACTTCAAAATTAATTCAATCCAAGTTAGAGATGTCTGTAAAGAGCTAATCCTCCTAAACCAGCGGTTTTCAACCTGTGGGTCGTGACCGCTTTGGTGATCGAATGACCCTTTCACAGGGTCGCCTAAGACCATCCTGCATATCAGATATTTACATTACGATTCATAACAGTAGCAACATTACAGTTATGAAGTAGCAACAAAAATAGTTTTATGGTTGGGTCACAACATGAGGAACTGTATTTAAAGGGTCAGAAGGTTGAGAACCACTGTCCTAAGTGATTTCATTATGATCTTCCATTACCAGTTTCCAATTTTCCACAGAAGTTATTTAAGCCAAAAGATAAATCAATCCTATCTAATAAAAGAGAAACACGGTAATTAGCCCTACATCCGCTACCCTTCCCATTGGATAATCAGGGTGATATGCAAAGTAACTGCCAGCCAAGATGGCAGCCGGAAGCCAGACAGCTTGAAGCTAACATGAGGTTTGCTTGCTTCAGTGACAGAGGAAACCAACATTCCCCGCCTGCCTTGCTGGCATCTGAGCTTCAGTTTGAAACATTGTTACAAATATAGAAGCTAAACAAAACCCCAGAAACCTGCTTTCAGCCAGCCGGGACCTCAGAGCGGGAGTTGATACAGTGTTTCGATTATAGAACCCAAACAAACCAGATACCTGCTTTCAGCAGCAGAGGCCTCAGAGCTGGAGCCAGAGCTAAAGCTGGCCCAAGAATAAAACAAAAAGAAAAAAAGGAGCAGTTGGGAGCTTCCATCACCAGCCAGCCTGAAAACAGCCCTTAGCCCCTCACCCAGACTGGCCAGGCACCCCAGTGGGAAACCGCACCCTGAAGGGGGTGTGACCAGCTGCAAACAGCCATCATCCCCTCATCCAGGCTGGCCAGGCACCCAAGAGGGCCCCCCCCCCTGATCCAGGACACCCTTCAGGGCAAACCAGCTGGCCCCACCGGAATCAGTGGAGCCGTGAGGCCTCACGGCACTGGGCTCAGTGGAGCCACGAGGCCTCCTGGCCCCTGGACTGGTGTGACAGGAGGCAGCGCCCAAACCCCCTGATCGCACTGCAGCTCTGTGTGTGACAGGGTGTGGGGACACAACCTCCCTATCTGCCCTGCTCTGTTCGTGACAAGGAAAGGCGCCCCAACCCCCGGATGGTCCCTGCTCTGTGCCTTATGGGGGGAGCTCCCCACCCC
>NW_006297759.1:10030-12511 GCF_000327345.1 Myotis davidii | reverse complement strand
GGACCCCTCCTCCCCCTGAGTGCACAAATTTTTGTGCACCGGGCCTCTAGTCTATCTATATAAAAGGCTAATATGCTAAGTGTCCGACCATCTGGGTAATGATGTCATGTAGCCATGCCCAGCTTCTTCCCCCTAGTGACTAGCCTCCTTGCAGTTTCTTCAGCCTGGGAACATGACTTGCTTTATAGACAGGTGCAAACATTTCACACTTTAACCAAATGTCTGTGAAGCGTTTTCCCATACCTAATCTCATTAGATCCTCAAAGAAGTCCTGGAATAGGTAGATAGGAGACTCAGTGGAATCCTATTTTCTTTGCATTAGCTGGAAAATGAAGATTTAGAAAGCTTAGAAACTTGGCCCAATTGAAAAGAAGAAATGGTGAACCTTGAAAATGACTTCAGGTTTTCTCACTATACAGAATATAATCAAACACTGCTGCAGCCTTAGCCAGTTTGGCTCAGTGGATAGAGCATTAGCCTGCAGACTGAGGGTCCTGGGTTCGATTCTGAGCAAGGACACGTGCCTGGGTTTTGGGCTTGATCCCCAATCAATGATTCTCTCTCATCATTGATGTTTCTATCTCTCTCTCCCTCTCTCTTCCTCTCTGAAATCAATAAATACATTTTTTTTAAAAAAAACCACTGCTGTAGTTAAATATTTTACCCTTTCTTTTCCCTGCGTGATCTATAATAATAATCTTTGTGTTGATATCTACTGCTGTGTTGCTGACAATTACATGAAAAAGAAGTTGGGGTGCTTCACTGGTCTGGAAAAGTTTAGCTACATCAGAAAGCAAGTCTAATTAAGCAAGTTTATTCTATATCTATAAAAGACTAAGTGGACTCACGCATGTGCAATATATATATAGCTCTTGCTGGCACCAATTGCACATGTGTGTTTTTATCTGTCATCATAATCATGAATTTGGTTGACATTTCTATTATAGAGAAAAGGCAAACAGCTATATTAAAATATTTCTTCTAATTAATTGCCTTTTAATGTGCATGAATTCGTGCACTGGGCCACTTGCTTGGGGATAAAATTAAAATCTTGGCTTTTTGTATTCTTCCATCAGAAACCCTGAGTGTTCATTGTCATGTAATATTTGCTAAAAGTAAGGATAAATTCCTTTTTGTAGAAACAAAACTGAAAATTCTTTCAAAAATATAATTGGTGAGATTTGTAACTTGGCATGCTTATGTTTTGGGTGAAATATTTTTAATGAAAGTAGTTATGGAGATGGAAACATTTTATCTTATGAACTAATGCCAATAATTTTGTGGGAAAAGGAAAAGTCCTATTGTTCAACACCCAATTTCCTTAGTACACAATATCTTCTTCTGAAGCCAATGTTTATTACATAAGAAAAAAATAAGGGTCCTACATTTGAAAATAATTTGAATTTTTCATTATTAATGTAAATAATAATCAAGTAATATGTTGCAGTTTTAGAGAATTATAACTTAGATTCCCTCACCTAGGTAATGTTTTTCAAGAAATAATTTTAGAATATTAAATCTATGAGGAAGAATTATACAAAATTGTACAACACTGGAAATAAAGTCTTTTAAAGTAAACAATAAAATATGAATACACCTTCAATTACTGATGCTATCCGATAATGTTTTTAAAGTTCTAATGGATCAATAAGGAATATAAATGTTAACAAACACGAATATTTGAAAAGAATATTTGAAAATACTAAACAATAAATGGAAAAACAATAAGGTATTCAATAAATTACCAACAAGTATCAATTATTTTCCTATAAACCAGCAATAAAAAAATTGAAATGACGATGGGAAAAATCCCATTTAAAATTAACCAGTAATACTAAGAATAAATGCAAAAATAAATTAATAAGAGCTAAACTTCAAAAAATATATAAAATTTTGCTGAGGGTCATAAAAGAAGAGATAGATAAATGGAGAGATGTCTTAATGTACTGTCCACTTGATAAATGGATTCTAAAGTTTATGTAAAGGCATATACATGAAAAATGCATACCATTATGAAAGAGTAGTGAGGTAGGACTATTCTACATATCAAAATATACTATAAGGAGAAACTAAGAGGGCAGCATAGATAAACACCGGGAAATTGCTACCTCCCACAACAATTGAAAAATACATCAAAAACACAAAACGGACATCATCCAGAACTACAGGAAGGCTGACTGAATGTAAATTCTACAACTAGAAGGAAAGAAAAGCACACTGAGAGCCAGAGGAGCTGCGGAAGTAAAGTGCAGAGGTAGGGGGCTCACGCAGAAAGGGTCTGGCACCTGAGGACAAGGCTGTCTTTTTGAATCCGGAGGGAGTCACAAGCTTCCGACTGCTCTGAACTCCGGTTCCGGGAAGTCTCTGGGGACCCAGGACTCATATGGGAAGAAACTGGACTGTCTGGCAGCGGGCGAGCTTGAGGGCGGCTTTCCCTCAGACGTGCTTGCAGCCGTTACCGGGACACTGAGACTCGCGACT
>NW_006297759.1:1470-8122 GCF_000327345.1 Myotis davidii | reverse complement strand
ATCGTGCACCGTGGGATGAGGACAGTGGGTGGGGAGTGAGGGCGGTTGGTGGGGCGGGAACTGGGAGGAGGGGAGTTATGGGGGGAAAGAAGAGGAACAAATGTAATAATCTGAACAATAAAAAATATATTAAAAAAATAAAAATAAATAAAAAATCCTACACTTGTCTGTACTTCATTGCCTTCTCTTTTATTCTGGAAACTACTAAAATATGGCTTCCATCCCCATCATTTTAGAGAAATTAACTTTGCTAAGATTGGTAATAGCCAGCTCTGCTACTAAAGAATCCTGGATCTTGTCCAGCTAATGTGGCTCAGTGGTTGAGTATCAACCTGTGGACCAGGAGGTCACAGTCCAATTCCTGGTCAGGCCATATGCTCAGGTCGCAGGCTCGATCCAGTGTGGTGCATGCAAGTGGCAATCAATCAATGATTCTTTCTCTCTCATCACTGATGTTTCTATCTCTTTCTCTCCTTCTCCCTTTCTCTCTGATACTAATAAAAATATATACTTCAAAAGTCAAAAGGCAAAAGTAAGAATATCATGTACAATTACAACATTAAATTAAGGGATACACACATACACATGCACATAAAAAGTAAAAATGTGGAGAGGGTGAGTAAAAATTGTAGTGATTTTAGAATTTGTTCAAACTTAAGCAACCACCAACTTAAAATACCTTACTGTAAACAAAGCTTGGTATATAGGAAGCACATGATAACCACAAAACAAAAATAACAAGGAATATAAGATAAATAAAGAGAAAAAATCCAAACATAACACTACAGAAAGTCATCAACCTATAAAAGAAGATAACAAGAAACTAAAAAAGGAACAGAGTAAAACTATAAAAATAATTACAAAACAATGAGCAAATGGCAATAACTATATAGCTATCCATAATCACTTTAAAGGTAAATGGACTAAATGTTCTAATCAAAAGATATAGGTTGGCTGAATGAATGAAAAAAGAAAGATAAAGATACATATGCTGCCTAAAAGAGACCCAATTCAAATTAAAAGACACAGACGGAAAGTAAAGGGATGGGAAAAAATATTCCATGCAAATAGAAACAAACAAACAAAAAACCTATTATAGTAATACTTACATTAAACAAAATAGACTTTCAAAGAAAATGCTGGGAAGAAAAAATGGTGGCCGAATAGGCAGATGTGTCGTACACTTCATCCAGGGGCCAGAATGGAAATACAACTAAATCAGAGAACATACACCCCAAATTAACAAATTAGGCACAGCTGAGAAGACAACTTATAACAAGGAAGGGAAGAAAATGCCTGGAGACAGGTTGAAATGGGGACTTGGGCTTGAGAGGGGCAGCGGACCAGCAGGCTGAGAAGAAGAGGAGAAAATGGCTTTGCACCAAAGCCATGTCCCTTAACAGCAGATTTAATGTCCAACTGTCAAAAGGAAAAGCCACAGGGCTGCTTGCAGCCTGGGAATCTGTACCCAAGACCACAGCCATGAAAGGCTGCCCCTCCAAAGGCAGCACTTCGAGGAGAAAGCAGAGTGGTGCTGGGGGGAGAGAAAGCCATGCTTTTGTTGTTGTGTTGTGTTTTTTTTGTCTTTGTTTTTATTCTCTAAACTCCGAACACAGGACTTTTCAATTGCAATCACTTACCTGAGACTTTGGCACAGGGAGGGAGGCATGAACTTGAGGTGCCTGAAGAGAGGATGTGGAGGGAAGCAGGGCAAGGAGACTTGTCCAGGAGTCCTGCATTGGGATGTTCTTAAGCTTCCAAACATAAGTGTCCATTTCTTCCCAGAAGAGCTAGCCCCTTTCAAGCAGGTGATACAGCTTGCCACACCCTGCATTTTGAGCTTTACAGAGGAAACAGGCAAAGGCCAAGCTTACAGGTCAGAATAGTCCCAAGGAGCACTCAGTGACTAGATTTTAAGAGGGGCCATCTGCCCCGCTACTCTGGAAACCAGACTGGTAAAAACTCTAGATTGCCAGCCAACCCCATTGGTATCCATACAAGGATCTCTAACCAACCAAGGGCAGAGCAATATTTTGGGCCACTCACAGAAGAGTAGCTCTGTGTAAGAAAAATATCCACCATCTTATTCCCCAAAAGCAAAACAGCACCAATCCCACCTAAAGCCCTTGAGTGATTAAAATTGACAGCTGGCAGACAGGTAAAGAGGGAAGATTGGCCCCACCTTCTTGCAGCCAAGGCATGCAGAAACAGGCATAAGCAGAAGACAAATGGATCACTTGGATCATCAATCAGAGTGCTAAAAGCCAGAAGATAGTAACTAACAGTGGTCAACATCTAAGTACCTAACAAGAATCCCAGAATTGGCAGACAGAGCAGAAGAGTAGGATCCTAAACCAGCTCCCATGGTGCAATAAAACTTGGCTAAAGCAAATGATACTTCACTTTTATATTTTTTAATTTTTTACTTTTTTATTTTTTGTGCTTTTTTCCCCCTCTTCTCTTTTTTTCCTTCCATTTTTCTTCTCCTTTCTCTGTTTTAGTTTTCCTCTTTCCTTTCTTTCTTCTCCTTTTAAAAAAATGATCTTCTTTATCTATTGATGTGTTATTATTCTAGTCTCTGTTGGTTTAGTCATATATCTAATTCCCTCTTCCCTGCTCCTACTCCATTTCCCCTCTCTTATCTTTTTCTTCACTATTGATTTATTTTTTTCTCTCCTCTCTTGCTCTTTTCTTCTCCTAATTTTTTAACGTGTTTCAATTCCTCAATTTAGACCTATCTACTCTCTCATCTATTCTGCTTAAAAAACACACACACACAAAAAACACCTTTTTTGATTATTTGTTTATTTTTGTTTGTTCTTATCTTCTCATTTCTTTTCTCCCTCCTCTATTCTAAACCATGGTCTTTCCCTTATTCATTTAATTCCTTAACCTTATGTTCTTTATTTAAACTCTGCATCTACAGATTCTGCCTTTTTCTGAGTGTTTTTTGTTTGTTTGTTTGTTTGTGCCTTTTGGTTTATTTGATTGCTTTGGTGTGTTTTCTCCCCGTATTCTTTCTTTCTTTTATGTTTTCTAACTATCAATATTATTCTCTTTTCTCTTTCCTAGTTCTTCTTTCTATGATGGGCACATATATTAACGTAATAATTGGCTTGTGTACATTTGTGTTCTGTTCCAACCATGTCATGTCTTGTCATGTGGTATTTGGTACTGTTCAGTCAGCAGCTCTAAAACAGTTGGCACGACATAGTAGGGAATGAGCCAGATAATTGGACACCCTGAGGGGACACTACATCCATGAATGGAATAGTAACATTCAAGACCCAACAAAATCAGTAGAACTCAAATATCTCAAGGAGTAGGCCTCCCTAGAACACTCAGCCCAGGAGACATGACAGCCTGCATCACTGGGTCCCACAAAACATCTAATGTATAAGACCAATTCAAAATATCTAGGTGGCATAGCCATTTCATCTAAAACATAGAAACAATTACAAAGGAGAGGCAAAAAATTGAGACACAAAGGAACAACCCACAAATGAAAGAAAAGGAGGAAACACCAGCAAAGGAACTAAATGAAATGAAGGCAAGCAATTTGTCCGAGAAAGAATTCAAAGTAATAATTATAAGGATGCTCAAATGTCTGGATTAGAAATTCACCAGCATGTGTAATAATCAAGAGGAAATTAAGAATGGCATAGCTGCAATAAAGAACACAATGGAAGGTTCCAACAGTAGACTAGAAGAAACTGAGGACCAAATCAGTGTGTTAGAAGACAATGTCAAAAAAAAAAAAAAAACAGCAAAGAGAAGAAACAAGCAAACAAAAATAAAAAGCCAAAGGACAGACTAAGGGAGCATTGGGACATCAACTGAAACAACATCTGCATAATAGGAGTGACAGAATGTGAGGAAACTGAGTAAGGAATAGAAAACCTGTTTGAAGAAATAATGACAGAAAACTTCCCTGACTTTGGGGGAAAAAAAGCCACACAAGTCCAAGAAGTCACAGAGAGTCCTAAATAAGATGAACCCCAAAAGACCAAAACAAAGCCATATTGCAATTAAATTGGCAAACGTCAAGTACATAATAAGAGTAATAAAGGCTGCTGAAGAGAGAGATAGAAAGTTACCAACAAGGGATCTCCCAATACACTATTAACTGATTTCTCAACAGAAACACATCAGGCCAAAAGGGAATGGAATGAAGTATACAAAGTGATGCAAAGCAATGGATTAAATCCAAGAATATGCTATCCAGCAAGGCTATCATTCAAAATTGAAGGGGAAATCAAGAGCTTCACAGACAAAAAAAGGCTAAAGGAATTTATTACCACCAAACCAGTAACACAAGAAATCCTACAGGGACTGGTGTAAAAACAAGAACTACAAGGGAAGAAGAAACACAGGCATAAAGAATAAAAATGGTCTTGTTCTTGCCTCTGCTTCAGCACAGCCTGACTGAGCAGCTCCAAGTGTCAACACGCAGCGGCTTGTCGGCTTGTCAGACAGCCAGGGTTTGGGGCTGAACAACATGAACTGGATCTCGGTTTCTGCGTTGCAGGCGGAAGGGAAATTGAGAAAGAGCAGCTCCTGAAAGGCAAGATGCTGTAAAAAGAACAAAAAGAGGAAGTTGTTTGTTTGCTTGGAATTTTTTTGTTTCCTTGGAATCTTGTGATGAACACAGATTTGGAGTCATCGCTGCTGGTTGAAACCGACTTCCCCTGAATCTCAGGCCTACCCTCTCTGTGGATCTTCCTCAGACCTACTACCTAACACCTACGCAAGGGGGTAGCCTGGAAAGAAAAAAAGAGGGGACAAGATAGCAGTGGAATAGGCAGGTGCATCCCAAGGCTTGTCCCAGAGCAAATAGAATGAGCAGCTAAAACCAATAACATCCACCCTGAATTGGCGAAGGAGACTCAGCTGGTGAGACAGTTTGCAGCCAGGAAGGGCAGACTTCTCCTGGAAAGGTAAAAAACAGGGATCTGGGCAGCAAAGTTTGCCAGATCTCTGAGCCCAGAGGGTCAGAGGGAAACCGTGCTGCACCCAGCCACATCCCTTGGGACAGGCACAGCCTCTGATTGGGGAAAGGAGATCCACAGGACTTTTGGCACTGGGGGATTTGAGATCTGGGTACCATAATTACGGAAGACTGAGCCCAGAGGGGCAGCCTGAAGCACTGACCAGACCATGCAGTGCAGGTAAGAGAGGAGCTCACAGAGACTCAGTCTTCCCCGTTTCTGCGGCCGGCATTTGTTTGTTTTATTTCACTGAACCCTGTTCAAAGGACATTTCAGATACAGACACTCACCCATGCTGAGGAGCGGGAAAAGGTGCGGACGAGTGGAATCTGGACCCTCTTCTCTCCTGGACAGAGAGTCCCAAACAAAATGAACCCAAAAAGATCAACACCAAGACACATAATAATTACCAGGGCAAATGTTCAGGACAAAGAGAGAATCTTAAAGGCTGCAAGACAGAGATGGAAAATGACATACAAGGGATCTCCCATTAGATTATCAAATGATTTCTCAACAGAAAGACATCAGGCCAGAAAAGAATGGACAGAAATTTACAAAGTGATGCAAAGCAAGGGACTGAATCCAAGAATACTCTATCAAACAAGGCTACCATTCAAAATTGAAGATGAAATAAGATGCTTCACAGACAAAAAAAAGGCTAAGGGAGTTTATCACCACCAAGCCAGCAATGCAAGAAATGCTAAAGGGACTGGTGTAAAAAGAAGAAATTAAAAGCTCAGAAAGAAAAAAGGCACAAAAAATAGAAATGGCTACAAACAAGAACCTTTAAATAATAACTTTAAATGTAAATGGACTAAATGCTCCAATCAAAATACATCGAGTGGCTAAATGGATAAAAAAAGATGACCCATATATTTGCTGTAAACAAGAGGCCCACCTCAGAATAAGGGACTCACACAGACTAAAGTGAAGGGATGGAAAAATAGCTTTCAGGCAAATGGAAATGAAAACAAAAGCTGGGTAATAATACTTATATCGGACAAAATAGACCTCAAAGTGAAGGCCATAACAAGAGATAAGGAAGGCCACTTCATAATACTAATGGGATCGATACAAGAAGAGGATATAACACTGAAAAACATATATCCACCCAATGCAGGAGCACCCAAATACATAAAAAATCTCCTGGAAGGCCTGAGGAGAAACTAAGATGGTGGCATAGGTAAACACCGAAATTGCCGCCTCCTACAACAACTTCAAAAATACAATAAAAAGACAAAACGGACATCATCCAGAATTACAGGAAGGCTGGAGGAGTGGAAATTCTCCAACTAGAAGGAAAGAAAAACACACTGAGAGCCAGAGGAGCTGCGGAAGTAAAGTGCAGAAGGCTCGCGCTTGCGGAAAGGGGCTGATACCTGAGGACACGGCTGTCTTTTTGAATTGGGAGGGAGTCACAAGCTCCCGACTGCTCTGAACTCCGGTTCTGGGAAGTCTCTGGGGGTCCAGGACTCATACGGGGAGAAATTGGACTGTCTGGCAGCGGGCAGAACTTGGAACTCGAGGGTGGCGTTCCCTCAGAGGTGCTTGCAGCAATTAAATTACCAGGACACTGAGACGTGCGGCCCCTTAGGACAGGGCTGAGGATCTGCCATAGGTGCTTGCTCCACCCTGTTGATTCCTTGAGACCCCGACCCACCCAG
>NW_006297759.1:0-874 GCF_000327345.1 Myotis davidii | reverse complement strand
GAGTGCAGAGAACCCCAAACAAAAGGAATCCAAAGAGGACAACACCAAGACACATCATAATTAAAATGCCAAGAGCAAAAGACAAAGAGAGAATCTTAAAAGCAGCAAGAGAAAGAAACTCAGTTACCTACAAGGGAATACCCATACGACTATCAGCTGATTTCTCAACAGAAACTTTGCAGGCCAGAAGGGAATGGCAAGAAATTTTCAAAGTGATGAATACCAAGAACCTACAACCAAGATTACTTTATACAGCAAAGCTATCATTCAGAATTGAAGGTCATATAAAGAGCTTCACAGATTAGAAAAAGCTAAAGGAGTTCATCAGCACCAATCCAGCATTATATGAAATGCTGAAAGGTATTCTTTAAGAAGAGGAAGAAGAAAAAGGAACTCTTACCATTTGCCACAACATGGATGGAACTGGAGAGCAGATAAATACCACATGAACTCACTCATTTGTGGAATTAAGGAACAACATAAACTGATGAACAAGGACTGATCCAGAGACGGAGAGGCATTGATTAGACGGTCGGGCTTTGGAGGGAAGGTAGGGGATGGTGGGGGTAAGGGGGAAAGATCAACCAAAGGACTTATATACAAGCATATAGGCCTAATTAATGGACACGGACATCGGGGGAGTGAGGGCATGAGCAGGAGGTGGTAGGGGGTAATGTGGGGATAAGAATACATATGTAATATCTTAATCAATAAAAAATATATTTTTAAAAAAAGCAAACTCCTGGAAGATATCAAGGGAGAGATCGACAACAATACAATCATAGTAGGGTCTTTAATACACTACTGACATTCTGGATAAAACCTCTAGACAAAAAAATCTGCAAAGAAACAGCCATCCTAAATGACTCACTAG
>NW_006297758.1:0-866 GCF_000327345.1 Myotis davidii | reverse complement strand
GGCATGGTCATGCAGGCCTGCAAGACAGTATACTGGATGTCAACTGTCAATTGTCTCTCAATAGAGACCAAAACCTGATGGGTATTCTTCTTTGCCTAGTTGGGCACCTGCCCTCTTGGCAGCTAGACACCCTTTACTTTTGGGGTTCATCCCATATAGTCCCCTTCCAGGACAGCTAACACATAGCTATAACAATGTCCCTCAGTGTGGGAGACTGGACACTTGTCAGTTATTCCCAAAGACTACCAAGGACTGTAGACCATCACTGGTCCACAGCTACAGCTACATTTAAACCTGTAAGAGAATTGAAGGTTAATACAACATAATAATACAATGAAACATGATATTGGCACCATGGCCTAATCAGGCAGCTAAATCTTCTGCTACTAAACATGAGATATGGTAGGGCTATACAAACATCTTGGGGAGGTGACTAAAGTCTACTCTTGACTTTCCTATATAAGGCAAAATTGTCCTTGTCTCTTTGGAGCTATGTCCATGAAGATGCAGGCATCATCTGAGTCTATTATACAGTTTTCTGCAGGTCAGTGTAAGGGTTGTGCACTGTGGCCAGTTCTTCTTTCTAGCAACAAGCACAATCTGTCCAATTTCCTTAAAATGTATTCTGGCATGGGAGAAAGTTATTTTGCTGCACACAGGTAGCTCAACCCCTATACAACTGGGCTTGGGTCTCTGCCCAGCAAACTGCAGTCTACAAGCTCAACATTCAGCCTCCGGTTCTCCTAACCCAACGAGGTTTCAGCCAGTCTCTGAGTCAGACTCCTCCTCTCTTTGAGAACTTCAATGTCCTGATGGCTTCCAGGTCTAAGGACAGTGCCCTTTTGTTAACCCTGTTTATTAGATTC
>NW_006297757.1:78839-80301 GCF_000327345.1 Myotis davidii | reverse complement strand
CACTGACTGAAATAAAGAATATTATACAGAGTAGGCCTTGAACTTCCGATGTCCTCTGCTCAGGACCCCCACACATGCTAATTAGAAAAAGAGCTGGGAAAGAGAATGGGGTCCCTTCAGTGTTGTACAACAATGTATCAACAGAGAAACTGGGCAACAATTTGCTGTAAAAATAGTTGATGTAGCAAAGTTCACATCAAGTCCAGGATTATGTACAGAAGGAGCAGCAGCAGCCCACCCAGGTCCGAGGAGCAGCAGTCTCACGAGCAGACCGCCCACATCCGAGGAGCGACAGCCCAGCAGAGCACGCACCGGTCCGAGGAGCAGAGCTGCAATAGCCTGCAATGTCCAACGAGTAGCAGCCGGGAGAGTGGCACATCCCCATCTTAGGAGGAGCAGCCACACGTGCAGCTCACTCCCGTCCAAAGAGCAGCAGCCTCGCAAGCAGCCCACCCCTGTCTGAGGAGCAGCAGACTTGCAATCAACCTGTCCAAGTCCTAGGAGCAGTAGCCCCACAAGCAGCCCATCACATCAGAGGAACAACAGCAGCGTGCAGGCAGTCCCCGTTCAAGGATCAGCAGCCATGTGAGCAGTCCGCCCCAGTTCAAGGAGTAGCAGTTGCATGTGTAGCCCGCCCCCATCCAAGGAACAGCAGCCTCGTGACCAGCACACCCTCTGTCTGAGGAACAGAAGCTGTGTGTGAAACCTCCCCCCACCAGCCAGAGGAGCCACCACAGCTGTGAATAGCACCCACCAGAGAAGCTGCTGCCAACTGAGGAGCACCTGCTACCACAATTGTCCGAGGAGCAACCACAGCCCAAGGAGCCACTGCCACCCAAGGAGCAGACCCTGAACAAATCAACATCTAGCTATGTCAGTGAGATAAAACAAGGGTAGACAAAGAAACCCCCAAAGGAAAGAAAAGGAGGACTCTTTCACTTAGAAGCAGCTAAGTGAAACAGAGGCATGCAGTATGACAAAAAAAGAATTGAGATTAAGGGTCCTAGAATGGATAAACCGGATGGAGGAAAAAAATCAACAACTTATGCAAGAATCAAGAAGAAACGGATGAAAAAATCAACAACTTATGTAAGAATCAAAAAGAAATAGATGAAAAAAATCAATTATGTAAGAACCAAGGAGAAATGAAGAGTGATATAGCTGCAATAAGAAACACCATTGAAAGTTTCAACAGTAGACTAGGAGAAGCAGAGGACTGAATTAGCGAATTAGAAGACAGGGAGACAAAACACACCCAAACTGAACTGCAATTGGAGAAAAAAATTAAAAGACAGGAGGAGACCCTAATGGAGCTGTGGGACAACATGAAATGAAACAACATACAATTCATAGGGGTACCAGAACAACAGAAAGAAGAACAAGGATTAGAAAACCTAGTCAAAGAAATAATACCAGAAAACTCCCGTGAGGTGGGGAAGAAAAAAGTCACACAAGCACAGAA
>NW_006297757.1:70226-73399 GCF_000327345.1 Myotis davidii | reverse complement strand
GGAAAGGGGTGTGGGGGATGCGAGAAGAGACTGGACAAAAATCGTGCACCTAGTTGGTGGTGTGGGGGGGGGGGGGTGAGGGCAGAGGGTGGGGTGGGAACCAGGTGGAGAAGAGCTATGTGGTGAGGGGGAACGGGAAAAAAAAGAGGAAGAGGAAGAAGGAAGAAGAAAGAAGAAGAAAAAGAAGAAGAGGAGGAGTAGGAGAAGGAGGAGGGGAGAGGGAGGGGGAGTGGGAGAAGAAATGATAAAAAATATGAACAATAAAATGGCAAAATACATATCTACCAACAATTGAATCTAAAAATCTAAATAAATGAAAAATAAATCTAATGAACAAAATAAACTGTTGAATAAAATAGAATCAGAAGCATGGAAACATGGAACAGACTGACAAATCTCAGAAGGAAGGGTTAGGTGCGGTGGGAATAGGTTAATCAAAGAGCTTACCTATGGACATAGATAGTAGGGTGGTGAATATTTGGGGCTGGGGCAGGGAGGGAATTAGGTGGAGGGAGGGGTGTAATGGGGGGGGGAAAGAGGGACGTTTGTAATACTCTCAACAATAAAGATTTTAAAAATGAAGAAGTGGTTCCCCAAAGTGTGATCCCTAGGCCAACAGCATCAGCATCAGCATCAGCATCACTTGGGAACTTGTTAGAAATGCTAATTATTGGACCACATCTCAGATCTACTGAATTGGAAACTGAGGGATAGGGCCCACAAATCTGAGTTTTAACAAGTTTTCCAGCTGATTTTATTGCACAGTAAAGTCTGCGAACTACTGGCTTGGATAGCTATTCTAGTTTCAGTCCAGTATGGCTAAGCATAGACCCTATGTTGCCAGAGACTTCATGGCTGGAGTTTGGGGGCAGCAGCAGGCAAAATGTGTCATCATCATCTCATATGTAGAATGGTTTAGAGCCCACTAAAAAGGTTTTATATTAATTGCATTAGTTTTTGAAAAAATTCTGAGAGGCAGGTATCATCATCTCCATTGTAAATGTAAGGAATGTGAATTCAGAGAGGAGCAGTGTTCACAAGGCTACACAGATTCAAGACTAAGATCCAAATCTATAGTTAAGGATTCTTCTCTATATAAGAGTGAAGAAGAAGTTCTGCTAGCTGATGCTAAGAAAGCTCTCTGACCCACAAAACCACTAATGGGAACTGGGCACTGGCTGTCAGACATCAGCATCCCCTCTGTCTCTTTCCATTCTCCCCCACACTGAGTGCTGTCCTTCTGCCATATCTTTTTCCATTCTGTTCTACTGTAACCCTGCACTTGCTGCTGCTTTGGACGACCTTTCAGGAGCCAGTGGGATTTGCTTCATATCCTGCACGTTAGTGGCTGGCCCTGTAGGCCAGGTCCCACAGCTCAAATTTACCCCACTGGCTCCTTGAGGGCTCAGAGCTGCTGAGAGAGTCATCATTAACCACAAATTTGCAGCCCATTGCTCCTAATATCTCCTCTGGGTCCAACTTCTTTTAACCAGCCTCCCAAAAGCAAGTGGTTGGGACCCTTTGGGAACACATTCTTTAGTAGTTAGTGAAAAAGAAGGCCTTAAAACCCCAAGCCTATTCTATTTTTGCCACACTCTCCCATCCCATATACCAGCTTCCTCAGACTACCTCAAAGGAAACTTCTCTCCTAAAACCCCCATATGTAATTCCCTAATCCGATTACCTGTCCTTAAAAGCAAGTCCAGAGTGAGCTCCAGATACCCTAACCTCAATGGTCTTGACTTCTTAGTATCTCAATAACCCAAAGATGATCTAATGGGAGAATTCAAACCTTCCAGCCAACTTGGGTGTCAGTATTTGGGACTAAGACATGGGATGTCCTCCTGACTATGGAGACAAACCAGGTTTGTGACACTGCCACTGCATCCTTTTACTTAGCTACAGTCCCCTCCAACATATTGTCAGCAGTTGGTATGTTGGAAGGCCACCATCCTATGAGCCCTGCCTTTGTAATATAGAACTAGGCCTAGGGGGCACTGCATTCCATGACACCATTGCCCACCTTGGGCTCCTTTTGAGTCATTCAATGGCTCCATATGGTCTGTTGTAGAAATGTGAAGGTATACAGTTCTTACGCCAAAGAACTTATAGTTCAGTGCCCATTTCAATGAAGTGGTTCAGTGGTTAGACCTGGGCTCTTCCTGTCCTCTAAGGCAGTGGTCCTCAACCTTCTGGCCCTTTAAATACAGTTCCTCACTCATGTTGTGACTCAACCATAAAATTTTCGTTGCTACTTCATAACTGTAATGTTGCTACTGTTATGAATCATACTGTAAATATCTGATATGCAAGATGGTCTTAGGCGACTCCTGTGAAAGGGTCGTTCGACCACCAAAGGGGTCGCGACCCACAGGTTGAGAAACACTGGTCTAAGGGCTCAGCAGGGAAGGCAGACATCAAAAAATAGACATAAAATTAATTACAATGGGAAATTCTGGTTTATATTATTCTTTGATACTTTCTGAAACTTTTAATTTTCTCAATCTTAAAACATTAAATTATGCTAGTGGTTCAGTTTTAGGAAGGTAACTAACAAAGTGCTATGAGTACTTATAAGAAGAAGGGTGATGTGTGCTCCATTCTCTGAGGTAGGGCCTGGCATGGATCCCACGGTTTTGTAGGTGGCTCTCATATTTGGTGACGGGTGCAGAGAACCCAGCTAGTATTAGAATGGCCTAATGAGTTGACTGTAAGGTCAGAGGGGCTGTAAAGCTAGAGGACAATCTTGGGTTATTTATTATACTTTTTGAATGACATTACTGGTAAGAAGCCTAAGTCTGTCCCTAGGGCTTGGGAATGTTACTCTGGTCTTACAGGTGACTTCATAGGTGAAATTCTAGGTGTACCGGTTAATAATGGAGATTTTTTTCAATAGATGGAGTTACACATATGTTGATATATATGCGATTTTATATGTATGCTATTTTGTTGTATTGACAGCAAACTTCAAAACTTCATATGTCAAATTTGCTGAAGGTGTTAACATCATAGATATTTTTATGCTTAAAAATGTCAGATTTCGTGCCCAAAAAAGAGCATTTGTGGGAAGTTTTAATTCATTACTGTATTTTGAAGAAAAGTGCTGCTGAATACTTCGGGAAGCTTATGGTGAACATGCTCCATGTCAAGACATTGTAAACGCTGGTTTAAAT
>NW_006297757.1:67355-68991 GCF_000327345.1 Myotis davidii | reverse complement strand
GCACCTCAGAATTTGCATCTCTGTGATGACCAGTGACTTTGAACATTTTTTCATATGTCTCTTGGCCATATGTATGTCCACTTTGGAAAAGTGTCTATTTAGGTCCTTTGCCTATTTTTTAATTGGATTGTTTGTCTTCTTTCTGTTAGGTTGTATGAGTTTGTTACATATTCTGGATATTAACCCTTTATCAGATGTATCATTGCCAAATATGTTATCCCATACAGTGGGTACCCTTTTGATTTTGTTGATGGTTTATTTTGCTGTGCAGAAGCTTTTAATTTTGATGTAGTCTCATGTGTTTATTTTCTCCTTAGTTTCCTTTGCCCTAGATGTATCCATAAACATATTGCTATGAGAGATGTCTGAAATTTTGCTGCATATGGTTTCTTTTAGGATTTTTATGGTTCCCTGACTTATGTTTGTCTTTTATCCATTTTGAATTTATTCTTGTATATGGTATAAGTTGGTGGTCTAGCTTTATTATTATTTTTTGCATCTATCCAATCTTCACAACACCATTTACTATTGAAAAGACTCTCTTGACTCCATTGTATACTCTTGCCTCCTTTGTCAAATATTAATTGAGCATAATGGCTTGGGTCGATTTCTGGGTTCTCTGTTTGGTTCCATTGGTCTAAATGCCTGTTCTTGTGCTGTTTTGATTATGGTGGCTTTGTAGTATAACTTGAAATCTGGTATTGTGATTCCTCCAACTTTGTTCTTTCTCAAGATTGCTGAGGCTATTTGGGGTCTTCTTTGGTTACATATAAATTTTTGGAGTATTTGTTCTAGATCTGTGAAATATGCTGTTGGTATTTTCATAGTGATTGCATTGAATCTGTAGATAGCCTTGGGTAGTATGGACATTTTAATGATGTTGATTCTACCAGTCTATGACCACGGTATATTCTTCCATTTGTTTATATTTTCTTCTATCTCTTTTTTAAACATTGTATAGTTTTCCGAGGACATTTCTCTGCCACCTTTGTTAAGTTTATTCCTAAGTATCTTAATTTTTTTGTTGCAATGGTAAAGGGGTTGTTTGTTTAGTTTAGTTTTGTTTTTTTGTGAGGTCATTATCGGTGTATTAAAAAAAGCCATTGATTTTTAGGTATTGATTTTATATCCTGCAACTTTGCCAAACTCATTTATTAAATCTAGTATTTTTTTTGTGTGTGGAGTCTTTAGGGTTTTCTATGTATAACATCATGTCATCTGCGAGTTTTACTTCCTCCTTTCCAATTTGGAAGCTTTTTATTTCTTCTTGTCTGATCACTGTGGCTAGGAATTCCAGTATTATGTTGAATAAGAGTAGTGAAAGCAGACATCATTGTCTTGTTTCTGTTCTTAGGGGAAATGGTTTTAGTTTTTTCCCATTGAGTATGATGTTCACTGTAGGTTTGTCATATATGGCCTTTATTATGTTGAGATATGCTCCCTGTATTCCCACTTTGCTGAGAGTTTTTATCAAAAATGGGTGTTGGGCCCTAACCAGTTTGTCTCCTGCATCAATTGATATGACTGTGTGGATTTTTTCTCTCAATTTGTTTATGTGATGTATCACGTTTATTGATTTTCTGATATTGTACCATCCTTGCATCCTTGAGAAAAATCCTACTTGGCCATCGTGTAT
>NW_006297757.1:65329-67298 GCF_000327345.1 Myotis davidii | reverse complement strand
GATCATGTGATTTTTGTCTTCCAGTTTGTTTATTTGATGTATCATATTTATTGGTTTGCAAATATTGTACCAGCCTTGCATACCTGGACTAAATCCCACTTGGTCGTTATGTATGATCTTTTTAATATATTGCTGGATCTGATTTGCTAATATTTTGTTGAGGATTTTAGCATCTATGTTCATCAAGGATATTGCCCTGTAATTTTCTTTCTTTGTAGTATCTTTATCTGGTTTTGGAATTAGGATAATGCTGGCTTCTTAAAAAAGAGCTTGGAAGTGTTCCTTTCTCTTGGATTTTTTTGTCACCTATGTGACAGTCCTTCTTTGAACGTTTTGTAAAACTTCCCTGTGAAACCATCCAGACCCCAGCTTTTGTTTGCTGGGAGTTTTTTTTTATTACTGCTTCAAATTCATCAGTAGTTATAATCCTATTCAGGATTTCTGATTCTTCCTGATTCAGTTTTGGGAGATTGTATTTTTCTAGGAATTTGTCCATTTCATCTACATTTTCCAGCTTGTTGGCATATAATTATTCATAGCAATTTCTTCAAATTCTTTGTATTTCTGTGGTGTTAGTGGTTACTTCTCTCCTTCATTTCTGATTTTTTTTTAATTTGGGTCCCCTCTCTCTGTTTCTTGATTAATCTGTCTAATGGTTCATCAATTTTGTTTATCCTTTGAAAAAACTAGCTCTTGGTTTAATTGATTTTTTGCATTGTTTATTTAGTCTCTATGCCATTTATTACTACTCTAATCTTTATTATTTCCTTCCTTATACTTACTCTGGGCTTTTCTTATTGTTCTCTTTCTAGTTCTTTAAGTTGTAGGATGAAATAGTTTATTATTTGTTTTTCTTATTTGTTGACATAGACCTGTAGTGTTATGAACTTCCCTCTGAGGACTGCTTTTGCTGTGTCCCAGAGATTTGGGGTGGTTGTGTGTTCATTTTCATTTGTTTCCAGGAAGTTCTTTTTAATGTCTATCTTGATCTTCTTGGTAGCTCATTCATTGTTTAATAACATGCTATTTAGCCTCTATGTGTTTGAATGTTTTTGGGTGTACTGTAGTTAATTTTTAACTTAATTCCACTGTGATTTGAAAATGATGCTTGATATGATTTCAGTCTTTTTGAACTTGTAGAGACTTGTTTTGTGTCTTAACATGTGGTCTATCTTTGTGAATGATCCATGTGCACTTGAGAAGAATGTATGTTCTGCAGCTTTGGGGTGAAATATTCTATAAATGTCAATTAAATCCATCTGATTCAGTGTGTCCTTTAGAGTCTCTATTTTCTTGTTAAGTTTTTGTCTGGAAGATCTATCCAGTGAAATTAGTGGGGTGTCGATCTCTCCCTAAAGTCCTCTAGAAGTTGTTTTTTATATTTAGGTGCTCCTATGTTGGGTGCATATATGTTTACCAGGGTTATATCCTCTTGTTGGATTGATCCCTGTAGTATTACGCAGTGACCTTTGTTGTCTCTTGTGATAGTCTTCATTTTGAAGTCTATTTTGTTGGATATGAGTTTTGCTAGTCCAGCTTTTTTTCCTTTTCCATTTGCATGGATTTGTTTTTCTATCCTGTGTGTGTCGTTTGTTGTGAGGTGGGTTTCTTATAGACAGCATATAGTTGGGTCAGGTTTTTGTATCCATTCAGCTACCCTACGTCTTTTTTGGGGAGCATTTAATCCATTTTCAAAAAAGGTTATTATTGATAGGAATTTATTTATTGCCATTTTAATTCTGTATGCCGAGGTTTCTCTCTCTATTTCTTCTTCTCATTACAGAAGTCCCTTTAGCATTTCTTGTAATGCTAGCTTGGTGGTGATGTACTTTTTTAGCCCTTTTATTTTTTTTGGTCTGGAAGGTCTTTATTTGACCATCTATTTTTTTTTGAAATCTTTATTGTTCAGATTATTACATTTGTTCCTCTTCCCCCCCCCATAGCTCCCCTCCACCCAGTTCCCACCCTA
>NW_006297757.1:50263-64735 GCF_000327345.1 Myotis davidii | reverse complement strand
AGTTCTTGAGAGACCTTAAAAGTGTGGTTCTGAACTCAATATCCTCCATTGACAGTTTTGTCCTGTTTCTTTGTCTCCTCATTTTTTATGCTTTCTTGGTGCACCCCCTAGTGGTCTTTGTGCACAATCTTGTTGTAGTTAAGCCTTGATTGTTGTAGTTAATACTCGGGGCATTTGACCTCTAGGCCAACTGATGGTGTGAATCAGCTGTGTCTCAACGATCTATTTTTGAATGATAGCCTTGTTCAATATGGTAATGTGGCCTGTATTGTTTCTGATGAAAAATCATGTGTCAGCCTTATGGGAGTTCCTTTGTAGGTAACAGTTTGCTTTTCTTTTGCTGCCTTTAAGATTATCTCTTTCTCTTTAATTTTTGACATTTTAATTATGATGTGTTTCTGTGTGGGTCTATTTGGGTTCTTCTTGCATGGAGTTCTTTGTTCTCCTGAACTTGTGTGACTTTTTCCTTTACCAGGTTAGTGAAGTTTCTGCCATTATTTTTTCCAAAATGTTCTCTGTCCCTTTCTCCCTTTATGCCTCTTCTGGCACACCTACTCTCTGGAAAAGCTGCTGCTAACATCTTGGGTGGGGCTGCAAATTGGATGGGGCAGGGTCTCAGGGAATCACTAGAGTGGAGTGAACAGTGTGAGCCAGGCTGAGGGAAACTCAGATATGCTGCCAGTAAGCTCTGTGACAGTACAGGAACAATGATCCCTAGGAGGACCCCTATCTGGGAGAAAGCTGCCCCCAAGTTCCTGCCCTGATGTCAGACAATCCAGTTCCCCCCCATATGTCCCTGGGTCCCCCAAAGGCCCCTAGTCCTGGAGCTCAGAGGGATCGAGTCCTAGTAAGTTCATGCACCAGCCCTTTAAAAGGAACACCCAGGTCTCCAACAATCTCCAATGTACTCACCCACAATCCCCGCTAGTGTTTTCAGCCCGAAGTTAGGGGACTTCTCTTCCCAGCTCTGGAACCCAGGGCTGGGGGTCTGGTGTAGTGTTGGGACCTCTTGCTTTTCATACATGGCCTCTGCAGAGATGATCTCCCTCCTGATTAAAAAGAAGCACATATGGGTGTCAGATCAGCATGTTTTGAACCTGCACCCCTACCAGTTTTAATGTGCTTTCTTCTGTACTCCTCTAGTTGTAGGACT
Source organism: Myotis davidii (assembly GCF_000327345.1). Lineage (NCBI taxonomy): Eukaryota > Metazoa > Chordata > Mammalia > Chiroptera > Vespertilionidae > Myotis > Myotis davidii. The sequence continues at coordinate 63,582 of NW_006297757.1, read as the reverse complement.
TCCATTCAGCCAGCTTTCAGGCAGTTCTGAATGATAGTTGTTCTGTATTTTAGTTGTAATTTTGATGTGGTTGTAGGAGGTGCCGCATACTCGTGTTTACCTATGGCACCATCTTGGTTCTGGGGAACCACTTCTTTAAACTGAAAGTTCATATTTTATTCATCTCGCAGGCTCAAGGATGGCTTCCATTGCCCTCTTCTGGCTAAACTATAAACTTACTTCAGGTTTCCAGAGCAAGAGGAAAGTACAAAGTATGGGTTGGAAGGAAATACTTGTCTGAAACCAAACCAGCTTAAAAACAGCTATCATAATAATTGTTTGTTGCTTCAGAGTATACTTTAAAAAGTATTCACAAGAATTATTTGATCTTTGCAACAATCCTGTGAAATAGGCAACACTGGCATTTTCATTTTACAAATGAAGAAAACAGGCCTATTGTCAGGACAGTAATGAGAGACTCCCTGGCAGAGGGGGCTTGTTAAATGTAGGATTTATTCACAATCCATTTGGGAAAAGTACAGGTTTGTTCTCATGAAAGCCAAAGATAAGGGAGTGCAGAAGAGGATGACGAACAGTTGATTCACATGTAAGGGAGCTACTTGATTCCAACAGCCTGGGAAAATGGCTGGATCCTTTCTCCAGCTGTGCTATGTGGGCTAACCCTTAGTCCTAAGCACCCAACATCTCAATTTCCTATCTCAGTAGTCAGACTTGAATGTCCATAGAATCATCTAGGGAGCTTGTTACAGGTGAAGGTCCTTGAATCCCATCTCCAAGGTTGTGTTTCAGTAGGTCCAGAGCAGGACCTGAGATCTGCGTTTTGAGACATACCCTCTGCCCTTTGGAACTTTGGAACTCCTAGTCCATGAAAAATGCTCCCTTACCACACCACCAGCAGCAAAGAATTATTATTTGCCTAGGACAGTATTCCTTTCTAGCCCCTCTCTGCTTCCCTCACCCATAAGTCCCACTGGGTTATGATTGTTAAGATTCAATCCTCAACTCTTTGATATACTCTCTCCAAACCTCAGTTTTCGCGTCTATAAAATGAAATAATGCCTACCTTACTGGGCTTGAGTGAGGATTAAATGAGAAAGTATGTCCTATATATAGTTCCTGTAAAAAGTGTGTAATAAACATGAGTTCATGGATCTTGCCTTCTGATTCCTAGCTCCTCAAAAAGTATAGTGGCTAAACTGTCATGTTTTGGATTTCCACAGGTTTTTAAGGAATGGTCTTGAGCAGGACCAGGGATAATCAAGGTGATGTCTTCCCCCAGACTCATTCCCCTGTGGAAGGATTTTAAATACCTCATAAGTGACATACCTAAAAGCAAGGTAATGTATATGTAGGACATAAACGTTATTTACCTCTGTCTATCTTAATAGTTATGAGCACTTCTGAGGAGCATAGATCCATGGAAGCAGGCAGAGGAGACCATAAAGGCAATTGCCACCTTAGGAAGAGTGGACCATCAATTTCTAAATGAGTCTAGGGACCTGTTGGAAAGACCCTTTTTTAAATCCTCATTTGAGAAGGAGGGAGGGAGGGAGTGAGGCAGAGAGAGAGAGAGAGAGAGAAGCGATGTGAGAGAGAAATATCAATTGGTTGCCTTGTGTATGCACCCCAGCTGGGGCTCAAACCTGCAACCTAGTATGTGCTCTGACCAGGAATTGGCCTGTAATCTTTTGTTGTACAGGACAATGCTCCAACCAACACTGAGCCACCTGACCAGGGTTTGCAAGACATTTTTTGTTGTTGTTGCTGTTAATCCTCACCCATTTTCCATTGACTCTTTAAAAAGAGTGGAAGGGAGGCAGCGAGGGAGGGAGGAAGAGAGAGAGAAAGAGAGAGAAACCTTGATGTGAGAGAGAGACATGGATTGGTTGCCTCCTGCACATATACAGAACAGGGCCCAGAATCCAACCCCTCAGTACATGGGACGACACTCTAACAACTGAGCCACACCAGCCAGGTCTTGCAAGGACATTTTGATAGTGGAAGGTGAACACTTTGGAGATTTGTCAGAGGAACCAGCCCTCTGAGAAAAGAGATTTTTCCAAAAAAGATAGGAGGCCTAGCTGTTTTGGCTCAGTGGTTGGGGTACCTACCCACGGACTGAAGGGTCTCGGGTTCGATTCTGGTAAAGGGCACATACCTTGCAGTTCAATTCAGTTCAGGACATGTGTGGGAGATAACCAATTGATGTGTCTCTCTCACATCAATGTTTCTGTCTCTCCCCCTCCCTCACTGCCTCAGGTGAGGATTAGCAACAACAAAATAATAAATAAAAGAGAAAGGAGAAGGCACTAGAGAAAACATTTGCCAACCTCAGTTTTGCTAAAGTCAACTCTGTGTATAAGGATCCCAATTTCATGTTGAATAGCACATGTTCTATCACTATGGGATAATATATTTCTTATATACATCATCCTGTCAAATTTAAAGGCCAGGTAGGGTGTCCTAGAAATCTTATTTAGTGTAGTTCTAAGCCTTAATAACTTAAAGCTGCACTGACTTTGGGGACACTGTTGCATTGTATGTGGGTATATGGCAGTGCTCTTTACTAATTAAACTGTTAAATGTGTCTTTTATGGCATATGTACCTTTTAGACCAGCGGTTCTCAACCTGTGGGTCGCCTAAGACCATCAGAAAACACATATATAATTACATATTGTTTTTGTGATTAATCACTATGCTTTAATTATGTTCAATTTGTAACAATGACATTGGGGGTCACCACAACATGAGGAACTGTATTAAAGGGTCGCAGCATTAGGAAGGTTGAGAACCACTGTTTTAGACAGAAGGGAAAATGTTAGAGGAGAGGTATAGTTAACTTCATATTGAGAAGAACATCAGTTTCCCCTATGCTCACACTATAAAATTTGCCCATAGAGGCCCTAAAGAGGTTTGGTTCTCTCATGTTGGGGGTTTTGTTACGTGCTTGCTAAGAGTAGGTGTCCATAAGTGATATGTTGTGCATGTGTGGGCTTAACATGAGTGGTCCTTGAGGTACGGCATGACTTTTGGAACTACTTCAATTGTAGCTTAAGTGAGAATATATTTAGTACATTTGTGTCCTGTTCTCTTACTTTATGCCATGACTCTCCCCAGCAAAATTTAGATGATTCAAAGAATGACGTAGTTGTGCTGAGTGACCGGTCTGAGATACTATTCAAAGAGTCTCGTCATCCTCAGAATATGCCATTTATATGCTATTACTTCAGTGATGCCGACTTCTTTGCCTCCCTCTCATGGGTGACAAGCACAAAAGAAATACAGGTAAAACTGCCACTCTTTCTTCTTTTTAGCCCATTCTACAGGGGCCTTGCCCATATAAGCCCTCACCCAGTGACCTAGAGAGCATGTGAGATTTTGCTCCCAGACATATGTCCTCATTATGGCTTAAACAAACTCTTATTTTTTTTAAAAAAAGTGACCTGGCACCAGGAATTCTCCCTCATACTTTTTCAAATTACAGTCTTCACATTAAATAGATTTTATGGTTTCCCTAAAGTAGGCCAAGGTTAAGGAAAGAATCTTATGCTTCCTGCTTCTACAATCACCATAATCAAGGGGTAAAATTATTTTAGAATCTTCTAATTCCCCCTTGGTATGAGAATAGGGGAAAACAGCTGAATATTTTCCCCTTTCCTCTTCTACTATCATTTCTAGGCAGTTTCCATCTATTCTATTCTAGGCTGTAGTATGGATGAAGAGCAAAACTGAGGACATGGTCGAGAAGAGAACATTCTCCATGACTGAACGATTGCCGCCCATCCAGTGTATGGTACACACAGGTTCCTTTCATATCCTTGTGGCCTACTGTGGTGACTTGCTATTGCGGCTCTTTGGGGACCATTTTCGGTCATTCAAACCCCTGGGTATAGTGCCTTGCCGCTTTAACATCAACTGCCTCTGCTATGACCCAGAAATGAAGATGCTTCTGTCAGGTATCCTGGGAGCAGTGGTTACCTGGACCATTGAGCAAAGTGGCAGGGGCCTCCAAGTCGCCCACATGGTTTCCATGCCTGGTGATGAACTTGTCCAGGACATCATATTGAATGGCCCCAGTGGCTCCCTCCTAGCCCTGTGTGAGACTGTGGTGAGGGTCCTTGAGCGCCAGGGCCTGAGCCAGCTAGAAGAAGTGAAGAGGTTCACTTCTACCACTAGTGGCTCATCTATCACCTGCTGCTTCACCTGTTTTGATCAGGGCTTTCTCTATGCTGGAAATAGGACTGGATACATCCAGGTATGGAGCCTCAGTCAGAGCTACTCTTTCCACAGTTTCAAGGCCCATTCTTCATCAGTAATATGTATCTGTAGCCGGCCAGAAGCCCACACCCTGCTAACAGCTGGTAAGGAGGGTTTCATTAAGGAGTGGAGCCTTACTTCTGGGAACCTGCTGCGGCAACTACAACTTGGCGAGGAATTGTATCGACTCCAATTTATTGATAACATTACTTTCTTCTGCCAAACTGCCCATACTTTCTCCTTGCGCCGTCTGCCCTGTTTCTATAGCCTCTTCAATGTTTGTGGCTCTGCTCCAGAGCAGGTTCGTCGGGTCTGCTGTGGTAATAACTGGTTCCGGATCCTATGTACTACGGAGGATGGCTTGTTACGCTTTGTGTCCCCAGTAACAGGGGAGCTTCTGGTTCTCACCTGGCCCTTCTCAATCCTGGACCAGGCTGTGGATTGGGCCTATGACTCAGATAAAGAGGAACTCTTTGTAGCAACAGGGGGCTCAGAGGTGCTGGTCTTTGACACAACCCGCTGCCCTTGCCCAGCCAAGTATCTTTTATGCACCTCACCAAATTCTCAGGACTCAGTACAATGCATGGCTTATGGGCATTTCCACCTGGGTCGGGGCCTAGAAGGACTAATGTTTTCTGGATACCAGAGTGGTATGATAAGAGTCCTTTCCCAGCACAGCTGTGCCCGAATAGAGAAATTCATGCACTTTGGGGCTGTATTGTCCCTCTCTACACTGCCTGGAGGGCTTTTAGGTGGCCGAGAAAACTCTTTGCTTTGTTCTTATGGAATGGATGACTACATACGCCTATCAGAAGCTGTGCTTAATGGGACCAGAGTACATCTGCGTCCTCTAGCTAGCATTCTCAGCAGCTGTCACCTAAAACACCTGATACTCTTGCCAAAGTCTGTGGGTGCCATCACAGAAACTAACTGTCTGCGTCTCTGGAAATTCCATGATTTTCTGCCCTCTGAGACACATGCAAAGTTTATAGAGACATTGCCTCTGCATCAGTATGCAATTACTTCCTTTGATGTATGCCTGACCTTGAGTCTTTTTGTCACAGGTAGTATTGATGGCTCTGTTCGAATATGGAACTTTCATGGTGGACTTGTAGCCATGCTGGACTCAACATTGCATTTTGGTCCACTCTGCTTTGCAAATGATCGGGGTGACCTGCTTGTGACTTTCAACCAGAGTCTTTATCTGGTATCCTGTTTAAAACTACTTCCTCCAACCCTGTTGGTTCGCCTTTCCTTTATGAGCATCATAGATGATGTGCTAGAAATCCCTAAGCCTTTCATACCAAGCTTCTTCTTCTCCTTTGAGACCATGTTTGTGCCCAAGTATATCTACCTTGGACAAGGGCAACAAGTATTAGTGGGTTTGGAGAAACTTGTCAATAAGCGGGCCATTGCCTTTGACCATACTGTGCCACATGTCATAGAAGACGATGAGCAAGGAAGCTCCGTATTACTGTCTACCTCAAGACCTGGTTCCTTGAAAAGGGAAGACACTATTATACGCTTGAGCAAATCTTATCCCCATTATATGGTTCCTCCCCAACTACAGTTGACTGCCTGGGATGGACTCAATCCTTATCAGATACTGAAATGCTACTTTGGTTATGGGCGGAAATGGCCCTTTGCTCCTGATTGCTATATCCCTAACTCAGTGATTCGTGCCCGTCTTTGGCCAGAGGGCAGCCCAATATACCTACAGTGCAACCTGCATTCACCCATACGGAAGTTGGAATGGGACAAGTCTCAACAATTCTTCTGGCACGGTAAGGTAAAACCTGTACATGATGTACAAGAACCACAGGAAAAGGAAGATGAAGACTTCATAAAAAGGAGAATGTCCAAGGACATAACTTACAGTGTCCTTACAGACACAACAAACCGTAGTTGGCTGGGAAAAAAGATGAATGAAGTAGCTATTAATAGCTTGATTGAGACAATCCTCAATATTATGATTTATGCTCCTCCTCCTTTGAAGTACCAACACTGTGTTAGTGCACTAGGGCAAATCTTTGCTTCCTACCAAGTGTCTGCACCCCTGCGCTCTGAAACAGCCCATCGTCTGCTGGATGATACAACCAATTCTAATCCACTGATCCGAGAGCTAGCCTGGGAAGGGCTGAATCGTCTAGGAATTATCACTCATCTCTTTGCCATGGCTCTGGCCCAAGGGTTAATGGACAAGGACCAAAGAGTGAGGAATAAGGCACTGAACCTCATGGCTGACACTGGAATCCACTCTAAGACTTCACTCTTAAACTTGATCCAGAATCGAGATACTTTCCAGGGGATGCAGTAAGTTCTTTGTGCCTTCCTTAATTCTTTACTAGCTTCTAATTTTCTTCTCTCCCTTCCCAGTTTTCCCCTTTCATTCTCTCACTATCTCTTCATCCCTGTTTCTTGGCTTTTCCTGTTCTTTTTCCTTGTTCACAATTTTTTCTCATTCCTAGACTATTTTGACAACCCCCTGACTCCTCAGTCATTTTTCCATTTCTTCTTTTATTCCTGCAGCCTCCGTACAGATTACTCCATTAATTGCCATTTATCTTCCTAGACATTTCCTTTCTTCTTGACCATCCTTTACCTTTACATACACCATCTCTGTTGTCCACTTTGCCAACCCCGCTGCTTGTTGCACTTTAGTTCTTTTTCATTTTCTCTTGCCCCTAATTCAGCATGCTCCTTTTCTTTTAACTTTTATAGGCAGGAAATGATTGGTGAAGAAAGCCTGGACAGTCTGCTGGGGATGCGTGTCACAGATCTCCAAATTCTTCATACTCAAGTGGAGCAGCGATTAAATGAAAACCTGACCTTGTCACATGGAGATGAAAAGCCTTTTTTTTCTCTAGATGTCTCAAAGATTCCTAAACCAATAGCCGTTCTTGATGAATCTGATATAATTCCAGACGAACCTGAAGTTGTCATCAAGCCCAGCAAAGGCCACAGACGGGGCCGGGCAGGGGGAAGAAAGCATGGTATGTATGGGGTGATCCACTTCATGCCTCAGAGTACCAAGAGCAAGGTAGTTTAGGGCTAAAGTGGGTCAAGAGAGATCAGATAGGAGTAGAAATAAGTGGAAAGGTCTTTTCACAGAGAACCTTCCTAGAAAGAATCTACCCAAACTCAGGAAGACTCCAAGGCTTGGGTGGGAACATTGGCCTCAGCCCCCTTTATTGCTAGTTCTTTTATAGCAGTCCTCCTAGCTCATACTAGATATTGGAAAATATTTTATTTAAGCCTCCCATGCTTTCTTATCTATATCTCCTGATTTTCTCTGCAGCCCAGAAGAAGTTGAAAGAGACTGGCACAGAGCCAAGTCCCTTAGAAGGTGAAATTGATCAGAGTAAAGTTGCACCAATTGAGATGGAGGATACAGCCATCTATTTGAGTTCTCCAATTTCTAAAGATGCTGAACAACAGCCTCCAGAGAAAGATATCTCAAAGGATGTTGCAATGACCCTGAAAATGCTAAGGAAAATACAAGACAAAATAGAAAAGAAAACAGCTCAGAAACACATAAAGAGGCATAAAAAAAAGATAAAGCAAGCTGAAGTTATAATTGAGGAATCTCTGCCTGATGTAAAGGAAGAACCAGTTGTGAAGAAGGTGCAAGACATAGGGCGGGGTGCCTTTGGAACTCCTGGCCGCAGGGCTACCCCTGGAGATGGCTCATCCTGGCGAGATGATCTATGTCGTCTTATGACCCTGAGGATATCTGGTTCCCAAACAACAATGTTGGAATCTCTAAACACTGAGTTAGTAACCATGGCTCAGAAGGTGCTAGCAGATAAGCGCCCCAGCTGGGAGCTCTTTCAGAAGATCTGTCCCCTGCTGAAGAAAGAAAGTGAAGTTCTGGTTGAGAACCTCGACTGGGATGTAGCTTGGCCAGAGGAGAAACCAATTTTTATTCATGAAGCAGCAATTAGAGAGGACATGGTGAGTAGGGACAGTAAAGAAACACCAGAGGGGCAGGGTCAAGTACAAAAGGAAGCAGGGGATATACAGGAATTACAGGAAATCCAGGTGATTTCCAAAAAGGGGAAGAAAAAGAAAGTTATTTTTTTAGAACCAGGTGACCTAATCAAGGGGAAACTAATGCTGAAGCAAGAAGATAAAAAACCATCTAAGAAGCCCTCTGTGCAAAAGAGGAAAGTAGTCCAGAAGGAAATAAAAGTGGATAAAAAAGAGAAGAAAATGACCACAAGAGAGACGGATGTGAGTCTTGAAGTGGGAGAAATGGCCAAACTAGAGGAGAAAGTGGTTAAGCAAGAAGTAAGACCAGTTATGGATGAGAAGAAGCTATCTTTGCAGGATTGGAAAGAATCCTGGGATCAGTGGAAACAGGCTCATGGTGAGACAAAGATATCCTGGAATGAATGGAAGAAGACTTGGGAAAGGGAGACTCTTGAGGAAGAGGAGAAACTACAAGAGGACAAAGAGAAGCTACCTCTAGATGAGGAAAAGCTGGCTGGGGAAAAGAGGAAGCTGGGATGGGATGAGGGGGCACATGTCTGGGAAACTATGACAGACATGTCCAGGGAGCAAAAGTTCAAGGATGAAGAGGAATTGACCCTGGCGATAGAAGAATTGTCTCAGGAAAAAGAAGCATTAGAAGGAGAAGGAGAAGGAGAAGGAGAAGGAGAAGGAGAAGGAGAAGGAGAAGGAGAAGGAGGAGAAGGAGGAGAAGAAGGAGAAGAAGGAGAAGGAGGAGAAGGAGGAGAAGGAGGAGAAGAGCTGTTGACAGAAGAGCAGAGACAGATCCAGGAAGAATATAAACAGGCCCAGGTTGAGAAGAAACGAACCCAAGCTGAAAGAAAACGAGCCCAAGAAGAGAGGAAGCTGGCACAAGAAGAAGAGAGGCTGGCACAACAAGAGGGAAAGCTAGCTCAGGAAGAGAGGAAACTTGCCAGAGATCATGGGAAACTGATTCAGAGAGATAGGAAAATGGCCCAGGCAGAGAGGAAGTTTGTCAAGAAAGAGGAAAAATTGGCCCAAAGAGCAGTGTGGCTAAGCCAGGGAGCAGAGAAATTGGCCGAGAATAGGACAAAACTGGCCAAAAAATTGGAGAAACTGGCTGGCAAAGAAGAGAAAATAGCAAAGAAAGGAGGGAAGCTAGTTGAGGTTAAAACTTTATTAGTCCCAAAAATGGAGGAAGTGATCCAAAAGGAGCAAGATCTGGCATGGCAGGAAAAGGAGCTAACCCAGGAATTGGAGGAGATGACATGGGAAGAGGAGGAAATGGCTTGGAAAGAAGAGCAACTAAATCAGGAAGAGGAGGAATTAGCTAACGAAGAGGAGAGACTGGCTCAGAAGGAGAAGACACTGGCCTGGAAAGAGGATCAACTGGCTATGGAAGATGAAAAACTGATCCAGGAAGAAGAGCTGGTGATCCAGGAAGAGAATAAACTGGCTGAGGACAAAGAATTTATGCCCGAGGAAGAAGAAAGGCTTGCCCGGAAACGGGAGCAATTGATGGAGAATAAGGAAAAAATGGCCCAGGAAAGGAAAATTTTGATACAGAACAAAGTGGAACTTTCAAACAAGAAGAAAATACTAGCCAAGAAGATGACGACTCTGGATCAGGAGAAGAAGAAGCTGGGTCAGGAGAAGGTAAAATTGACTCACAGAAAAGAGAACTGGCACCAGCTTAAAGAAAACCTTTCCCAGAACAAAAATGAATTAGTGCAAGTAAAGGAGAAACTGGACACGTACAAAAAAAAATTGTTTCAGGTAGAGGAGACGCTGGTGAAGGAAAAGGAGGAAATTTTCCAGAAGAAGGAGAAACTGGCCAATGTAGAGAAAAAACTGGCCCAAGTAGAGGAAAACCTGGCTGAGAAACAGCAGAAGCTAGCCCAGGACAAAATGAAATTCACTATCGAGAAGAAGGAAGTACTTCAAAAACTGAACCTGCTCAGTAGAGAAGATGATATTACTAAGAAAGAAAAGAAATTTGGCAAGACAATGAAGAAACTGGCCCAGGAGAAGGTGAGACTGGTTGAAGAAAAGGAAACTCTCTCCAAGGGAGAGATTCAAGAAACCTCAACACAGAGGAAACTGAATAAGAATGAACTAGAACTACTTCAGAGGAAATTGTCACTAGTGGAGAAGATACTGGCATATGAAGATAGGATATTGGCCACAAAACAAAGTAACATTGCCAAAGAAAAATTAGAACTTGCCAGAGAAGAGAGAGTTTATGCCCAGGAAGAAAGGAAGCTAACCAAAGAAATAACAAAGTTGACTAAAGGGAACCTTTTCAAGAAACTATCAAAAATGAGCAAAACAATCTTAAAGGTACTTCAAAACCTTATAAAAAAAGAAAGGATAGTAACCCAGGAAGAAACACAGATGACACAGATAGCAAGGTCATTCTTGGATCAGGAAAGAATATTGAACAAAGAACAAAAAGAACTTGATGCCAGGAAGTTGGATATTTCTGAGAAACAATCAGAAATGACCCAAGATGAGGAGAAACTGGCTAGGAAACAGAGAAAACTGGCCAAAGAAATAAGAAGAATGATAAAGAAAGAGAAAAAAATAACTGAGGAGGAAAACAGACTCTCCAGGCAACGGAGACAAATCATGAAGGGAGAAGAGGAGGCAGGAACAACAGAGGAAGAAGAAGAAATGTCATTTCTTAAACAAAAGCGAAGTAAAAAAAAACCACTAAAGAGAGTTAAAATGCCACAAGAAGAATTTCCCAGACAGGAGGATGAAGTAGTATGTGAAGAGAGCTTTTCTGGAAAAATGGAAAGCCTGTTAGATCAAGTGGAGCGAGAGAGTTTGTCTGAAGTGGAGGAGGAGGAAGAGGAGGAGAAAGAGGAGGAGGAGGAGGAAGAGGAGGAGTTAGAGGAGGAAGAGGAGGAGGAAGAAGGAGAGGAGGAAGAGGAGGAGGAGGATAATGAAAGGATGGGGGAAGAAGAAGTGGAAGAGGAGGAGGAAGAAGAGGAGGAGGAAGAAGAAGAGGAGGAGGAGGAAGAAGAGGAGGAAGAAGAAGAAGAGGAGGTGGAGGAAAAGAAGAAGATGAAGGACAAAAAAGAGGTGGAGGAAGAGGAGGAGGAGGAAACGGAGAAAAAGACAAAGAAAAAGAAGGTGAAAGAGGAGGAAGAAGAGAAGAAGATGAAGGACAAAAAAGAGGTGGAGGAAGAGGAGGAGGAGGAAAAGGAGAAAAAGACAAAGAAAAAGAAGAAGACGGCAGCAGTGGCAGCAGAGGAGGAGAAGGAAGTGTTGGAGAAGGATGAAAGCATGATTAAGGAAGAGCTAGAAAGTTTGAGTGAGAAAGAGGAGGAAGCGGCACAAAGTTCAATGGAAGAAGTAGACAAGGAAAAAGAGATCTTTAAAAAAGAAATATTATTTAAGTTACAAGAAAAAAGAGGAAAGGATCTAGAAAGAAAAGAAACAGTCCCTTCTATTGGAAAAAGAACTCCTGAGGTCAAAGGCAGGGATATAAACCTGGAAATTCCAAAGATCCCTTCCAAGAAACTGATTTCAATAGCTCTGGGTAGGGAAAAGACTATACCAGTGCCAGAGTCTAAGAAACCAATACTCTGGAAAGATAAGGCCACAGTACTTGAGACACCCAGGATATTCACAGAGACAAAGTTTATGGAAAAGCAACGTGAGCTATTGAAGAAATATCATCCCATTCCTCTACAAGTTTTGGATACAGTTTTGGAGTCCCAAGAGCCATATTTCAAGACCCCATATTTATCCCACATATTGAGGAAGAGCAAAAAAGAACAGAAACTCCAAGGCAAACCACTAGGGGATAGGTGGCAGTGGCTTTCGAAGCATCATCCAACTCTGATGGGACAAACTAAGGTACAATTACCTGTGCCCCACATCCCGGCTGAGGAAGTATTTGCAGATGTAAGCCTCTCAGATATAGAATGGATCCACCATGTCCTAGAACAGACAGAGTCAGGAAAACAGCTTTCCAGAGATAGTTACCACAGATTGTGTCAGCTTGTCAAAGATCTTATCTCAAAGGGAACCTTAGAGTGGATGCATCTAGCCAAACTTGAAGCTATCATTTACCGTCACAGGCAGGTTCTGGAATCACAAAGCACACCTATCTCAAAACCCAGTATGAAGCTCATGGGTCCTAAGTACTTGAAAGTGATCCCTCCTATAAAAAGAAAGGAAAAGGAAAGCCATCTAAAACCTTTGGCTTTTTCCTCATTAGCTAACAAAAGGATTCCAGACCCAAAGGCTATAAATTGGCAACTTCTAGGAGAACCTTACAGGAGTGCACGGGCAGAGCAGATATTCAGTGTCCTTAAGGATATGGAGAAGCAACATGTTTATCCTGCTACAAGAGACATTGTCACAGGTGCCCATGCCTCTGTAGAAAAACAAATGCTAGCACTGATGTTTCAAAAGGACTTCTGGGCTTTTAAGGATAAAAGCAGGTTTCCCAGATTGCCCAAGATGGAGAAGATGACACAGCCCAGCTCTAAAAAACAGGAAGAAGTGCCTCTATGGGAGACATTTGTGGCACTCTACCATGTTTTACGGATGTTGCAGGAGCAATACGCAGGAGACAGTGCTGCTTGGACAGAAAAATTCTACCACCTCATGGACCTGTACCAATTTAAGTCCCCTGGAATCCAGAGATTGCTACAGGAGCTGCTACTGAGAGAAGAACCCCAATCCCATAAGATGATCTACAAAGAGGCCCTAAAGGCCATAGGGCTGGTTCCTGGTGAGCGATTGTTCTACCACCTATTTTGTGGTCGTTCTCACATCCCTAGAGGTCCTCTGGAGTTCCAGGAGGTGGTGTCTCTCTCAGGGCAGAACAATGTGCATACTACGCTTCCAATGGGCATTGCCCATTATGGCATCTTAGAACTTGCCTGGAAGAGCCTGCCCCAAGCTGATATTCACCTCACCACGGAATTGCCCCACACTGTGGCTCCTACCCCATAATTTGTGACTGACTGGACATCAGGACTTTTCATTCCCACCTGGAGAAAGGTCTTTATTCCAGACCTAGACCTTTATTCCTATGGCCCATACAGAGGTAGGGCCAGGCCAAAGCCCT
>NW_006297757.1:35550-50237 GCF_000327345.1 Myotis davidii | reverse complement strand
CCCAGCTCCAGAATCCAGCTTCTATATGTGGAATAAAGATGAAGTTCCTATATCCAACAAGCTCTGTGATATGTCCCTTTTCTTTAAATGTTGCTTCTCCAGAAATGTAGCCATGAATACCAGATACATACATACTCCAAAGAGTCGAGAAAACTTATCAGAAGCCCTGGACAGTGGGTCCGTTAGTTGGGCATTGTCTCATGCACGGAAAGGTCAACAGTTTGATTTTTAGTCAGGGCACATGCCCAGATTTCAAGCTCTATCCCCAGTAGGGGGCATGCAGGAGGAAGCTGATCAATGTTTTATCTCTCCCTCTCCATCTCTCTCTCAAATATATATAAAAACCAGAATCAAGTGGTGCTCACCCTCTGGAGGCCTTCAGACAGAAAAATCTGTTCTTGTCCTCTTCCTTCTTGTATCCCATCATCCTCTCCTAAAGACTATATAGGAAGGAAAGCACCTTGGCACAAAAATGAATGTATATTTCACATTAATACGAGGCATTGATATAATAGAAAAAAAATGGATTTTTGAGTCAGAAAACCCAGCATTTTCCCCCTTAGTTTTGGGGGTTACATGGTGGAGGCAGGTTCTATTTCCCTGATCATAGCATGCTGATGACTTGAGACCAAACCAGCAGGAGTGTTGGATGTTGAGGAGACCCTCAGAGTAAAGGAAAGAGCTTCAACAAGTTCTAGCTAGTACTTCATTACTGGATGGTACAAAGGAAAAGGCCATTTGAGGTTAAAGCAGAAAGAAAAGGAGGGAAGCCTATGTCTTTCATTTCCTTCAATACCTGGACATAGGATTTGGGGAAGATGTTAGAATTTGGAAGATTAAGTGAAAGTTCAAATAGCTCCCTCTCCTTGCCCTATTGCCTAGGGACTTATGATCCTTCTAGCAATTAAGGAGACAAGAGTTAGGGGAAAGGGATAGTAAAGTGAGGAAGTTGTCACTGCCAGTAATCATCTTCCTTTCCTAATCATCTCTCTCCACCATGGAGATTTTAGAACTGCTTTTTTCCAGTTAAGCTGAGTCTTCCAACAGCTTCTAACAAGTAGCCCACCTGTGCCATTTGCTACCTCCATTTCACCTCTCTTATTACTTTACTTCTTCCACCTGAGTTTGATTTTGTGGTGAAAGAGAACATTCTGAGAAGTTGGGTTCACCTTGGAGGCCAAGGGTAATGACAGCCCTAGGTATATTGTTGGGCTCTTCCATGCCAGACTACATATTAGGCCACATGGAGTATATGAGAGCTATGGGCATGGGGCAGGGGGCCTTAAAAGGAATGAGTGACCTAGCAGCTGGACAAGGCAGCAAAAGTAAGCATGATCCAGCTGGCTTTGTATTCTCAACCTGAATTACTTCTCCTTTTTTGGCCTCTGTTTAGTTGTCTATGTCAAAAAAAGAATAGTGCACAAATTACAAACGTGGGACTATGAGGAACAACTCTATGTCCACAAATTTGACAACATAGATCAGATGAACAAATTCACTGAAAGACCAGGAAAGGGAATAGCAATACCTATTCCCTTCATACCTATTATAAACATCTTAATTATAAACATCTTACAAAAATTGCTTCATATTTTCCTTTGTTGAAATATTTTTAAAGATCGCAGACATCATCTTTCAACCCTAAATATTCTGATACTCTAAAAAAATAAAATTTTCTTACATGATGACTTTTACATCTAACAAAATAATTCCTTAATATCATCCAATACTCTATGCACATTTTCCTGGTTTTCACCCCAAATGTCCTTTTACACTTAGTTTGAATCAGAATTCAAACAAGGTCTACATCTTGATTGTTATACTTCCTAAGACATATTAAACATCCCCAGTTTTTCCCCACCATTAATTTGTTGAAGACTGATTCTCCATATTTTGGGTTTTTCTGATAGAATTTTGCAATCTGAGGTATGGATGTGCTTCAAGGGACCATGTAGCTTCTGAAGTTAGATGAAAAAGAATTATGATAAGTACCTTTAACCCTCTCTGGGAAAAAGTCTGCAGCTTTCATGAGGTTCTTGAGGAAGTCCTTGACACAAATATGTTAAATCACCACTTAAGGAGAGCATAAAGACATCTATCTGGGCTTTAGCTCAGACATTGCCAGTAGATGAATGACTGTCAACCTTCTCCAAACTGGGCTCTAGATTTCTAAATTTTGAAAGGATGGTTATACTTCAGACCTCTCCAGGATATGAGAAATCATTTCCAGCCCCTTACCTTCTTCCAGAATGTGAGCTCTGAGTAATATATGAGACTCTCCCTACTGTACCAACTGCTTTGAATCAGGAAATAGGTAATAGGGAGCTGACTTTGAGTAAGACCTCAAGGGAGAAGGATCTTACAGTTCCTAGGAGACTATTACATGCACCAACTAAGGTGAGTGAATAAAGACACTAGATTGAGATTGGGAAATGACTCTGACAGCACACAGAAACTCCTAGATGGTTTGGATCTGAGAACTGAGCCTGAGAACTCAAATGTTTAGAACAGGGAGACATAAAGGAGATTGTAATGATGCAGCTACAAGCCAAGGAACACTAAAGATTGCCAGCAACCACTAGAAGCTAGTGGAGAAGCATGGGAAAGATTCTCTCTCAGAGCCTCCAAAAGAACTAACCCATGCTAACACCATGATTTTGGACTTTTGCCATCTTGAACTGTGAACGAATAAATTTCTGTTGTTTTAAGCCCCCCAGTTTGTGATAATTTGTTATGATAGCTCCAGAAGGCACTAAGTGTGCTCATTGCTACTGGACTGACTTTGCTCTGTGGCCCTTTCCACAGTCACAGCTAGGAAAAATATATTCACACACATACATATATGTGTATACACATAAACACACTTATATGCATACATATACATATTTTAAAGATCATGTGTTCATACCAGAATCTCTAATTTCAATCTATCCCCATAGGGGTCATTGTTGCCTGCCCTGATTTCATATTTGTATGTCCTTTCTTCCATAGTGAGTACCCTGTCTCCCAATACCATAAACACATTTTCTTCTTTACTCAAGTCTATGATACATTTAAAGTAGTTTCAGAATCACTTTGCCCATACCACTATAACATACAAATTTATTAAAAAGAGCTCAGGATTTGTTTGCAATCCCCCCTCCCCATATACACCTCCAACCCTGCCCAAGATTGAGCATATTTGTCAAATACTGTGCACATAAGGTACTTGGATTAGTTCATCTTTCCATTCTTTAGGGTTATGTTACTCATTTGAAATATAATTAGTTTAATTTCTGTCACTTTCAGTTATAAAATTCCCTGCTTCCAATTCTTAATTTATTTTTGCTCAAATATGTATAATGTTATCATGCTTTCAAAAGTCAACAGTACAAAAAAAGTATACTCAAAGAAATATCAGTCCCTCCCATATTCCATCTATCCCATTTTGCTCAACATACTCTTATAGGTAGCCAACTTCAATGTTTTCTAGTTTGTTTTTCCTGTTACTTTCTGTATCAAGAAAAGAAAGCATATTAGGGGAGGATTCTAGAAAGATAGCAGAGCAGAAGCACCAGGAATCTGTTTCCCTACCTCTACAATTGTCTGATGTAACTATGTTGGAACTCTGGAGTCTATAGAAAGCTCGCAACCTCCAGAGGAAGACTTGGATGGTAAACTGTAGTTAATTTTGATCAATTTCAGCTCTTAGCACAGTAGCAGCCACCCATCCCCCATTCCCAATCCAGGAGTAGGTAGCTGTGTATATATTCCCAGAGCAGCTTATACACAGTTTGTAGGAGTCAGGATAGGTATAAAGGACTATGTCTTCCAAATATTAGATATCTGTGCTCTCATTGCCAACTATCTGTGTCTAATCACAGGTGTAGATGAAGAGATGGACAACCATTAGACAATATACCTCCTCCATAGTTGCAAGCCCGTTCCCCTCTGGTTGAAATTTCCCCTCTGGTTGAAATTTCTTCCAGGGGCTTTAAATGGCTGATGCCCTTTGTTTCCCACCACCACCCTGTTTTGGGGATGAGGTGCTAAACAGTAGGCCATTAAAAAATAACTGCATACTAGTATACTGGGAAAATTAGAAAGTGACCATGCATGCCAGGGACAGGCTCATGAAAGACCTGAAAAGACTAAGTTTACACATCAGGCTGACCCTTGACATAGAGACAGCCTATGAAAATTAAACAAACAAACAAATAAAACACTAAAACAATAACACAGCAAACCAGGGTGGAAAGAGAGTCTCATTTCCATTGTTATCAAATTACTAGGTCCAGCCCTAACCGGTTTGGCTCAATGGATAGAGCATCGGCCTGCGGACTGAAGGGTCCCAGGTTCAATTCTGGTCAAGGGCATGTACCTTAGTTATGGGCACATCCCCAGTAGGGGGTGTGCAGGAGGCAACTGATTGATGTTTCTCTCTCTCATCAATATTTCTAACTCACTATCCCTCTCCCTTCTTCTCTGTAAAGAATCAATAAAAAAAAAATTACTAGGTTCAAATGTCCAATGTTTAAAAACAAACAAACCCACAAACAACACAACAAAACCCAAGACATATGAAGAAACAGGAAAGAATCAACTACTCTAAGGGGAAAAAATCAAATCAACAAAAACTATCTATGAAAAGACCTGATTGCAGATATAGTAGAAAAAGACTTTAAAATAACTGTCTTAAGCTCAAAGAACTAAATAGATGTAGTGAAATTAAAAAAAAAAAGTATGAACATAATGGAAATGTCAATACAGAGAAAACCTAAGAAAAAATGCTGAAAAGTACAATAACTTCAATAAAAAATTCACTAGAGGAACTTAAATGCAGATTTGAGCAGCCAAAGAATCAGTAAACATGAAGATAGGACAATGGAAATTATCAAGTCAGAGAAAGAGAAATAAAAATGACTGAAGTGAGCTTGGCTAGAGTGGTTCAGTGATTGAGTGTCAACCTATGAACCAGTTTGACTCCTGGTCAGGGCACATGCCCAGGTTGTGGCCTTGATCTCCAGGGTGGGGCATAGAGGAGGCAACCAATCAATGATTCTCTCACATCATAGATATTTCTATCTCTCTACACCTCTCCCTTCCAGTCTGAAATCAATAAAAATATCTCTAATAAGTGAACAGAACCTAAGGGACACCAATAAGCAGACCTTCATATGCACTGTGGGAGTGTGAGAAGGAGAAGAGAGAGAGAGAGAGAGAGAGAGAGAGAGAGAGAGAGAGAGAGAGAAAAGGACTCAAAAAAAGAGAAAGGAGAAAAGAAAGAAAAAAGAAGAGAACATGTGAAAAAGTAATGACTAAAAACTTCCTAAATTTGAGAAGTGATATGAACATAAACATCCAAGAAGTTCAACTAACTTCAAGTAAGATGAACTAAAAAAGACTGAAACCAAGACACATTATAATAAAACTTTCAAAAAAGACAAAATTAAAAGCAACAATAGGATGTGAACCATCATAAGGGTGATAATTTGCTGCAATAAGAATCTTATCGGTAGATATCTTATCAGAAACTTTGGAAACAAAAAGTCAGTGGGATGCTATATCCAAAGTGCTAAAAGAAAAAAAAATCATTAACCCAGAATTCTATATCCAGCAAAAACTGTCCTTTTAAAGTGAAGGAGAAATTAAGACATTCCCAGATAACAAAAGCTGAGGGAGTTCATTACTACTATACCTACTCTGTAAGAAATGCTCAGGGGAAAAAAGAACTAAATAAAATAAAAAGAAAATAAATAAATAAATGCTCAGGGAGACCTTAAAGGACACTTGACAGCAATGCGAAGCTATATAAATAAAGAACACAATAATGGTTAAGGACATAGGCAATTATAAAAGCTAGTATTACTGTAAAAGTTGTAAGTGAATTTTCTACATGTTTTAAGAGACTAATATATTTAAACTAGAGGCCTGGTGCACAAATTCGTGCATGGGTGGGTTCTGGCTGGCTCACCCCGATCAGGCCGGACCAGCTGGGGTTAAGGGCCATAGGTGGTTGGCTGGCCTGCCTGCCCCTGATTGTGGTTGGGGAGGCTGATCAGGGGCAGGCGGGCCATGGGGAGGGGCTGCAGGTGGTTGGCCTGTTGGCCCCGCCCCCTCTTCAAACTTCCGGTTGAACTCCCGGTCAAGGGGACAATTTGCATATTAGGGTTTTATTATATAGGACTAGAGGCCTGGTGCATGAAATTTGTGCACGGGTGGGGTCTCTAGGCCTGTCCAGCAATCAGGGCTATCTGTTTCCTTGCCTCCCCACCTCCTCCTTCCCTCACCACGTCCTGGCACCACCCCACGGTTCCCTGCCTCCATGCCTCCCCATCTCCTCCTTCCCTTACCGCCTGCACACTGCCACCTCGTGGTTTCCCACCTCCCTGCCTCCCCATTTCCCCCCTCCACCTTTCCTTGCCACCCGTGTCCACCACCACAAACCCCTGGTTTTCCATCCCAGCCCAGGGCCTGGCCCCGATTAGGGGGAGGGGCCAATTGCCAATTGGGGCCTGCAACCAGGGTATGGACAGGGGGAGGGACCTGGGAGGTTGGCCACTGGCTCTGAGGATGTAGCTGGCCCTTGACCCCCCGGAGAAAGGGGCCACATCTGCCACTATCCACCCCTGGTTCCCTGTCGCAGTCCAGGGGCCCAGCCCTGATCAGGCGATAGGGGCCTGATGGCCAGGGGTAGGGACTGGGTCAGCAGGCCCCATCAGTGATCGGGGCTTGGGGGTTGGGGGAAGCTCCTGCATTGAGTGTCTGCCCACTGGTGGTCAGTGCTTGTCATAGTGACTGGTCATTCCAGTAGTTCCATTGTAACAGTCAGTTAGGCTGTTATATATATAGACTCGTGGCCCAGTGCATGAAATTTGTGCATGGGGCGGGGGTGTCCCTCAGCCCAGCCTGCACCCTCTCCAATCTGGGACCCCTTGGGGGAGGTCTGACTGCTGGTTTAGGCCAGATCAGGCCTAAATCAGCAGTTGGACATCCCTCTCACAATCCGGGACTGCTGGCTCCTAACCGCTTGCCTGCCTGCCTGCCTGCCTGATTGTCCTTAACCACTTCTGCCTGCCAGCCTGATCTCCCCCTAATTGCTTCCCTGCCAGCGTAATTGATGCCTAACTGCTCCCCTGCTGGCCTGATTGCCCCCAATTCCCCCCTGCCAGCCCGATCGCCCCCAACTGCCCTTCCCTGCTGGCCCATTGGCCCCCAACTGCCCTCCCCTGCCAGCCATCTTGTGGCAGTCATCTTGTGTTGACGTCACATGCAAGGGCAAAAGGACCAGCTTTTATTAGTATAGATAAGGAAAAATTGTTAGAAGGAAAGCTAGTATTGTAACTTTTATTTATAACTCCAAATCTTGTTTTCTACTTTAAGAAACTAATGCATTTAAAGAATTATTAGTTTATGTTTGGGGGCACACATTGTATAAAGATGTAATTCAGTGACAGAATTATAAAGGAGCAGAGTTTTGGTATGTTATTGAAGTTAAGCTGGTATAAATTCAAATCAGAGTGTTATAACTAGGGTTTTAAATGTAATCTCTATGGTAACCACAAAGGAAATAGCTATGGAATATATACAAAGGGAAATCTGAAAGGAATTTAAACATTTCAATACAAAAAAAATCAACAAAACACAAAAGAAGACAATAAGGCAAGACATGGGGCACAAAAATGCTATAAAGCAGATAGAAAACAAATATCAAAATGACAGAAGTTCATCCTTTTCAGTGATTACTTTAAATGTAAATAGATTGAACTCTAATTAAAAGACAAAGATTGGCATAATGGTTAAAGACATGATTGACCTTGATTTTATTTACAAGAGACTCGCTTTACACAAATAGGTTAACAGTGAAAAGATAGAAAAAGAGATTCCATGCAAATAGTCAGTAACCAAAAGAATGCCAGGGTAATTATGCTAATATTCAACAAAATAGACTAAATAAAAAAGAGGTAAAAAGTACACTATATATATATATTTTTTTTAATATATTTTATTGATTTTCCACAGAGAAGAAGGGAGAGAGATAGAGAGTTAGAAACATCGATGAGAGAGAAACATTGACCAGCTGCCTCCTGCACATCCCCTAGTGGGGACGTGCCCGCAACCCAGGCACATGCCCTTGACCAGAATCGAACCTGGGACCTTTCAGTCCGCAGGCCGACGCTCTATCCATTGAGCCAAACCGGTTTCGGCAGTACACTATATATTAATAAAAGCTCCAACATGGCAAGAGGATATAACAATTATAAATATTTATTGACAGCCCATCAAAATATATGAAGTAGCCCAGCCAGCATGGCTACGTGGTTGAGCATTGACCTATGAACCAGGAGGTTATGGTACACATACCCGAGCTGCAGGCTTAATTCCCAGTGTGGGGCATTCCCAGTGCAGGAGGCAGCCAATCAATGATTCTCTCTCATCACTGATGTTTCTATCTCTCTATCCCTCTCTCTTTCTCTCTGATATCAATAAAATATGTATCTATATCTACATCTATATCTATCTATCAATCTATCATCTATCTATCTATATCTATCTATCTACCTATATGTCTATCTATCTATCTATCTATCTATCTATCTATCTATCTATCTATCTATCATCTATCATCTATCTAGATATATGAAGCAAAAACTGACAGAACTGCAGGGATAAACAGATCATTCTACAATAATACTTGGAAATTTCAACACCCCACTCACAATAATGGATCAAAAACCAGACAGAAGATAAGGAAGTAGAGGATTTAATACAATATACCACCTTGATCTAGCAGACATACACAAAACACTTGACCCAACAGCAGCATACACATTCTTCTTAAATGCACATGGGACATTTTCCAGGATAGACCTTCTGTTAGAACACAAATTAAGTCTCAGTAGATTTTATTTTATTTTTTAGAAGTGGATAACACATTTAGTTTTATTATAATCAAAATCACAACACTTTCTTTTTCAACTGATGCAAAGTGCACCTGCAACTTACTATTACAGATCCACTTTAAAAAGGTTTCCTATGACATCACAGCAAGCCTCTTTTCCCCCTAGACAAATATTCCCAAATTCTTCCTCAAATAAAAATAACTCTATTATAGTAAATGGTAAGACATGAAATTACAGTAAACCAAGCACTTAAAAGGACAGCCAAGAAGTTTTCCAACAGCTTATTAAAAAGAATGTAGACATTTTAAAAAAATCCCCACTACCATGAACATAAATTGAGGTTTTCAGGCCTGGCACAAACAGAACTTTAAAAACAGAAATAAAACAAATCCAATAGTATATTAACATTTTTACTCATTTGCCATACTGACAGAACAAATACAAATTGGGTATAAGTCTACAGACTCTTGAGCAACAATGTACAGCCTTTCCTCATCCTCCATGTTAAAAAATTCAAAAGTTTAAGGGCCAAAGAATACCAAATGTACAGGTCTTTAAAACCATATAAGTTAGGGTATTCATTAGTTTTAGCTAGGATACATATGGAAGACTGACAAGGGGTCACTTATGTATTAGTATAATAATGTGAAGCAATTAAAAAAAAACTTTAGTGGAACAATCCTGAAGAACATACCAGAATGCAAGTTAGCAATATAAGGCATCAACTAATTTGTTTCAGCCAATTTGAAGCATGTTCCAAAATCTAAAACTTAAATTATTTTTCTGTTAACAAGAACTTCCTATGTTATGAAGTAAAAAAGACTGAAGTGAAATGTTTTTTATTTATCACAAGTGCTGTATCAATTGCCTAGGACCTCAACAGTGTCATGGAAGTCTGTGAAATGTTCATGCATAATGTTATTGACTTATTTGACTTAAAATTGCCCCATAAAATCAAGCATTAACAAAAAAGAGGTTGAAAAATGGGTTGAAGGAGGCAAATGCAGCATCTCCATTTAGATTATATAAACTCATGATTTCCTCAATTTTGAAATCTTGCAGAGAAGTTATTTTTTGGTCTCAAAATTCAGTGATGACAACATTCCTTACTCCAGATCTAACATTTTTTTTCATCATCACTGTCTTGTGAATCACCATCTGCTCCATCTACTTCTGTTAAAACTACATCCTCATCATCACCCATTCTGTTCATCATTTCAGAGAAATAATCAAAATTACATATGACTTCATCAGAATCATCTCCACAGTCTTTCCAATTCTTTTTGTAAACAACATAAAATTCACCTGTTCATTCATTTTTTTATAATGAATACTAGGGGCCCGGTGCATGAAATTCGTGCACTGGGCCGGGGGTGGTGGTGTCCCTCAGCCCAGCCTGCCCCCTCTCACATACTGGGAGCCCTCAGGGGATGTCCTAGTGACGGCTTAGACCCACTCCCTGTTCCCCTTGGGGATAGGGCCTAAGCCGAAGTCTGGCCTCCCTTTGTGGGAGGTGACTGGGCTGATCAGGGGAAGGCACCAGCCCCATCACCCCACTGCTGCAGCCACTGCCAGTCACCGCAGCCAGCAAGGTTTTTTCATCAACACGGACTCCAGTCCCTGCACCATGAAGAAATGACAACTTTCTTTTGGCATTTTCAAGATGTGTCATTCACATAATAATAATTTCTTTATTATTTTTTTTATCCTCACCTGAGGATATGTTTCCATTGATTTTTAGAGAATGTGGAAGAGAAAGGGAAAGACAGAGAGAAACATCAAAGTGAGAGGAACACTTTGATTGGTTGCCTCCTGCATGAGCTCTGACCTGGACTCCGGCCAGGGAGGAGACTGCAACCTAGGTACATGCTGTTGGTCAGAATTGAACTCAGACCCTGCCATCAGCAGGCCAAGGCATTATCCACTGAGCCAAATTGGCTAGGGCAGGATATGACATTTCTTAGCCCTCCAGCAGCAGACCTTCCTTTTTTTCTCCAGGAGTGTAGTAAAAAACCCTAGATCACCTTTTTGGACTCTCATTACCCAAGTTACTAAGAATATTACCAGTGGCATACAGGGAGCTTAACCAATGAGCGGTCAGAAAAGGTGTTTCCTCTGTAGTTCACACCAATCTCTGGCTTAGGCCCCCCCCTCAGGCCTGATGCCTCTAGCCCTTGCCAGAGGCGTCGACCCCCATCACCCTCCAATCGCCAGATTGGCCCCTTGCCGAGGCCTGGTGCCTCCACCAGAGGTGTCAGGCCTGGGCAGGGGACCCCCATCTCTCCCCAATCACCAGCTTCTGGGCAGCTTCTGGGGCCAGCCTGTGGCTCAGGATGGCGGCTGGCGCTGGTGGCTGCACTGTCCCGCCCTGCCTGCAGTATGCAAATTAGCCACCATCTTTGTTGGTGGTTAATTTACATATCGTGCTGATTAGCCAATGGGAGGCATACCAAAGGTACAGTCAATTACCATGTTTATCTATTATTAGATAGGATACTAGCATATTTTGAAAAAACATTATACATTCCTAGTAAAAAGCAATATAATAAATATGAAATTTAAACTTAAAAAAGTCAAATTATTTGCATGAAAGGGGCTTTCATTAGATAAAAGATGGTTACAAATTTTTTGCTCTTCCATTGAAAAGTAGAGTTTAGTTCCCGCTCCTTGAATCTGAGTTGTCTTAGTGACTTGCTTGGCCAATAGAAGCAGCAAAAGTGATGTTGTAGACATTTGAGGTTAGAACATAGGAACATTGGGAGCTTCCACCACAAACTTGGGGAGAATTCAGCTACTGACCTTTCTATTCACATGACAGAGAGTGAGAACAAGAATCTTCACACATGCTCTGGGCTTTTCCTTCCCTTATAAAAGCACCAACACCATTGTGGGGGCTCCACCCCTATGACCTCAACCAAACCTAAGTACCTCCCAAAATCCCACCTCCAAATACCAATGGATGAATGGGGAGGGGCACAAACATTCAACCCATAACAATAAAGTTGTATATGTCTCTACTAGACATTATATAGGACAACCAAATGGTGTTTATCAACAGAGGTTCTATGTAAGAATTAAGCCAAAAATGATTTGACAATTTTTCTGAAGTCACTAGGGTATACACTATGTACCTGAGGATGGTACACAGATCTAACTATCTATATACTAGAGGCCCAGTGCACAAAATTCAGCCTGGCTTGCCCCCTCTCTAATCTGGGACCCTTCCGGGGATGTCCCTGAGTGATTGGGCCTAAACCGGCAGTCAGACATCCCTCTCGCAATCCAGGACCACTGGCTCCTAATCACTTACCTGCCTGCCTGCCTAATGCCCCCAATAGCCCTCCCCTGCCATCCTGGTCGCCCCAAACTTCCCTCCCCTGCCGGCCTGATCTCACCTCCAACTGCCCTCCCCTTCCAGCCTGATCTCACCCCTAACAGCCTCTGCCTTGGCCCCCACCACCATGGCTTTGTCCGGAAGGAAGTCGGACATCAGGAAGATGGCCAGTTGACCTGGTCTAATTAGCATATTACCCTTCTATTAGTATAGATATAAAAGCCTAAGTGACTGTTCGACTGGTCGACTGGTCACTATGATGTGCCCTGACCACCAGGAGGAGCTGCCCCCTGGTGGTCACTGCACTCCCACAGTGGGAGTGCCACTCAGCTTACTGATGGGCACCAGATGAGCTGCAGCAAGCGTACCAAGCGGCAGGCGCAGAGGAGCTAGGATGAGCAGGAGTGGCAGGCAGTGATAGACTACCAGTTTGGGCCCTATCCCAGCAGGCCAGGCCAAGGGATCCTACCAGTGCATGGCACTGAGACTCTAGTACTGCATAAGTGACAAGGGAATTCATTACACATGATGAATGTTCTAGAACACCAGGATTTGATGCTTTTGGAACTTGAGAGGGATCAATTTCATTGACACCAGACTTAGACTATGCAGTAGTCCTGCCTATCTGAGGCTTCACTTTTGTACTTTCAATTACCAGTGGTCCACCATGGTCTGAAAATAGTAAGTGAAAAAAATGCAGAAATAAATAACTCATAATTTAAAATTGCATACCGTTCTAAGGAGCGGGATAAAATTTCAAACCCTCTATCCCACCTGACTGTCCAGTGTGTCCATGCTGTCTATGCTCTGAACACATTAGTCACTCAGGAGCCATCCAAGTTACCAGGTCAACTGTTGTGGTATTGTGGTGCTTGTGTTCACATCACCCTTATTTTTCTTTCTTTCTTTTTTTAATATTCTTTTTTTAAAAATAATTTTTTATTTTTAATTAAATCTTTATTGCTCAGATTATTACAGTTGTTCCTCTTTTTCCCCCCATAGCTCCCCTCCACCCAGTTCCCACCCCACCCTTTACCCTCACCCGCCCCCACTGTCCTCATCCATAGGTGCACAATTTTTGTCCAGTCCATTCCTGCATCGCCCACACCCTTTTCTCCCCCAAGAATAGTCAGTACACTCCCTCTCTATGCCCATAATTCTATTATAATCTCCAGTTTATTCTGTTCATCAGATTATTTATTCACTTGATTTTTAGATTCACGTGTTGATAGATGTGTATTTGTTGTTCATAATTTGTATCTTTACCTTTTTCTTCTTTTTCCTTTTCTTAAAGGTACCTTTCAGCATCCTATCTAATAATAGACAAACATGGTAATTGACCATACCTTCGCTACGCCTCTCATTGGCTAATCTAGCATGATATGCAAATTAACTGCCAGCAAAGATGGAAGCTAATTTGCATACTGCAGGCATGGTGGGACAGTGCCATCCCGCCTGCCTTGCCGCCATCTGGGCTTGCTATCTGCAACCTGGGGTGGCGGGACTCCAGGTGTGCGACCCAACCCCAGGTGGTTGGTCGGGGCAGCAGCTATCTGCTGGCTTGCCCAGGCATTCTGTGTGCGACCCAGGGCGGCATCTCAACTCCAAGATTGGCCCTACCCTGTGCGTGACTGGGGGCGGTGCCCCAACCCCTCGATCGGCCCTGTCCTGTGCGCCACCAGAGGTGGCACCCCAACCCCAGGATCGGCCCTGCCCTGTGTGAGACCGGGGCAGTGCCCCAACACCCCAAATCGGCCCTGCTGAGTGCATGACCCGGGATGGCACCACAATCCCTGATCGGCCCTACCTTGTCTGCTACCAGGGGCAGCACCCCAAACCCCCCAATCAGGCCCTGCCCTGTGCACGACCTGTGGAGGTGGGGCAGGCACCTAGGGATCAGGCCTGCCATCTGCCACCAGGAGAGTGGGCCTAAGCCAGCAGGTGGTTATCTCACGAGGGGTCCCAGACTGTGAGAGGGCACAAGTGGGGCTGAGGGACACCCCCCAACCACCAGTGCACAAATTTTTGTGCACTAGACCTCTAGTTTCATATAATACTGGTTTGGTTGTGATGAACTCCTTTAGCTTTTCCTTATCTGTGAAGTTCTTTATCTGACCTTCAATTCTGAATGATAGCTTTGCTGGGCAAAGTAATCTTGGTTGTAGGTTCTTGGAATTCATCACTTTGAATATTTCTTGCCACTCCCTTCTGGCCTGCAAAGTTTCTGTTGAGAAATCAACTGACAGTTGCATGGCTACTCTCTTATAGGTAACTGAGTGTTTTTCTCTTGCTGCTTTTAAGATTCTCTCTTTGCCTTTTGCTCTTGGAATTTCAATGATGATGTGTCTTGGTGTGGTTCTCTTTGGATTCCTTTTGTTTGGGGTTCTCTGAGCTTCCTGGACTTGTAAGTCTATTTCTTTCACCAGGTAGGGGAAGTTTTCTGTCATTATTTCTTCAAATAGGTTTTCAAT
>NW_006297757.1:33349-35265 GCF_000327345.1 Myotis davidii | reverse complement strand
CAGTCATTTGCTTTCCTCCATTTCTGTCATTTGTGACTTGTTTCTTTCTCTCCGCAATTTTTATGCTTCCCTGTGTTGATAGAGTGGCTTTCTGTGCTAGGTGTCCTATAGGGCCCAGTGGTTCCATCTCCCTAGTTACCTGAGGTGGACACTCTTGGTGCTCCCCTTTGTGGGATTTGTGCACAGTCTTGTTGTAGTTAAGCCTTGATTGTTGTAGGTATCACTGGAAGGAATTGACCTCCAAGCGAATTAGCTGTGAAAATCAGCTGTGGTTATGGTGGGAGAACTTCTTTGCTGGAGACACCCTTATAGGGCAAGACTTGCTTCAGTGGGGCTTTGGTGCTCACTGATTCTGCCCCCTGAGTGTGTCCCTTATGGATCTGAGGAGTTGTAATCTGGCTTTTGGATCTAAGGAGGTGCTAATTTAGCCTCTGCCTGAGGCTACCCAGAGGAGCTATGAAGAGATCTGCAGATTCCCCTTTCTTGTTTGAGGTATGGAGGTGCCCAGATGAGGCCCAGCTGTGAAGCAATGCAAGCTGCTGTGGGGCCTATGCCTTCCCTTGGAAGTTCTGGGTCTGTCTGGCCCAGCTTCAGTTTGTTAGGTAATTTTTAGATTGCAAAGGGCTTGGGCATTCATATGGAAAAGCATCTTCTGCAGCTTGGGTGAGGCGGGGTCTCAGGGGATAAATAGGGCGGAGCGAACAGCTATGGCTGATCTTCAGCCCTGCCCTAAGAGGCCACGTGACTCAGGGTCCTGTGGTAATCGCTGCAAGCACTGCAGAGAGAAAGCTGCCCTCGAGTTCCAAGTTCTGCCCGCTGCAAGACAGTCCAGTTTCTCCCCATATGAGTCTGGGTCTCCAGAGACTTCCCGGAACTGGAGTTCAGAGCAGTTGGGGGCTTGAGACTCTCTCCCGATTCAAAAAGACAGCTGCGTCCTCAGTTGCCAGCCCTTGCCGCGTGCGCCTTCATACCTCTGCACTTCTGCACCTCCTCTGAGTCTTAGTGTGCTTTTCTGTTTCCTTCTAGTTGTAGAATTTCCACTCAGCCAGCCTTCCTGTGGTACTGGATGATGTCTGTTTTGTCTTTTAGTTGTATTTTTGAAGTGGTTGTGGGAGGCAGCAATTTCAGTTGTTTACCTATGCCGCCATCTTGGTTTTTCCAGAAAGACCTTCTTCTAAAAGAGAATCATAACTTTCATAAAAGGTGCTCACTTGTTCTTCCTTGTAAACAGGCTGATGATGGCCTTCCCTTCCCAGCAGGTACCATCACCATTGCTCATGCTTATATGCATGCATACAATTTTTTTGATTGATCTCTTCCCACATGCCTCCCCTGCTTCCCTTTGAGGTTTGACAGTTAGTTTGATGAGTTTCTGTCTCTGTATCTATTTTTGTTCATCAGTTTATGGTGTTCATTATATTCTACAAATGAGTGAGATCATATGGTATTTATCTTTCTCTGACTGGCTTATTTCGCTTAGCATTATGCTCTCCAGGTCCATCTGTACTGTTGCAAATGGTAAGAGTTCCTTCTTTTTTTCAGCAGCGCAGTATTACATTGTGTAGATGTACCATGGTTTTTTTATCCACTTGTCTGCTGATGGACACTTAGGCTGTTTCCAAATCTTAGATATTGTAAATTGTGCTGCTATGAACATAGGGGTGCATATATCCTTTCTGATAGGTGTTTCTGATTTCTTGGGATATATTCCTAGAAGTGTGATTACTGGGTCAAATGGGAGTTCAGTTCCATTTTTAATTTTTTGAGGAAACTCCACATTGTTTTCCACAGTTGCTATACCAGTCTGCATTCCCACCAGCAATGGACAATGGTTCCTTTTTCTCCACGTCCTTGCCAGCACTTGTCATTTGTTGATTTGTTGATAATAGCCATTCACAGGTGTGAGATGGTACATT
>NW_006297757.1:29725-32900 GCF_000327345.1 Myotis davidii | reverse complement strand
TGAAAACAGTGGCTTTGTGATACAGCATGATATCTGGTATTGGTATTGAGATCCCTCCTACTTTGCTCTTCTTTCTCGGGATTACTGCAGCTATTTGGGGTCTTTTTAAAATTTCATATGAATTTTTGGAGCATTTGTTCTAGGTCTGTGAAATACCCCATGGGTATTTTAATTGGGATTGCATTGAATCTATAGGTTGCTTTGGATAGTATAGACATTTTAATGATGTTTAGTCTATTAATCTATGAACCCGGAATATTCTTCGATTAGTTTATGTCTTCTTCTATCTCTTTTTTTCAATGTCCTGTAGTTTTCTGAGTACAGGTCTTTTAACTCCTTAGTTAAGTTTATTCCTAGGTATCTTAATATTTATTGTTGCAATGGTAAATGGCATGATTTTTAAAATTTCATTTTCTATAAGTTCATTATCTAGATATATAAAACCCTAATATGCAAATAGACCAATTGGCAGAACAACTGAACAACTGGTTGCTATGATGTGCACTGACCACCAGGGGGCATTGGCAGCAGGTGGCAGAGTATGGAACATGGTGGGCATCAGCCATGATGGGATGGTGGAGCAGGTGAGCGGGGGCACCAGACCAATGTGGGGCACCAATCGCTGTCATCAGGGCAAGCCTCTGGTAGTTACTGAAAATTTTTTGCTCCCACACACTGCAGACCTGCCAGGCACTCACACCTGCTGCTGGTGCCGTCCCTGCTCACACCTGCTGCCAGCACCACCTCTTGCACCTGGTGCTGGCCCTAGCACCAGCCCCGATTGCTCGGTTCTATCAGTGGGTGCGAGCACCACCTGCCATTCCCGATCACCCCTCAGGGCTTCTCTACCTCCCCCTGCTCCTGAGGGGTGATAAGGGCTGGCAGCCGCCTCTTGCACTTGCTGCCAGTGGCAGCCCACTTGCCCCTGCTGCTGGTGTTGGAGCCGCTGCTTGCACCTGCTGCCAGCGCCCAGCACTGGCCCCAATCGCTCTGCGCTGTCAGTGGGTGCGAGCAGGGCTGGTGCTGTCAGCATGTGGGAGTGGCAGCGGCGGTGGGAGTGGGACTGCCGGCTGACAGGGGATCAGGGGCTGCAGCAGGAGGGGTCAAGTGGGGGCATAAGGGATGGGCCTAGACTCGCCCCTGTGTCCTCCACAGCCTTGCAGCCCACAGATCCTTTCAAGGTGCACGAATTCCTGCACTCTATAATAATAAAAGCATAATATGCTAATTAAATCAGACAGCTGAATGACCTTCTGGACGTCATTCCAGAATCCTTTCTGATGAAGCCACAGCAATGGGGGCTGAGGCAGAGGGGTTAGGAGTAATCAGGCAGACAGACAGAAGGGTTAGGGGTGATCAGGCAGGCAGACAAGTGGTTAGAGGCAATGAGGTAGGAAAGAATAGTAGTTAGGGACAATCAGACAGGCAGGCGAGTGGTTAGGAGCCAGCGTCCCCGATTGCGAGAGGGTGCAAACCAAGCTGAGGGACTCAACCCTTCCCCGTGCATGGATTTCATAAACTGGGCCTCTAGTTGGTGTGAAAAAACCCCCATAGATTTCTGGGTGTTAATTTTGTATCCTGTTACATTGCTAAATTCCTTTATTAAGTCTAATAGTTTTTCTGATGGAGTCTTTAGGGTTTCCTATGTACAATATCATGTCATCTGCAAATAATGATAGTTTTTCTTCTTCTTTTCCAATTTGGATGCCTTTTATTTCTTCTTGTCTAATCGCTATGGCTAGCACTTCCAGTACTATGTCAAACAGGAGTGGTGAGAGTGGGCATCCCTGTCCTCTTCCTGTTCTTAGGGGAAATGGTTTTAGTTTTCTCCCATTGGGTATGATGTTGGCTGTAAGTTTGTCATACAAGGCTTTTATTATGTTGAGGTCTGATCCCTCTTGTCTAGTGATGGAGAACTTATGACACGCGTGTCAAAGGTGACACGAGAACTCATTTTTTAGTTGATTTTTCTTTGTTAAATGGCATTTAAATATATAAAATAAATATCAAAAATATAAGTCTTGTTTTACTATGGTTGCAAATATAAAAAAATTTCTATATGTGACACAGCACCAGAGTTAAGTTGGGGTTTTTCAAAATGCTGACACGCCGAGCTCAAAAGGATCGCCATCACTGCTCTAGTCCCACTTTGCTGAGGGTTTTTAATCAAGAAAGGAAGTTGGATTTTGTCAAATGCTTTTTCTGAATCAATTAATATGACTATGTGATTTTTTGGTCTCTCAATTTGTTTATGTGATGTATGATGCCTATTGATTTGTGGATATTGTACCAGCCTTGCATCCCCAGAATAAATCCCACATGGTCTTGGTGTATGATCTTTCTAATATACTGCTGGATCTGATTTGCTAGGATTTTATTAAGGATTTCAGCATCTATGTTCATCAGAGATATTGGCCTGTAATTCTCTTTCTTTGTAGTGTCCTGCTACAATTTTGTTGAGGATTTCAGCATCTATGTTCATCAGAGATATTTGCCTATAATTCTCTTTCTTTGTAGTGTCTTTATCTTGTTTTGGAATTAAGGTAATGCTGGCTTCAGAGAAAGAGCTTGGAAATGTGCCTTCCTCTTGAATTTTTTGGAATAGTCTGAGGAGGATAGGTTTTAGTTCTTCTCTGAATGCTTGTTAAAAGTTCCCTGTGAAGCAGTCTGGCCAATTCAGATTATTTTATTCTTTCTGATTGAATTTTGGAAGTTTGTATTTTTCTAGGAATATGTCCATTTCATCACGGTTGTCCAGTTTGTTGGTGTGGAGTTGTTCATAGTATATACTTTTCAATTCTTTGTATGTCTGTGGGGTCGATTGTTACTTCTCCTCTTTCATTTCTGATTTTGTTTTTTTGGGTCCTCTCTTTGCTTCTTGGTGAGTCTGTCTAGAGGTTCATCAATCTTGTTTATCCTTACAAAGAACCAGCTGTTGGTTTCATTGATCTTTTGTATTGTTTTATTTGTCACTATGTCATTTATTTCCACTATGATCTTTATTATTTCCTCCCTTCCGCTCACTCTGGGATTTTCTTGTTGCTCTATTACTAATTCTTTAAATTGTAGAGTTAGATAATTTATTGCCTTTCTTTCTTTCTTTCTTTCTTTCTTTCTTTCTTTCTTTTTTTCTTTCTTTCTTTCTTTCTTTCTTCTTCCTTTCTTTCTTTCTTTC
>NW_006297757.1:27885-29555 GCF_000327345.1 Myotis davidii | reverse complement strand
TAGTTAAGGTATTACAAATGTGTCCTCAATCCCACATTAGCCCCCATTCCCCCCCACACACACTCATGCTTTCATCCCCCTGTTGTCCATGTCCATTGGTTTGGCTTATATGCATGCATACAAGTCCTTTACCCCATCCCTTTACCCCATCCCTACCCTACTTTCCTCCTGGGGATTCATAGTCTGATCGCTGTTTCTTGGTCTTTGGATCTGTCCCTGTTCATCAGTATATATTGTTCTCTATATTCCACAAATGAGTGAGATTATATATTTATCTTTCTCTGACTGGCTTATTTCACTTAGCATAATGCTCTCCAGTTCCATCCATACTGTTGCAAAAGGCAAGAGTTCCTTTATTTTTAGGAGAAACCAAGATGGCAGCATAGGTAAACACCAGAGGTTGCTGCCTCGCACAACCACTTCAAAAATACAACTAAAAGATGGAACGGACATCACACAGAACCACAGGAAGGCTGGCTGAGGGGAAATTCTACAACTAGAAGGAAAGAGAAAAGCATACCGAGACTCAGAGGAGGCACAGTGCAGAAAATACAAAGGTGCGGAGGTGCGTGCGGAGCAGGATGACAGCTGAGGGTACGGTTGTCTGTTTCAATCCAGAGGGAGTCTCAAGCTCTGAGCTCCAGTTCCAGGCGAGTCTCTGGGGATCCAGACTCAAATGGGAGAAGCGGGACTGTTTGGCATCGGTTGGAACTCGAGGCAGCTTTCTCTCTGAGGTTTGCAACGGTTGCTGGGACTCTGAGAGGCAGAGCCTCTGGGGATGGGACTGAGAGCAGCCATAACTGCTCACTCCACCCACCCTGTTGATACCCTGGGACCCCCCTTGCCCAAGCCTTGCACAGAGGCATTTGTGGGATAGCCCTAGGCAAAGGCTAGATTAGCACCTCTCTAGAGGACAGAAGTTCTCCCACTGCAGACACAGCTGATTCTCACAGCCAGTTGGCCTTGAGGTCAAATACCTGCCAGTGTCACCTACAACATTCGAGGCTTAACTACAACAAGACTGCGCACAAAGACCACAAGGGGGTGCACCAAGAAAGCATAAAAAAATGCTGAGACAAAGAA
Organism: Myotis davidii; assembly: GCF_000327345.1. Classification (NCBI taxonomy): domain Eukaryota; kingdom Metazoa; phylum Chordata; class Mammalia; order Chiroptera; family Vespertilionidae; genus Myotis; species Myotis davidii. The sequence goes on along the minus strand of NW_006297757.1, from coordinate 28,472 downwards.
ACAGGACACAACTGACAGAAATGGAGGATATAGAGTTCAAAACCACACTTTTAAGGTCTCTCAAGAACTGTCTAGAAGCCGCCGATAAACATAGTAAGGCCCTCAAAAAGACTAGTGAGACCACTGATAAATATAGTGAGATCCTCAAGAAATATAATGAGACCCTCGATGTGATAAAGAACCAACTAAAAATTAAGCATACACTGACTGAAATCAAGGATATTATACAGACTCCCAACAGCAGACCAGAGGAGCACAAGAATCAAGTCAAAGATGGGAAATGCAAATAAGCAAAAAACACCCAACCGGAAAAGCAAAATGAAAAAAGAATCCGAAAATACGAAGATAGTGTAAGGAGCCTCTGGGAAAGCTTCAAGCGTACAACATCAGAATTATAGGGGTGCCACAAGGTGAGAGAGAGCAAAATATTGAAAACCTATTTGAAGAAATAAAGACAGAAAACTTCCCCTACCTGGTGAAAGAAAGAGCCTTACATGTCCAGGAAGCGCAGAGAACCCCAAACAAAAGTAATCCCAAGGGAACCACACCAAGTCACATCGTAATTAAAATGCCAAGAGCAAAAGGCC
>NW_006297757.1:18867-23082 GCF_000327345.1 Myotis davidii | reverse complement strand
TGCGTCTTTTTTTCTGAGGTGGGATTCCTGTAGACAGCAGATATATGGGTTATGTTTTCTTATCCATTCAGTTATCCTATGTCTTTTGATTGGGGCATTTAATCCGTTTACATTTAAAGTTATTATTGATAGATACTTTTTTGTTGCCATTTTAATTCTTTATCCCTGTGTTCCTTCTTCGTTTCCTATTTTTTCTTTTTACAGCTGGCCCTTTAGCATTTCTTGCATTGCTGGTTTGGTGGTGGTAAGCTCTCTTCGTCTTTTTTTGTCTGTGAAGCTTCTGATTTGACCCTCAATTTTGGTTGATAGCCTTGCTGGGCACAGTATTCTTGGATTCAGACCCTTTCTTTGCATGATTTTGTATATTTCATTCCATTCCCTTCTTGTCTGATGTGTTTCTGTTGAGAAATCAGTCGCTAGTCTGATGGGGGATCTTTTGTAGGTAACTTTCTGTCTCTCTTTGGCTGCTTTTAAGATTCTTGTTTTGTTGTTGGTGCTTTCGAATTTAATTGTAATGTGCCTTGGCATCGATCTTTTGGGCTTCACTTTGTTTTGGACTCTTTGAGCTTCTTGGATTTATGTGAATTTTTTCTTCCCTATATCAAGGAAGTGTTCTGTCATTATTTTTCAAACAGGTTTTTTATTCCTTGCTCGGTTTCCTCTCCTTCTGGCACCCCTATTATGCGGATGTTGTTTCATTTCGTGTTGTCCCAGAGTTCTCTTAGGGTATCCTCCTGATTTTTAATTATTTTTTTTCTAGAAGCTGCTCTGCGTGGGTATTTTTTCCTACCTTGTCTTCTAGCTCACTGGTTCGGCCCTCTGCTTCTTCTAGTCTACTGTTGATGCTTTCTATTGAGTTCTTTATAGTAGTGATGTCATTTTTCATTTCTTCTTGGTTTTTCTTCATTTTCTATTGGTTCTTACATGTATTGTTGAATTTGTCTTCCATTCTTTTCATCCACCTTATGGTCATTTCTCTGAATTCTTTCTCTGACAGGTTGCTTGCCTCCATTGCATGCATTTTGTTTACTTCCTTTTCTGGTGATGCCTGTTTTTCTTTCATATGCAGGCTGGTTCTTTGTCTCACCATCATCTCTCTTCTCCAGGTGTTTGGTTATATAGTTCTGTCTCTGCTGCATTGATTTAAAGGCCCAAAATACAACACAACAAGGAACAATGTACATGGCACTGAACACAGATGTATTCATGATATTAATAACCCCAAATAAAGGTGACCACATGAGCAAAGAGAATTAATAAATAAGGAAGAAAGAAGAGAAAAAGATAAAAAAGAAAAAGAAAAAATAGTACAAAAATGAAATTGGGAAAAGGGAGAAAGAAAAAGTAAGAGAGAAAAGAGAGAGAATGAAATAGATGAGGGGAAGAGACTATTTATCTGGAGAGAAAACTCGAATGGAACCACCACTAATCCCAACAAATTCCAGCAACAGATCCCTGGAGATGAATGCAAACTACAAACAACAACTAATATCAAGCGAGGCAAAGGAAAACAGAAACACAAAAAACCCGAGGGAAAATAAACATAAAAAAAGAAAAAGAAAAAGAAAAATAATCTCACAAACAAGCATTAAAAAACGCAATATAATCAACAATCAAGGAAATAATAACAAAACAACAGAGAGAAAAAAATTTGGATTGTGAAGAAAGATAAGAGAAAGATGTATATGGATTTAGAGCAGGGGATTGGAAATTAGATATATAAGTAGGGTGAAATTTAGACAGGGGGTAAAAAGAAGGAATAGGGAAAATCTAAAGCAGGAATAGGGTAAGAGAAACAGGACAACAAAAGGGGAAAAGTGAGGAAGAGAGTTTTGGCATAAAGGTAAAGTTAAGGTAGAGAAAAATGATGCTAAAGGAACAATGAAAATAGAATGTAGAACACTAATCCCAAAATAAAATAAAGAGAAAATAAAATGACACTTTAAAAATGGTAAAATGGTAGTAGTAATAATACTGGTTAAAAATAAAAATGTAGTAATTAAAAGGATAAAAGCATGTGATGAAAAAAGGCAAAAAATTGGTTTCTTAATTAAAAGGTGAAAAAAGAGTAGAAAAAATAAAATAAAAATGTGCAGTAGTGAAGGTCCTTCAGTTCTTCTACTCTTCTGTCTGGCATGCCTTATTCCTGCCAGGTATTCAGGAGGGTGTTGAATTTCCCTGCAATACACTGTTCCTCTGTGTTGTAAACCACAGTGCTGATTTTAAAGCAGGCCATATTTGTTTCCCAGACTGCCTTTATTTGTATTTACAGAAGAGTCAGTTCGTGGCTTTGCCTCTGGGTGGCAGTGTGTCTGGATTGGCCTCTGAGGCTATAAGTCCTTTCTGTCCAGTAGTTAGGGTTTAATTTCTCTATTGTACTTAAAACTGGTTTGGGAAAGTCCACTGCCCAGAGCTGGTTCTTTAATCGTTACTCTCTGCTCTGTTTCCCAGGGGCAAGCCCATGCACTGGGTTTAATAATCAAACGCAAAGGGTTTAAGAGAAAGAGAGAAAACAAGAGCCTGAGAAGTTGCGCGAATTTGCAGCTCTCCACCTTCCAGCTCTGTGTGCAGTCTCTTCTGTGCATCCTCTCTGCCCTGGCACTAAGCAGCCGACACACTGGCAAAATCCAAGGCTGCTTTTTTGCATCCAGTCCAGCTATGGGCTTATTCTTAGCGTTCCCTTCTGCCAGCAGCCCTGCAGAAGCCCTTCCACACTCGCAGATCACGGACTTTGTGGGGCGCAGACTTCCCCCGCATGCATTCCTCTCTCCTACCTGAATGGCAAACTGCACCTCTAGGAGAAATCTGACCTTTCCATGAGGAGAAGCAGGGCTCTTCTGAGTCCACGTAGTTGCGCTGCCCTAGATCCGTTGTTTCCGGGCTAGTAGCCTATCTCTGTATGCCGTGGATGCCGGGTCTCTGCATGTATACACTTCCAATAACAGCCACTCAAGATGGTGCAGTCTCCGCGGCTGAGCCAGCACTCTGGGAGAGATTTCAGCCTCAGTCTCCAACTGTCCCCTTTCTCCCGGAGTCCTCTGTATTTCCCAGCTGCAAACTGTCTCCCAGCTGAATATCTTCTGCTTATTCGGGTTGTATGTTACCTGTTTCAGCTGCTCACCCTTATCTGCTCTGGGACAAGGCATCGGACATGTCCATCTATACCTCCACCTCTTTCTTTCTTTCTTTCTTTCTTTCTTTCTTTCTTTCTTTCTTTCTTTCTTTCTTTCTTTCTTCCTTTCTTTCTTCCTTCCTTTCTTTCTACCCAGGTTGCGGTTGGATCCCCGGTCAGGACACGTACGGGAATCGACCAATGAACGCATAACTAAGTGGAGCAACACGTCAATGTTTCTCTCTCTCTCTCTCTCTCTTTCTTTCTTCCTTGTAGGCCTGTAATGCTATGAACTTCCTTCTTGGGTTTGGATTGTTGTGTTTTCATTGTCTTTGTTTCCAGGATGTTTTAAATTTCTCCTTTGATTTCTTTGGTAACCCAGTTATTGTTTAATAACATGCTATTTAGTCTCCAAGTGTTTGAGTTTTTAAAATTGTTTTTTATTGTATTTGAGTTATAATATTATGCCATTGTGAGCTGAGAAGATGCTTGATATGATTTCAATCCTCTTACTTTGAATAGACTTTGCCTGTGTCTCAATATTTGGTCTAACTTTGAAAATGTCTCATGTGAACTTGAGAAGAATGTATATTATGTAGCTTTGTGGTAAAATGTTCTGAAGATGTCAATTAAGGCCATCTGTTCTAGTGAGTCATTTAGGATTGCTGTTTCTTTGCTGATTATTTTTTGTCTAGAGGATTTATCCAGTGATGTCAATGGGGTATTAAAGTTCCCTAGTATGATTGTATGGTTGTTGATCTCTCCTTTAATATCCTCCAGATATTTTTTTATGTATTTGGTTGCTCCTGCATTAGGTGCATATATGTTTACCAGAATTATATCCTCTTGTATTGATCCCATTAGTATTATGAAGTGGCCTTCCTTATCTCTTGTTATGGCGTTTAATTAGGTCTATTTTGTCAGATATAATTATTGTTAACCCTGCTTATTTTTCATTTCCATTTGTCTGGAAAATACTTTCTATTCCTCAGTTTCAGTCCTTGGTAGTCCCATTTTCTGAGATGGGTCTCTTGTAGAGATACACACACACACACACACACACACACACACACACACACACACACACAAGAGAGGCCTGGGGA
>NW_006297757.1:16468-18665 GCF_000327345.1 Myotis davidii | reverse complement strand
CATTCCCAGTCGTTCTGCTGTTAGGGTCAATTTGCATATTACCCTTTTATTATATAGGATAGAGGCCTGGTGCATGGTTGGGGGCTGGCTGGTTTGCCCTGAAGGGTGTCCTGGATCAGGGTGGGGGTCTTGCTAGAGTGTCTGGCCAGCCTGGGTAAGAGTCTGATGGGTGTTTGCAGGCTGGCCACATGCCCTTCAGGGTGGGGGGGGGGTCCTGCTTGGGTGCCTGGCCAACCTGGGAGAGGGGCTTTTGGCTGTTTGCAGGCTGGAAATGCCCCCAGTGGGGTCCCTAATCCCATGAGGGTTTGGCCATACTGGGTGAGTGGCTTATGGCTGTTTGCAGGCTGGCACAGCACCTTCAGGGTGGGGGTTCCCCTGGGATGCCTGGCCAGCCTGGGTGAGGGGCTCATGGCTGTTTGCAGGTGGTCCACACTCACTTCAGGATGGGGGGGCCTGCTGGGGTGCCTGGTCAGTCTGGGTGAGGGGCTGATGGCTGTTTTCAGGCTGGTCAAGCCCCCCAGCAGGGATCCTCAAGCCATGAGGGTGTGGCCATCCTGAGTGAGGGGCTAATGGCTGTTTGCAGGCTGACCATGGACCCCAGCCACCCAAGCTCCCAGTGGAAGATGGCTGGAAACAGGTATCTCGGATTTATGTATCTTCTATAATTGAAACTTTGTTGCCTTGAGAAGAGGATACAGGTGGCCAGGGCAGGTGGGAAGGGTGGCTTCCTCCATCACCCGGGCAACCAAGCCTCCTGCTTGCTCCAGCTCCATGGCTGTCAGCCGTTATCTGGGTTGCATTAATTTGCATATACTCGCTCTGATTTGTTGGAGACCAGGTGTAAGCTAACACCATCCTTGCACCTGAAGGGGCTAGCAAGGCTGGGACCCTTACCCACACAGTTTTCCCAGACTTGTTTGGATGGCGGTTATCAGTAAAATGAGAGCAACCTTTGTAGAATGAGAACAGCCTTTCATGGCTTACCAAGAAGTCTGTAACTATTTACTGAGATTTGCTGTACTGAGAATCTGTCCTTCTGCTCTGTCTCTCCCTTAGAGATTAAGAGGAACAAAGAATACATTCCTCTTGACAGACCTCCTATTCAGTGTTTTGTGTATAAAAGGCATTGCGTGGTTAATAAACTTGCTGCAGTTCCTCGATTGACCTGTAGTCCTTCCGATCCCGCTCTTATGTCTTTCTTTTCTCAATTCTCCCCTCCCTACCTCAGCCTGGTTTAACCTGTCAGGCTGGCCCTGACAGGGAAGCTTTGCTTCCTCCATCACTGGGGCAACCAAGCCTCCTTCTTGCTCCAACCACCATCTTGTTTGGGTTAATTTGCATATAGTCACTCTGATTGGCTGGTGGGCGTGGCTTTGGGCTTAGCGAAGGTACAGTCTTTTATTAGTGTTGCTATATATATAAATATATATATAATCTAATAAAAGAGAAACATGCAATTGATCATACCTCCGTTATACCCACAAGCCACGCCCACCAGCCAATCAGGAGTGAATATGCAAATTAACCCAACTAAGATGGCATTTAATTTGCATACTAGGCACCAGTGGCCTGGGGCTGGGAAACATCATAGGGCACCCAGGTCACTCTGAGGTGGGCCGTGTGTGAGCCTTGAGCAGCCTAGGAAGTGCCTGAGCCTGCAATAAAAGCCAAGGGGGCTCCTGCCCAGGCCTAAGGCTCCTCCAGAGGCTTGAGGCCTCGTTACATGTTCTTAGCAGGATGGGGGTCCCCTGTTCAGACCTAATACCTTGGCCAGAGGCCTGGGCAGGGGCAGAGCCTGAAATCGCAAGGGGCGTGGGGTCCCCTGCCCAGGTCTAATGCCCCAGCCAGAGGCCTGAGGCCTGGCAGGGGTGGAGCCTGTGATCGGAGCTGGATGGGGGACTCCTGCCCAGGCCTAATGCACCAGCCAGAGGCCTGAGGCCTGAGGCCTGGACAGGGTATATGCCCAGGTTGCGGGTTCAATCCCAGGTAAGGGTCAGTCAGTTGATGTTTTGTTCTCACATCAATGTTTCTCTCCCTCTCTAAAAATCAATAAAAATATCTACACTAATAAAAGAGAAAAATGGTAATTGGGGTATGATGCTACCCTTTTCATTGGCTAATCAGGGCTATATGCAAATTAACTGCCAACTAAGATTGGCAGTTAACTGCCAACAAGATGGCGGTTAATTTGCATATG
>NW_006297757.1:10554-16246 GCF_000327345.1 Myotis davidii | reverse complement strand
CTCAGGCCTGGGCAGGGGTCCGATCCGGTGATTGGTGATCGGAAGGTGATGAGGGTCAACTCCTCTGGCCGAGGCATCAGGCCTGGGCGGGGGGTTGGGGGGTCCCCTTCCTGGGCCTGATGCCTGGGCCAGAGGCATCATGCCTGGGTGGGGGGCGGAGCCAGGGATTGGGGGGATATGATGGTCCCCTTGCCCAGGCCTGAAGCCTGGGTCAGAGGCGTCAGGCTTGGGCGGGGGCCAGAGCCAGTGATCGGGGGGAGATGGGGGTCCCCTGTCCAAGCCTGACACCTCTAGTGGAGGCATCAGGCCTGGGCAAAGGGCTGATCAGGCGATCGGAGGATGATGGGGGTCTACGCCTCTGGCCGAAGCATCAGGCCTGGGCAAGGGGCAGAGCCAGCAATCGGAGGGGTCTGGGGGTGCCCTGCCCAGGCCTTATGCCTGGGCCAGATGCATCAGGCCTGGGCTGGGGGCAGAACCAGTGATGGGGGGAAATGAGGGTCCCCTGCCCAGGCCTGACACCTCTGTCAGAGGCGTCAGGCCTGGGCAAGGGGCCAATCCTGCGACTGGAGGGTGATGGGGGTCAACGCCTGAGGGCTCCCAGTATGTGAGAGGGGGCAGGCTGGGCTGAGGGACACCCCCCCACACACCCAGTGCACCAATTTCGTGCACCGGGCCCCTAGTTTCTTAATAACATTCTTATACATTTTTGCTGATGTGTTTGCAGAGGCTGGCAAACTTTCTGTAAATGGACATAGAGGAAATAGGCTCTGCAGGCCATATAGTCTCTGTCACAACTACTCATCTGTGCCATTGTAGCATGAAAAGTAGCCGTGGGCAATATGTAACAGAATGGCTGTGTTCCATAACTTTATTTACAAAGTCAGGCAGTGTCAGGATTTAGCACATAGTTTGTCAACCTCTCTTTAGGTTACATATTAGCAATATTAACAATGTGCAATAATTTCCAAAGATTTTTCAATTTATCCTCTTTACTAACATTTGAAATTGTAGAATTTTAAGTGTAGGCAAATCTGGTAGATGATTAGGAAATGGAATCTCATTTTGCTTTTAATTTATATTTCCATGATTAAGATTGAGCTTTTTAAAAACTATATATTTTTATTCATGTCAGAGAGGAAGGGAGAGGGAGAGAGAGAGCGATAGAAACATCAGTGATGAGAGAGAATCAATGATCAGCTGCCTTCTACACACTCCACACTGGGAATCAAGCCAACAACCCAGGATTGTACCCAAATGGGGGATCGAACCATGACCTCCTGGTTCATAGGTCAATGCTCAACTACTGAGCCACACTGGCTGGGCAGTTGAGCTTTTTTTTTAAAAAAATGTTTATTGATCATTCCTCTTCTTGAAATACCTATTAAAATCCTGTACTAAAAATAAAAATAATAATAAAGTTCTGTACTCATTTTCCTTGTCTGTTTATTGTTAACTATAGGCCTGGTGCACAAAGTTTGTGCACAGGTAGGGTCCCTAGGCCTGGCCGGCAATCAGGGCCAATCAGGGCCTTCCGGCTGCCAGCTGGGGCCTTCCTGCCAGCTGCTGGCAGGGGCTTCCCTTCCCTGGCTGCCAGCTGCTGGCCAGGGTCTATCTTCCTTGGCTGGGGCCTTCCTTTGTTCCGTGCCACCCTCTGGTGGTCAGTGCACGTCATAATGAGTAATAAAACTCCCAGTTGAACTTCCGTGGGGACACTTTGCATGTTAGCCTTATATATATATATATATATAGATTATAGAACTTTATACAAATCATTTTGGATATCTTCTGCTAATTCATACCTCTGCACTTCCGCACCTCCTACCAGTCTCAAATGCGCTTTTTTCTTTCATTCTTGTTGTAGAACTTTCACTCATCCAGCCCTCCTGTGGTTCTGGATGATAGCCGTTTTGTCTTTTAGTTGTAGTTTTAATGTGGTTGTGTGAGGCAGCAAGTACAGGTGTATACATATGCCACCAAATCAGTATTATATGAAATGCTGAAGGGTATTCTTTAAGAAGAGAAAGAAGAAGAAAAAGATAAAGATAAAAAATATAAACAACCAAGTGGCAACAAAGTGATACATATCTATCAACACTTGAGTCTAAAAATCTAAAGAATAAGAAATCTGAACAGAATAAACTGGTGAATGGAGTAGAATTAGGAGCATGGAAATGGAATAGACTGATGATTCTTAGAGAGAAGGAGGTGTGGGGTGTGGGAAGATATTAGACAAAGATCTTATATGCATGTACACATTACTTATGGACACAGATAATAGGTGGGCAAAGGCCTGGGTGGGTTGGGAACCAGATGGAGGGGAGCTATGGGTAGGTGGTAAAGAGGGACGTCTGTAATAATCTCAACAATAAATATAAAAAAATCAATATTTACACATAGTACAACCCAATATATTTCAACTTTTTAAGTATTGCTCCTGCCATAAAAATAGGAACATACACATAAATAAAGAAAACAACAAAAACTGAATGATGAGACTACTATATATCAAAATTTGCAGTATGCACCCAATTCCAGTACATAGAGGAAAAGTTATAAATCTTAAAAATTTGTAAGTATAAAATTATATTACTTAAGTATTCAACTTAAAATGTAAGTGAAAAATGACAAAATAAAGATACAAAAATAGAAATAATAAAAATAAGAATAAAAAAATAAGGGAAACAGAAAAAGAGCTCTACTAATGAAGAATATTAAGGTTCCAAATAGATCTTTGTGTTACCATATACCACAAATTGTTAAAAACTATGTTAATTGAGAGCAAGGACTCCCTACCTATATGATAACCTAATTCGTGACTGTCACTAAGAAAGGATAGCCTTCTCGTATTGTACACACACACACACACACACACACACACACACACACACACACATTACACCCCTTTTTTAAATCTCATATAACAGATTGATACCAAGAAACTTTATTTTAAAAAAGGCAACCTTTACAAATATAATATAGAAGACTAAGTATGTACCTTGGTATATAGAAGGATTTTTTAAACAAAACACAAGCGTACAAACCATAAAGAAAAATTTATAAATATTATATTAAAAGAGAGAATTTCTATTTATTAAAAGATCCCTAGAGAAAGGAACTGGCAACTGGGTGCTCTGTTCTCTTTTTCAGTTGGGAGGGTGATACAAGCTCCCGATTGCTCTGAACTCCAGTTCCAGGAGAGACTTTGGGGACCCTGACTCATACGGTAAGAAACTGGACTGTCTGGCATTGGGCCAGAACATGAGGGTAGCTTTTTCTCAGAGGTGCTTGCAGTGATCCTTGCTCCTACCCGGGGGCACGGAACTCGGGGATCTCTCTGATACAGGACTGACTGGCAGCCATTGCTGTTTGCTCTGCCCTGGTGATTCCCAGAGACTCCGCCCCACCCAATTTACAACCCCACCCAAGCTATGCACAGCATCTTTTGTATATGAATGGCCTGTGCTCTCACTGCCTAAAACCTAATAAACTGCAGCTGGGTCAGAGAGCCCCAGAGCTTCCAAAAGAAGGCCTAAGACTTGACAGCAGCCTGCATTGCTTCACAGCTGGGCCTTATCTGGGCACCTCCAAACCCCAAACAAAGAGGAGGAATCTGAAGATGTCTCTGTAGCTCCTGCTGGGTGGCCTCAGGCAGTGGCTGACTTTGCACCTCCTTCGAGATCCAAGAGCCAGTGTACCCAGTAGTCAGAGTGAGACAATACCAGATTAAAACTCTTCACATCCGTAAGAGACATACTCAAGGAGCAGACTCAGTGAGCACCAAAACCCCACTGAAGCAAGTCTTGCCCCAGAAGGGTGTCTCCAGCACAGAAGTTCTCCCATTGTAGACACAGCTGGTCCTCACAGCCAATTGGCCTGGAGGTCAATACCTCTCAGTAATACCAACAGCAATCAAGGCTTAACTACAACAAGACTGTGCACACAGCCCACAAAGGAGTGCACCTAGAGTGTCCACCTCAAGTAATTAGGAAGGCTGAGCCACTGGGCCCTATATGACACCTACCACACCTAGCCACTCTATAAACACAGGGAAGCATCCAAAATGTAGACACAAAGAAACATGTCACAAACAAAAGAAATGGAGGAAAGAAAACTACTGGATATAGAGTTCAAAACCGTGGTTATAAGGTTACTCAAGGATATTCTACAAAACTCTGAGAAATTTAGTGAGACCCTCAAGGGTATGAAAAAGGACCAATTAGAAATTAAGCATACGCTGAATGAAATAAAGAATAATATACAGAGATCCAACAACAGACTAGAGGATCCCAAGAATCAAGTCAAAGATTTGAAATACAAAGAAGCATAAAACACCCAACAGGAAAGGCAAAAAGAAAAAAATAAACAAAAAATATGAAGATAGTGAAGTTGCCTCTGGGACAACTTCAAGAGCACCAACATCCAAATAATGGGGGTGCCAGAAGAAGAGAGAGAGCAAGATTTTGAAAACCTATTTGAAGAAATAATAACAGAAAACTTACCCTACATGGTGAAAGAAATAGACTCACAAGTCCAGGAAGTGGAGAGAACCCCAAACAAGGGAAATCCAAAGAGGACCACAATAAGACACATCATAATTAAAATGCTAAGGGCAAAAGACAGAGAATGTTAAAAGCAGCAAGAGAAAAACAGTTAGTTACTTACAAGGGAATGCCCATACCTTGGAGGTTTCTAGAAGATTCTTGAGTAACCTTATAACTGTGGTTTGGAACTCTATATGCAGTAGTTTGCTTTCTTCCATTTCTTTCATTTGTGACATGTTTCTTTGTCTCCATATTTTGGCTGCTTTCCTGTGTTTGTTTCTATGTATTGGGTAGCTGCTAAGTCTCCTTGAGTTGATAGAATGGCCTTGTGTAGTAAGTGTCCTATAGGGCCCACTGGCTCAGCCTCCCCAATCACCTGAGGTGGACACTCTAGGTGCACTCCTTTGTGGGCTGTGTGCACAGACTTGTAGTTGAGCCTTGATTGCTGTTGTTGTTTATATCTTCTTGTATCTCTTTACTCAATGTCCTGTAGTTTTCTGTGTACAGGTCTTTTACCATAAGTAACACACTCAAGCATGTCCTGCTCCATAAGGTTGCCTCCTGCACAGCAGCTCTCCCACTATAGTTGTAGCTGGTCCACACAGCCAATTGGCCTGGAGGTCAGTTCCTCCCAGTGACACCAACAGCAGTCAAGGCTCAACTACAAGACTCTGCACATAGCCCACAAAGGGGTGCACCTAGGGTGTCCACCTCAGGTGATTGGGGAGGCTGAGCCACTGGGCCTTATAGGACACCTACTACTGAAGGATCCCAGGTTAAATTCCAGTCAAGGGCACATACCTGGGTTGTGAGCTCAATCCCCAGTGTGGGGCATGCAAGAGACAGCCAATCAATGATTCTCTCTCATCTTTGATGTTTCTATCTCTCTCTCCTCCCTTCCTCTCTGAAATAAATAAAATACATATTTTAAAAGAAAGTGTATCTAGCCCTAACTGGTTTGGCTCAGTGGATAGAGCATCGGCCTGCAGACTCAAGGGTCCCAGGTTCAATTCTGATCAAGGGCATGTACCTTGTTTGCGGGCACATCCCCAGTGGGAGGTGTGCAGGAGGCAGCTGATCGATGTTTCTCTCTCATTGATGTTTCTAACTTTCTATCCCTCTCCCTTCCTCTCTGTAAAAAGTCAATAAAA
>NW_006297757.1:9884-10317 GCF_000327345.1 Myotis davidii | reverse complement strand
CAACACCCCAAAACACCCCCACCAGCCAATCAGAGCAACTATATGCAAATTAACCCAACCAAGATGTCAGCCGGAAGCCATGGAACTGGAGCAAGCAGGAGACTTGCTTGCTCCAGTGATGGAGGAAGCTAAGCTTCCATATGCTGTGGTCGGCTTTGAGCTCCACTGAAGGCAACAAAGTTTCAATTATAGAAGGTAAATAAATCTCAGAATAAAAAAAAAGAAAAAAAGGAGAGGCTGGGAGCTTCTATTGGTGGGGGGCTTTCCCAGCCTGAAAACGGCCCTCAGCCCATCACCCAGACTGGCCAGGCAACCCAGTGGGGAACCCCCACCCCAAAGAAGGCGTGGCAAGCCTGAAAACAGCCATCAGCCCCTCACCCAGACTGGCCAGGCACCCCAGTGGGACCCCCACCCTAAAGGGGGTGGGGCCCGC
>NW_006297757.1:3961-9429 GCF_000327345.1 Myotis davidii | reverse complement strand
TATATATATATATATATCAGTTTAGATTATAAGCCTTCCATGTTTTCTGTTCTTTATAGTATATGAAAATATCCATTGCTATATATTAAATATTAGGCTATTTTATTGTGCACTTGATAAGGATGTTTATGATCATAACAGTCAGGACCTAATTTTAGTGAGTTGGTCTACTATTCAGCAGCTTTTATCCTTCCCTCTATATGAATTGCTAAATTAGTGAGTTGTGAGCTTCAAAGATGTTCCCCTGAAGTCCCTTTTTCTCAATTCTCTGAAAATGTTGAAGAATGAACTGGATTGGCTGGAAACTTGTTACATTAGAACCCATCTATTCATAGTGAAGTAATTTGATCAACACATTTCCATAGCTAACCCTTTTTCAAAGTTTCAGCAACCAAAATCGGCATTCATTATTTTATATATTTTAAGTAATTCACCATGAGTTCCTGGAAAAAATGTAGGAAATGCTTGTGTCTTTTTAAATGACCTGGGGACAGACAATTCTGTGGTTGAAAGATTATTATGAGATCCAACATGGTGGCCAACAGGACTGCAGGGAGGAAGAGAGTGTGACCGAGTGAAGAAGTGAGAGGGATATGTGTAGATATGTGTGGTATGTGTGTGGGTGAGTGAGGGACAGATAGATATCTCAGGAGTCCCAGGGACTGGCAAATCAGGCTCTCCTAGATGGGGAGCTCCTGCTACCACTGAGAACAATTCCAGGCCATCTGGACTTGGCATAGAACACATGCCATTTTGTAGAGGGAAGCAATGGAGGCTAGGAGTGACCACACCAACATCCAGACAGGCCTCAGACCTGTTGCAGGGTACTGCTTTCCAGCCATAACCCACATGGAACCACCACCGTGGTCTGGCAGTGAGCATCGCAGTACTGTGATGTGGGTCCCAAACATCTACAGTGAGTGTGCACCAGACAGACCTCCTGCCCTTTAGGTACCCACACTGTTAGTGCAAGCCATGGGTTACCCACTCCCCGCTCCATCCCTGATCTCTATACAGATCTGCAGCCAAATGTGAGCTACAACCCCCTGCAAAAACAGAGCCCTTGCCCAGCAAGCGCTCTGCCCCAGCACAGACAGAGAACACTATGCCACCACCACAGAGAGACCCTTTGGCTGGTGTGCACCCAACCCACAGTACAGAGCTGCAGCCCAGTATGTGCTACACCCATGGTGCAGACAGAACTTTTGATATCTGTATACTCTGCACCCAGCACAGACAGAGCTGTCACCTGGTGCAGGCCCTACCCACAGCCCAGGTCAGAGCTGCTGGTGCAACCTGGTATGCCCAGACACAGGTAACGGGATCACACCACAAGTGCATTGCCAGAGGGACCTAGGTTACCATCCCACCATAGGGAATGGGGCCACACAGCGAGTTGCATGCCAGAGGGCTCTGGACTTTCACAGAGAGTCTCACACCAGAGGAACAGTGCACCCGCAACAACCGACACCGAGAAACAGATAACTGAGGGATCAGAACCATGGGAGAAGGGGGTAAAACTCAGAACAGAGACAATAAAGGTGTGAAATACTAGGCCAGGGATGGCGAACCTTTTGAGCTCGGGGTGTCAGAATTTTGAAAAACCCTAACTTAACTCTGGTTCCATGTCACATATAGAAATTTTTTGGTATTTGCAACCATAGTAAAACAAAGACTTATATTTTTGATATTTATTTTATATATTTAAATGCCATTTAACAAAGAAAAATCAACCAAAAAAATGAGTTCTAGGTTCACCATCACTGCTCTAGGCAAACAGACCATTGGACTGCTAGGGGTTTCAACCCCTTGAACCCAAAGCAGGGATCCCTGGTCCAGAAAGAGACAGCAAAAATGGGGAAACAGAGACAACCCCCAAAGGAAAGAAAAGGAAGAATTGTCAGAAAATGAATTAAATGAAACAGAGGTATGCAATATGTCAGAAAAAGAATTCAGAGTAAGGGTCATACAGTTCATAAACCAAATGGATGAGAAAATCAACAGTTTATATAAGAATCAAGAGAAAATAAAAAATTATATAGCTACAATAAAAAAAACACGATGGAAGGTTTCAACAATAGATTAGAAGAAGCAGATCACCGAATTAATGAGTTAGAAGATAGGGCAGAAAAACTCACCCAATATTAACAGCAATTGGAGAAAAAAATTAGAACGGAGGAGAGCCTAAGGGAGCTTTGGTACAACATAAAATGAAGTAACATACATATAATATGGGTGCCAGAACGACAATAAGAGGACAAGGATTAGAAAACCTATTTGAAGAAATAATGACAGAAAACTTCCCCTAATTTAGGGAAGAGAAAAGTCACACAAGCACAGAGGTCCCAATCAAGACAAACCCAAAAAGAACCACACTGAGCCATGTTGTAATTACAATGGCAAACATTAACAACAAAGAGAGAACCTTAAAGGTTGCATGAAAGAGGCAGAGATCTCCCATTAGATTATCAAATGATTTCTCAACAGAAATGCATCAGGCCAGAAGGGAATGGAATGCAGTATACAAAATGATGAAAAGCAACGGACTAAATCCAAGAATACTCTATCCAGTAAAGCTATCATTCAAAATTGAAGGAGAAATCAGGAGCTTCACAGAAAAAAAAAGCCTAAGGGAGTTTATCACCACCAAGTCAGCAGTGCAAAAAATACTAAAGAGACTGTTGTAAATAGAAGAAATAGAAAGGAAAGAAGGTGTCAGGGCCAGCCTGACAGGGTTGAGCTTGGCTGAGGCAGGGAGGTGGGAATTGAGAAAAGAAAGAAAGACAGGAAAGCGGGGTCGGGAGGACCCCAGTTCTCTTGATGAACTGAAGCGAGTTTATTAGCTATACAATCCTTTTTATACACAACACACTGAATCGGGGGTCTGTCAAGAGGAATGTATTCTTTGTTCCTCTTAATCTCTAAGGGAGAGATACAGCAGAAGGACAAGTTCTCAGTACAGCATATCTCAGTAAATAGTTACAGACTTCTTGGCAAGCTATGAAAGACTGTTCTCATTCTACAAATGTTACTCCCATTCTACTGATAATCGCCATCCAAACAAGTCTGGGAAAACTGTGTGGGTAAGGGTCCCAGCCTTACTAGCCCCTACGGTACAAGGACCTTGCCAGCTTACATCTGGCCCCCAACAAGAAGGAACACAGGAACAAAGAATAACAATGGCACAAATGAGTATCTATCCTAATATATAAAAACCCAGGGTCAGTAACATCCAAAACGACTGAAGGAAGGCTCAACCGACCAGAAATCAGTGCTGGGTTGCCACGGCAACTGACTGCCAAGGAGGCTGGGGATCAGGCCCAAAGAGAGGCCTTGAGAAAGAAGCAGATTCTGATCTATAGCCCCCATGGCAGCAGTTGATCAGCACTTGCCTCTCTCTCTGGGCCTGGCCAGTAGCCATGCTTCTCTTTCTCTCCAGTCTCTTCTGGGGCTGCTGATCAGCCCCGCCTCTCTGATCAGGCCTGTTGATAGGCCCGGAGAAGCTGACTGGCATGGAAACAGACCAATCAGAACCAAATCTGGGTGAAGTGTGAAGAGCCAATGGCTGCCTAGAAGGTGGAGCTTTTGACACTAACTGGCATAGAAAAATGACCAAGCAGAACCAAATCTAGGTGAAGTGTGAGGAGCCAATGGCTGCCTAGGAGACGGAGCTTTTGACTCTGACTGGCATAGAAACTGACCAATCAGGACCTACCGGGGTGAACTGCAATGGCAGAACCTAGGTGGGGGCTGAGGAAGGGTTTTAAGGGCGACAGCTGTTTGGTGTAAGGTGTAAAAAAGCAGTTCAATTTTTTAATGAACTGGTTTGGCAGTATAGTGCATATGGCTGGCTATCAGTCCAGATATAGAGATTATGTATTTTTGTCTGCCGAGAGCATCTCCTCTTGATGAAAAAGGCTCCTGCCCCCCATTTAAGCAATCCTATCCTATGTAATCTATGTATACTACTAAAAGGGTAATGTGCTAATTAGACTGGGTCGACCGGCCATCTTCCGGACATCTGAATTCCTTCTGGATAAAGCCATGGTGGTGGGGGCTGAGGCAAAGTTCGTTAGGGGTGATCAGGCTGGTAGGGGAGGACAGTTAGGAGTGATCAAGCCAGCAGGGTAGGGCAGTTAGGGGTGATCAGGCAGGAAGAGGCAATTAGGGGCTATCGGGCCAGCAGGGGAGAGCAGTTAGGGGTGAGACCAGGCTGGCAGGGGAAGGCCATTGGGGATGATATCAGGCCAGCAGGGGAGGGCAGTTGTGGGAAAGATCAGGCCAACAGGTGAGGGTAGTTGGGGGCAACCAGGCCAGAAGGGGAGGGCAGTTGTGGTTGAGATCAGGCTGGCAGGGGAGGGCAGTCAGGGGTAATCAGTCAGGCAGAGGCAGTTGGGAATGAGATCAGGCTGGAAGGAGAGGACTGTTGGGAGCGAGATCTGGCCAGCAGGGGAGGGCAATTAGGGGCAATCATGCATGCAGGCAGAGGCAGTTAGGTGCAATCAGGCAGGCAGGCAGGCAGAGAGGTTGGGGAAATCAGGCAGGCAGGCAAAGGCAGTTAGGGGCAATCAGGCAGGCAGGCAGATGAGCAGTTAGGAGCCAGTGGTCGCGGATTGTAAGAAGGTTGTCTGACTGCTGGTTTAGGTCTGATCCCTGGGACCAGGCTTAAACCGACAATCAGATATCCCCCGAGGGGTCCCATATTGAAGAGAGTAAAGGCTGGGCTGAGGGGACACCCCCATGCATGAATTTCATGCACCGGGCCTCTAGTCAATAATAACCTTACATGTAGATAGACTAAATGCTCCAGTCAAAACACTGAATAGATTAGAGTGGCTGAATAGATTAGAAAACATGGTCCTAACCTGTTTGGCTCAGTGGATAGAGCGTTGGCTTGCAGACTAAAGGGTCCCAGGTTGGATTCCAGACAAGGGCATGTACCTTGGTTGCTGGCACATCCCCAGTAGGGGGTGTGCAGGATGCAGCTGATCGATGTTTCTCTCTCATCAATGTTTCTAACTCTCTATCCCTCTCCCTTCCTCTCTGTGAAAAAATCAATAATATATACTTTAAAAAAAACATGGCTCATATCTAATCTAATAAAAGAGAAACATGCAAATTGACCACACCTCTGCTATACCAAAAGCCACGCCCACCAGCCAATAAGTGTCAGGGCCAGCCTGACAGGTTGAACCAGGCTGAGGTAGGGAGGTGGGAATTGACAAAAGAAAGAAAGACAGGAGAGCGGGATCGGGAGGACTACAGGTCAATCGAGGAACTGTAGCAAGTTTATTAACCATGCAATGCCTTTTATACACAAAACACTCAATAGGAGGTCTGTCAAGAGGAATGTATTCTTTGTTCCTCTTAATCTCTAAGGGAGAGACACAGCAGAAGGACAAGTTCTCAGTACAGCATATCTCAGTAAATAGTTACAGACTTCTTGGTAAGCTATGACAGGCTGTTCT
>NW_006297757.1:998-2912 GCF_000327345.1 Myotis davidii | reverse complement strand
TTTTCGGATCATACGATTTTTAATTGTTCTAATAATATTACATATTTCAAATCTACTTTTTTTTTCTGTTAAATAACGGTGAAAACAATGCCAATTTTATTCACAAAATTAATTAAAACAAATTTATGTAAACAATTGGTATTTTTTAATTTTTGTTGTTGCAAAGCAATACAAGTGAGTTTATTGTATAAAAAGTGTTTTACATTTTTTCCCATACACGCGCAATTAGTGCTGCAGTTTTGGCATATGTCCGAAAAAATACGTCAGCAGCCAAACGGTAAATGGCTGTAAAACATATGGGGACCCTGGTTGACCTTCCCTCATATCTATAATCTCCCACCCATTGAGGAGTAAGATAATCTGCACTTGGGTGGCCCATGATATCTGTATCATTAACAAAAACAGGAACGCTGGGGTCATCCCAAGTAATGGCCATGAGAAAGGGCAGATCTGGAATGTATGCTGAGCATGGAATCTGAACATCACAGACCTGAATAGCCAAAATTGTCAGCATGGCTAGACACAAAGTCTCAGCAGTTCGCTGTGCTCCTTGGCGAACGACCATGGCCTTGGCCTCCGTTGTCAGCTTCTTCAACTGTCCCGAAGTTGGTGGAGATGTTCTCCGAGTCGTCCATGATCTCCGTGGCGGCGGTGGCAGCACGGGCGCTAGTGGGCCAATTCGTAGCCTCTTGAATGGTGGAGTGAGTTCTTGTTCCACTTCGTCCTCCATCTTGACCTTGAAGGGGCCGGACATAGCGGCTGGGGATCCGACGGGGCTCAGAGTCCCCTTCAGGAAATACACAAACAGACCCCCGAGCCCATATCAGAACAGGGTCGGGGCCATGCCATTGTCCTGTAAGTAAGTCTTTCCACTGTACCCAAGGGTGGGATCTGGGCAGTGAGGACCACTGTCGCTCTGCAGCGGTTTTACCCTGAGCATCACCATTTAAAAAATTAAGGGAATAAAGAGCTCTGTTAAGTAAGTTAGCAGGGGTATCTACATACTCCCCCTTCATTATTTTTTCAATTTGCCCTTTTAAAGTCTGATGAGCTCGCTTAACTATTCCCTGCCCTTGAGGATTGTGTGGGATGCCTGTTTTATGCTGGATTTGAAAAGTAGCACAAAACTTCTGGAATGCCGTACTTGTGTAGGCTGGACCATTGTCAGTTTTAATGGTATGGGGAATGCCTAGGAAAGTAAAAGCTTGTAAACAGTGAGCAATAACATGTTTAGCTGCTTCTCCTGTACGAGGGGATGCAAAAATAAAACCAGAAAAAGTGTCAATAGAAACATGGACATAAGCTTGTTTTCCGAAAGATGGAATATGGGTTACGTCCATCTGCCATAGTTGGCCTGGTTTGTAGCCTCGCGGATTGACTCCTTCTGTGGGAGGAATGAATGTGGTTAGAGGGCATTGAGGACAGAGTTTAACAATTTGCCAAGCCTGTTCCTTTGTGATTCGAAACTGCTGACATATGCCAGTGGCATTTTGATGATGGAGAGAATGTGAGGCTTTGGCTGCATCCAAAGGAGATAATGTTAGATAGGCAGTTTTAGTAAGTTGATCAGCATAAATATTTCCCGCAGAGAGAGAGAGAGAGAGAGATCCAGGTAAATCTGTATGAGCTCGTATATGGCCAAAGAAACAAGGGTGAGAATGTTTCCTGAGCAAAGCTTGAACCTGTAGTAAGAGAATAATCACTTCGGATGTGTTAGTGTCATGTAAATTAGCAGTTTCTAAGTGAATCATAATATTTACAATATAACGAGAGTCTGAGTAAAGGTTAAAAGATTAAGTGGAAAGTTTGCATAACGCTTAATGTACTGCTTCGAGCTCCACGCGTTGTGCTGAAGTGTGGTTAGTCTGAAAAACAAAGGGTTGATCATTGGTAACTAGGGCAGCTGTGCCCTTA
>NW_006297757.1:0-944 GCF_000327345.1 Myotis davidii | reverse complement strand
AGTCTTGACTACCTTGGGGAAAATGAAGGAATGTTCTGTAAAAAATTGTATGAGTTTATTAGATGGGTAATGAGAGTCTACTATACCGTGATAGCCCAGGAGTGAGAGAGGCCATTTATCATCCATATGAAACAGCCATTGCCTTTGTTGAACTTTATAGGGTACCACGATGGTATGAGGCTCTTGACCAAAAAGTTCCAGAGATCTGAGACGTCCTGTAAAGATAAGATCTGCTACTGCTTCTGAGTAAGGATAAACTACCTTTTTCGGGGAGGAGTGCGGATGAATCCACTCCAAAGGTCCCTGTTGCCATAAGAGGCCAGTAGGATATACTGGCGTAGCCAATACTAAATACAGCCATGGCTGTGAGTAATCAATTTTTTTTTGTACAAATTGTTTCTTTAAGGCAGCTTCTATTTGGCAGATAGCCTTGTGAGCTGCAGGAGTAAGCTGACGAGGGGAGAGCGGGTCGCTATCCCCACGAAGAATATCAAACAAAGATTTAAGGTCATTAGTAGTTATGCCTAAAGTTGGCCTAATCCAGTTGACATCCCCTAAAAATTTTTGACAATCATTTAAAGTCTCTAGCTTGTCTATCCTGAGTTGAATCTTTTGAGGACGAATTTTTCTTCCTTCTATGGTATGTCCAAGATATAGGTAAGGGTCTCATCTTTGAACTTTTTCAGTGCAATAATTAATCCAGATTTAAGAAGAGCCTGTTCTAATTGACATTCCGTATAGTGAGCTAAAAGGCTGTCATCCATATAGTGTATGATATAAGCCTGCGGATGTTTCTCTCGAACTCCGCGAATTGCCTGACTAACAAACTTTTGACCCAGGGTAGGGCTATTAGCCATTCCCTGAGGCAATACCTTCCAATGATAGTGGTGCATGGGTTCCTGAAAATTAGTAGATGGGACACTGAATGCAAATAATTTGCATTC
>NW_006297756.1:7082-17556 GCF_000327345.1 Myotis davidii | reverse complement strand
CTGCAGCGACTGCATCAAGCAGCAAGGGTAGATTGGCTTCCAGCACTAGGAGGTCCTACCCCAGGCAGAAGGGCTCAGACCCAACACCTGTTACTAGTCAGCAGAGGATAGAGGAGGAAATTGGACTAAGTTCCCAACAATTAGTACACTGGGCAGGGTTTGAAAAGACCCAGTCCTGGTGTAGTCGGACAGGAGAATTTAGAAGAATACATGGACTCACAGCCACTCAGAACAACTCAGAGCACCAGAGCTCATGCAGGGCTCTGGCTTGGCTCTGACACCTCCTTTCATGGAGAATTCCCTCAGGTCCACTCTGAGCTGAGGCTGCATCAGACCCTCAGAACCTGGGGATTTCCCAGTCCCTGCCAGGCCTCCTAGTACACACTCTTCAACCAGCAACTGAGGTGTCATCACATGGGGGTTGTTCTGATTGGCCAGAACCTGACCTGCAGAGTTTGTTTTGGGTGTTTTTAGATTTCTTTCTCAGCTTGGTCCTCCCATTGCTCTACAACTCAGAGCAGCAACTGCTGAGACCACCTTGAGAAGAGGATGACCCTAAACAGAGCCCTGATTTGTGGGGCCCTCGCCCTGATCACCGTGCTGAGTCGCTGTGGAGGTGAAGACATTGTGGGTGAGTACTTCATTGAGCCATGTGGGGACTGGATTGGGAAACAGAATTAGAGGGTAAAAGAGATAGAGATTTGCATAGAAACAGTAGCAATTCCTCAAAGGCATCCTCAATATTAAGCAGATCCAAAAATTATGGTCCTTCCTCCTTTGGGAAACCAGAGTCCCCATCCAGTCTCTGCTACCTGAGCTGTTGCACACTGCCCCACGGCCATCATCCTGGTCCTAATGTTGGATCCATGAATATAGCGCAGAGGCTCTATGGCATTCATGCGTGATTGCCTCAAAGATTAGAGGTGTTTTCACAAGTGGATATTCTGTTACTAAAATTCATGAACTATGGTTCCTAAATTTTTCTGAACAATTTTTGGAGTTTTTGATATATTATTATTGTAGTTTACCTCGAGGTAAAGAGTTTAATGAATTATGTGTACTATCCTATCTAATAAAAAACAAACAGGGTAATTGACTGTACCTTCACTACGCTTCCCATTGGCTAATCAGGGCGATATGCAAATTAACTGCCAAGAAAGATGGTGGTTAATTTACATTCGTAGGCACAATGATGGGAGGTGAAAGAGGAAGGATGAAAGAACAGTGATCGGAAACCCAGGAGGCAGGCAAGAGCCAGGTGGCAGGGCAAAGGCTGCCCCCTTTGCCCTGCCCCTCCGCCCTGGATCGGAGAACCAGGGGCCGCCTTTGCCCACCCCGCAGCTGGTGATCACAATTGGAAAGCCGGGCCGCAGGCAAGGCGATACCCCTGGGACCCAGGAGCCACCTTGCCTGTGGCCTGTGATCGTGATCAGAAAGCTGGCCACAGGCAAGGCAACCCCTCAGGACCCAGGAGCCGCCTTGCCTGCAGCTGTGATCTTGATTGGAAAACCGGGCCAGAG
The DNA here is from genome assembly GCF_000327345.1 of Myotis davidii. NCBI lineage: Eukaryota > Metazoa > Chordata > Mammalia > Chiroptera > Vespertilionidae > Myotis > Myotis davidii. The sequence continues at coordinate 16,036 of NW_006297756.1, read as the reverse complement.
GCAAGGCGGCCCCCTGGAACCCAAGAGCCCATCCGCAAGGTCTGCAGGCGAAACAGTGATCAAGCTATGAGGGGGAGGGTGGGAGGCGGAAGGAGCTACAGGAGCAGCTCTGGCCAGAGACTGAAGACTCCCGGCGGAGCGAGGAGCAAAGACTGAAGGTTCCAGGCACAGCGAAGATTGTGTCCAGAGCAAAGATGGAAGACTGTGGCCAGAGTGAAGGTTTGGGTCCCGGGTGCCAGAGGAAAACTGGTGCCAGCAGCCAGGGGAAGGGAAAGCCTATTACATGAATCTTTTCATGCAACAGGCCTCTTGTGTAGATATAAAGAAGTGTTCTTTGCTTTGTCTCAGATTCACATACATTTTCAAGCTGAAAACTGGCATAGGTGGGGAGCGGGTAAGCAGCCCAGTGAAGGCCTTCAGACAAGTCATTTTATCACGTGGTTTTCACTTAATCTCAGTTACCTCTTATGAGTCACCTTACAAAAATCAAGTGAAATAGGTTTTAGGTATGTTTCTCACGTAATGAAGACCAATAAATGTCAATGATATTTTATAATTACTACTATTACAGGTATAGCTGTATAATTTTTCTTTAACAAAGCAGGGAATATTTTACTTTTATGTTAAAATTGAGAAATTTATGGTGAAAACTTGCTGAATTAAATTATATTAGCCTCATACGGCCTGTCCTTCACTACATCTAAGGAAGCTCTGCAAGAGGAAGATTGGGCGACCAATCACGGTTTGGTCCCCTGGGCTCCACCCCCTCTGTTGCTCACCTTTCCACACTCTCTTTGTCATTCCTTTACCCTCCTTTCTTTTAGGATCCATCTCTGGCTCTTTTCCTGATGTTTTATTGGCATGAAGAATGGGTTTGTAAAAGCAAAGTAGAAAAAACAAGCACTGTAGTTCAAAGCAGAAGTGAATTGGAGGTTACTCTGATCTTTAGCGACTTTATTAACCATGGCTGCCCCCAGGCTTTCTTGGTTTGGTAGGAAAGTTTCTCCTGCTTCTCCAGAGCACGTTCAAGTTCCCTTTTCTCAATGTCACTCCAGTGTGCCCTGGTCCGACCCAAGGTACCCCCACAGTAGGCACAGAGCTAAGGGCCCATGATGCCTGTGGAGCCCCATGAAAATGTTTTCCTTTCTTTTAAAATTAGAAGAAAAAATAAACTTTTAGGATAGAAGAAACTATTTTAATTTAGCATGGTTTATATTTGTCTTTATACTGATATGGTCATAAAATATGATTTTTTAAATTTTTTTATGGAAAAATAAAGGCCCCACCTAAGAAAGAGTTCATAGTGTTCAGGAGTCATAATGCAGCCCTAGTTACCACTGAGTCTAACTTTCACAGGATGCTGTTACCTTCATGTCTGTCAGTCTTCCCCAAATCTCTGTTGTCCTGGAGAATAGCGCTGTCATTTGCTACACAGTTTGAGCACCAGGAGCTCAGTGCTGGGACTCAGATGAAGAGACATGCTGTCTGCTCCTGGAGGGAGTTCAGATTAGTGATGCGGACAACAAGGTGCTGGTGCTGACAGCAGGGCCACTGCTGGGCAGGACTGTGGGCCTAGCGATGCTGAAACTAAGAGTGAGTAGTTCCACCTGGTGCAGTGATGTCCATCAGCAGCAGCGTGCGGCCAGGACAAGTGAAGATGAAAAGAATAATTGCATATATTCATGTTTGAAAATGGAATCAAGAAGGTTCATTACAAGGACAAGGAGGCTTTGATGGGATGAGGACTAGATAAACTTGCAAAGAGGACATTTACATGGAGGGACTGGAGATCATAATGTGGTCAAAACTATGCTTAATGAGGGGACTCAGCTAAGACGTTGGTAACTAAGCAGACACTTCAAGAATGAACTGGAGGTGTCCAGGAGATCCTTGAAGATAATCTGAGGGAGGAAAACAGACCCTTGTAAAGACCAAGGAGCATGAAAGGGTGACGTCTGGTTTGATTGGCAGGTGAGGTATTTGTGGAGGACTCAGCACAGTACACCTATTGGCTCCTTACTCACCGGACTCCCCTATTCATTAAGCTCCTCCCTGGCAGAGACCATGCATGGTCTGTGTGTTACTCCTTACTCCTCGCAATGTCTGAAACCTTGTTAATACTTGTAAAGTAAGAAGGGAGGGAAGAGGAAACGGTAAAAGGATCAGACATGTTGTCCAGCCAGGCCCACCTGGGCAGAGTCAGCTGTGCTGGCTGCTTTCTGCTTTGGCGTCACACCAAGTCCACTGTCCAATCCAGGAAAGGGCCAGAGTTTTCCTTGAGTCCCCAGCAAGGTAAGTGTTGAGCAGTAATCCAAGAAGACAGAAACAAAAGAGGCCATCCATGGGGTCACTTGTAACCCAGTCTGACATGTCAAGAATCCATGAGTTTACGGAGAAATCATAAGTTGTAAGAAACAATGTAATATTCTATCTTTTCTTTGTTTTATTCCAATTAATAGATATTTAAGAACCTCCTACAAGTGTGTTTCACATTATGTGAGGATTAACAAAAAATAAATAAATAAATAACAGAGACCTTAAAAGCATTGTTTACCTTTCATGTGTTTTATAATATTCTCACTGCCCTTATCCTACTCTTTCTTAGTCCCTAAAATAGAGGCAATTCTTTAAAAATGATATTCGGTGTGCTTTTGTTGGTTAAAAAAATAAAAGGAGGAAGGAATCCTTGTATAGAACATGTTCTGTTCTGAGCCAGTCCTGAGGGGAGAGGACCCACAATGAGTGTGTTATTAACCGATGAAGAAATTGAGAGAGAAAACTTATGAAGCAGAGGGAGGTAAACTGAATCTCTGGAAAGCTAAGGCCATGGTCGTTCATTCATTCTTTGTTCCGCCCATTTCAGTATTTATCATAAGCCCACCAGGTGCCGGGGGCTGAGCTAGGTGGGCAGAGAACAGCAGTGAACAGTCCTGTGGAATTCTGTTCCTGTGACAGAAGTGAATGTGGGAGTGGAGAGGCAGCTGGATTCTAACAGGACAGCCAGGGGAGGGAGCAGGCGCTGGGGACAGTCTGCAGGCTGTGCCTAAGAAGCAGCCCACAATGTTTGCACGTCTGTTTCTTGTCAGCTTGTTTAACGAGATCCTTTCTCTCCTGTGTTGTGCATCTCCCTGCTCTCACCTCACTCATCAGCTGACCACGTTGGGGCCTATGGCGCATTGTACTCCCAGTCTTATGGTCCCTCAGGCCAGTACATCCATGAATTTGATGGAGATGAGAAGTTCTACGTGGACCTGAAGAAGAGGGAGACTGTCTGGCGGCTGCCTGACTTAAGTGAATTTGAAAGTTTTGACCCACAGCGTGGGCTAAGAAACATGGCTACAGCAGAACACAACCTGAACATCCTGATTAAACGCTTCAACTCTACTGCTGCTATCAATGGTGTGTGTCCACCATCCTGTCTCTTTACTGAATCAACCCTTCACCAGACCTCACTCCCTTCTTGCCTCTGATAGATTCCTTTCACTCTATAAAATGCTCTCCTTTCCAAGGAGTACCAGATCTTCTCATGGAATTTGCTGAACTGTCATCTTCTCCCTTCTTACAAATCACATATTTTCATGAAATACAGATTCTTGCCCCCACACAGCAATCCTCGACTCCTTCAAGGACAGGTCCCCTAGATGCCCTACCCTAACAAGGGGACCACAGAGAGAAGGGCGTGGGGTGGGGATGACAGGTGGGCAGTGTACAGCGGCTCACAAGAGGAGGGAACAAGAGCATCTCCTCTATCTGATGGGGAAATGGTGGGAGGCCCCTCCAGGATGCAGGGACCCTCAGGGCAGAGCTGCCCACGATTCTAAACCCACTGTTTCCTCCTCACCGCAGAGGTTCCTGAGGTGACTGTGTTTCCCAAGGCTCCCGTGGAGCTGGGCCAGCCCAACACCCTCATCTGTGCCGTGGACAACATCTTCCCTCCTGTGATCAACATCTCGTGGCTGAGCAACGGGCACTCAGTCACGCAGGGTGTTTCTGAAACCAGCTTCCTGTCCAAGAGTGATGATTCCTTCCTCAAGATCAGTTACCTCACCTTCCTCCCTTCTGCTGACGACGTCTATGACTGCAAGGTGGAGCACTGGGGGCTGGACCAGCCCCTCCTGAGGCACTGGGGTGGGTATGAGCCCCACGCCTTCTGGTGTTTTCTTTTCTCTGTCAAGTCAGACACTCTGCCTTTTAGCTCCTAAATCTCGTGGCCCAAAGCCTTCTCTACATTTCAAGAATTTCTGATGGTAGACTTTATTGTTCTCCCTCAACCTGAAGCCAAGTCTTTGTAGAACCAACACCATCCCTCCCACCCCATCTTGCACACATGCTGTGAGCCAACCTTCGGCATTCTGACCTCCATCACCTCACTCCCACAGAGCCCGAGATTCCAGCCCCCATGTCAGAGCTGACGGAGACAGTGGTCTGTGCCCTGGGGCTGGCCGTGGGCCATGTCCCTCACATGCCTTCTCTCCTCCAATGCCCCTCCTGTCATCTCTTCTCTGGGACTTAAGGTGCTGTGTCCTCGCAGAGTTCACAAACCCTTGGAATTCTCCCCCTCACTCCTGACATTTTTTCTTTTCTCAGCCGTTACCTACTATGGAGATCCCTGGGATATACCTAATTCTTTGTGGCTCTGATCTAATATCTCCATGGAAGCAATAAATCCCCTTTATGAGGTCTTTTATTGAATTTTTTCCTCTTTCACCTCAGGGCTGAGTAGGATCATGGCTAAGAATGGCAAATCCCCATGTTTCAGGCCCCTTTCATTTTATTTTACAGATCATATTTCATGTCCAGTAACAAAAGAGCAACCAAAGATAGCCTGGTAATATTTTGATATATTAGATGAGATTAAGATTTATCTCTTCATTTGGTTCCCACCCTTGGCTACTGCCTCTCCCCTACCCCCAACTAAGGCATCAGTGAGGATTATATATCCCCTCTGCCCTTGGTGCAGTTTTGTTCATCAGGAATACAAAACCAAGAAGGAAGTCCATACTTACTATAATACAGCTTTTAAAAGATATGACAGGAAAGTTAGGGGAAAGGAAATTTGAATTGCAAAAGTACCAAAAAGTCAAAAAAAATTTTCTCAGAACTTTAAATTTGTAAAGTTAATGATGATATTAGAAACGTTCTCTTTACCTTTGAAGAGCTAAGAATGCTCTAGGCAGGAGAAGAAATGGAAGTCAGTCAGGAGGGCATTAGAATGAGACAATAATGCTTTGTCCTTACTTAGAGTTAGTAACAAGTGGGAAAGGGTTGGGAGTAGAAACCACAGACATAGGGGTCCCTAGAGTGCAGGCGTAGCTTGCCTTGCCTCCTAGATGAGTCCTGCTGGCTAACCTGTGGATTTGCCTGTGCCACCCTGGCATATGAGGGACATGGAGTGAATGTGGCTGCAGGGTGTGTCCAGGCAGGTAAGCCCAATCAGCATCACCATATCCCTGAGTCCCTGTGCACCTGGGAGCAGTAAAACAGCCTGATACCCTGCCCCACCCTCCGCTCCTGACTAAGGAAGGGGAGCCTGTGAGGGAGAAAGCGCCCAGTCTACAGAGATGAGATCATGCAGCAGCAGTGTTGGGTGCTGGCCTGCTCTGGATTCACTGTCTCCCAGTGGAAACCAGGGCAGGGAGATGGACCCACAGAAGGACACTCTGGCTCTCTGGGGTGCACCTAACACTTCACTCCTGAGCGTGTGTGTGACCCATGTGGAGCCATCCCGACCTTTGCAACTGTGTTCCCCGCATTGCCTCAGTCTTTCCGCCCCACATGACTGCTCCACACATTGTACCTGGGATAGAGAGATGGAACAGCCCCAGGGTGTGTGAGGCTGTCCCTGTCCGTGCCATCTGCCTCTGGGAGCTTAACATGTAACTGGGAGGGACAGATACTAACAGAATAACTGATGCAGCAAAGTTTGGTACAAAGAAACCTAAATCCAAATCCAGTACTTTATAGCTAGTATTTTGAACTGTGTAACATTAGAGTTAAGTACCTAATATTCTGAGCCATGTTTTTCTCAACTGCAATGTGGGAATAATACTTACTTTGCAGAGGTATTAACAGAATTTGAATAATCTTTATATACAGGCAGTGCCTTAAGATCATGCACAAATACCTTGCTAGTGCTCCCTTCAGCAACACATATACTAAAGTCGGAACAACACTGAGATTAGCATGGCCCCTGCATAAGGATGACACACATATTCATGAAGCATTCCATGATTTTTTACATAGATGCCTGACCACTGTGCTGTACACCTGAAACTAATATAAAACAATAGTGACTGTCAACTGTAATCTATATATATAAGAGCCTAAGTGACCGTCACATCCAAAACAACCAAACAGAGGACCGAACAGGCTTTGTGGGGTGACCAGGCTGGCAGGGGGATTAATGATGAACAACCAAACAACTGAACAGCAGGCAGCTTGGGGTGACCAGATAGATGGGGGAGCCATGAGGGGTGACAAGGCCGGCAGGGGAGCAGTTGGGGGCGACCTGGCCAGCAGAGGGGCAATTGGGGGCAACCAGGCCAGCAGGGGGAGCAGTTAGGGGCAACCAGGGTGGTGAGGGGGTGCAGTTAGGGGGTGACCAGACCAGCAGGGGGGATAGTTGGGGGTGAACAGGCCGTCAGTGCAGGCAGTTAGGAACGACACAGCCAGCAAAGAGGGGGCAGTTGGGGGCAACCTGGCCAGCAGCGGGGGGCAGTTAAAGGTCACCAGGCCAGCAGCAGGGGCAGTTAGGGGCGATCAGGCCAGAAGGGGGGCAGTTAGGGGAGATCAGGTAGGCACGCAGGTGAGCAATTAGGAGCCAGTGGTCCAGGATTACGGGAGGGATGTCCAACTGCCAGTTTAGGCCTCTTGCTACAGGGATGACCAAACCCTGTGGGATCAGGCCTAAACTGGCAGTCAAACATCCCCTGAGGGGTCCTGGATTGGAAAGGGTGCAGGCTGGGCTGAGTGGACCCCCCCCCATGCACAAATTTTGTGCACCAGGACTCTAGTTAGAAATAAAAATTTTGCTAGTTATAAGCATAATTCATTTTTTAAAAACAATGGCTCATATTATATGAAAGGCACTTTTGTTTTTTAAGCCCTTTAATGATTTAGGAGATTCAAACATGAAGCTCTGGATGAATTTCTTTTCATACATTAATTGGAGGGTTTATTTTCCTCTCTAGAATGAGAGAAGTTGAGATTGGGTTAGGCTGAGAGAACAGACAGGATATAGTAGTCAGAGACATATTATTGGTGATGGGTTGCTGAGAGAACTCCTGGAGCAAAAAGTTGTAATATGTGGCTTTAGTTTTTACTCTCTAATAAAATATATCTCCCTTCCGTATGGCCCATAAACTTTTAGTCAAGGAATGTTATATGCAACATATTTTTATGTATGCCTACTTTTGGTAGGAGGTGGGAAAGATTCCAGAGAAAAAAGCTACCTGGGTAGAAGTAAGAGAATAATTTTAAATTTACACTAAAATTAGTACTTGCAGGGAATCAGAACCAGAGCATCATGACAGTGTAAGTAACAGAGCACAGAGCATTTTTAGGGCCATAAAGCAATTCTGTATGACACCATAATGGTACACACATGTCATTATACCTTTGCCCAAACCCATCTAATGTACAACAGCAAGAATGAACCCTCATGTAAACAATAGATTCTGGGTGATAATGATGTGTCAATGTATGCTCATCAGTTGTAACAGATGTACCACTCTGGTGGGAAATGTTAACAATGCAAGAGGCTGTGCCTGTGAGGGCAGGGTGTACACAGAAATGTTTGTATTTCCTGTTCAATTTTGCTGTGAATGTAAAATTACTATAAAATAAATTCACTGAGGAAAGAAAACAAAAGATCAGCAATTATGATCCCAAGTGTATAAAATAAAAATGTTAATAAGGAAAAATTTATAGGTAAACTGAAAATGCAGAAAAGTGCTGAGAAGAGTTTTCCATTTCAATGATTCACGAGGCAAGAACTCGGCATTTTGGAGGGGTGTGTGTGTGTGTGTGTGTGTGTGTGTGTGTGTGTGTGTTACTGTAATATGAGGGTTATATTTTTGTCATTATGACCAGTGTCCCAGAAATACACAAATTCTGCCCTACTCAGACTCCTTCCTCATGAAGTACTTGGAAAAGCAAACTTATTGTTAGTTGCATTTTATTAAAGGGATTCATTTTTTAAATTTTCATATAATTTTAAAAGTAAAATTAACTCTAAAAATAAGATAAATTATTTTTTTATCATCTAGAAATTAAAAGGAGAATCATCTTATAACATTACTATATGCAAAGTTGGAAATCAGTTGTTATGATTTTGAACTATGTGATTTTTGTAAATTATTTGAGTTATTTAAATTATTGTAGATTTTGTATGAAAAGTATGGCTTTATTAATATGTAATATCATACTACTTAAAGGTCACATGATTTTAAAATTGCATCATGTTTGTATTTACTGCATAGAAACTAGGGATTTTGAAGGATTAAATTTTTTCTTACACATCAAACACTTAAAACAACACATCACCAGCAGTCAAAAGGTGTTAATAATTGATGTTAGTATTATTTCCTGGAGCCCAGGGCACAATTTTGTAGTATACTAGAAGCCTGTTGCAGGAACATTCCTGCAAGAATAGGGCTTCCTGAGGCCAGAGCAAAGCAGAGAAGGGAGCGAAGCCCACCAAGGGCTCCCGTCTCCGCCTCCCTGCTTGCTTCTCCATAGCTTTGCCCCCTTATGCAGTGCTTGGCTTCCTTCTATGCTGTCTTCAGTCTTTGCTCCACACCTGCATATGCAAATTAACTGCCGTCTTTGTGGGGTTAATTTGCATACTTGTTCTGATTGGCTGGTGGGCATAGCGGAGGGATGGCCAATTTGCATGTTTCCCTTTTATTAGTGTAGACTAGAGGCCCGATGCACGAAATTCATGCAAGGGCTTG
>NW_006297756.1:2496-6989 GCF_000327345.1 Myotis davidii | reverse complement strand
GTTTGTGTGTGTGTGTGTGTGTGTGTGTGTGTCTGTTGGGGCCCTGCCCTCAGCCACACCCTGGAGGCTTGGAGCAGGTGCCCCTCTCTGTTGATCTTTCACTGCATGGCCTCCACTGCATGTTGTACTCTCCCTTGAGCTGTGGTCAGGGTGGGGTGTCCTTTCCTGCTGTGGGATCTCTGGGGTGACCCAGAGGCAGGCGCACAGGGTGGCTGGCTAGAGGCTGCCCTTTCCTGCTCTGGGATCGCCACCACGATCCCATGGGCAGTCGCACATGGGGGCTGGCTGCAGGCCGCCTTTTCCTGCTCTGGGATTGCTGCAGCGATCCCACTGCCAGGTGCACACGGGGGCTGGATGCAGTCCTCCCTTTCCTGCTCTGGGATCACAGTGGCGACCCATGGGCAGGTGCACACAGGGGCTGGCTGCAGGCTGCTCTTTCTTGCTCTGGGATTGCCTGGGTGATTGCACTGGCAGGTGCACACAGGGGCTGACTGCAGGCTGCCCTTTCCTGATGTGGAATCCCCGCGATCCCTAGGGCAGGTACACACGGGGGCTGGCTGCAGGCCGCCCTTTCCTGCTGTGGGATCTCTGGTTGCTGATCCAGGGCAGGGGCAGCCAGTGGAGAGGCGGGCACCCCCTCTGGCTTCTCCGATCACTGGCAGAGGGGCATGCAAAGGCAGCCTGATTCTCTAATCCTGATTCTCCGATCCAGGGCCGGGGGGGCAGTGCCTCCCGGCTCTTGCCTGCCGCCTTTGTTTCCAATCACCATCCTTCCCCTATGGCCTCCCATCATTGTGCCTATGTATGCAAATTAACCACCATCTTTGTTGGCAATTAATTTGCATATCGCCCTAATTAGCCAATGGTAAGCATAGTGGAGGTATGGTTAATTACCCTTTTTGTCTTTTATTAGATAAAATGACATCACAGGATTTTGCCCCTAACAAAATCCAGAACAGGGGCAGTTCCACTAGACCAGTGGTTGGCAAACTCATTAGTCAACAGAGCCAAATATCAACAGTGCTTCTTCAAAATAGACTCGCCCAGGCGGAAAACCGACTTCTGTGCATGGGCCACAATGTTTCAATCACACTGTACATGCACCCACACATGGTATTTTGTGGAAGAGCCACACTCAAGGGGCCAAAGAGCCACATGTGGCTCATGAGCCACAGTTTGCCGACCATGGCACTAGCCAAACAACTGTTTCTTCAGCAAATAGCTTGCAAGAAAGACTAGAGAACAGAGAAACCACACATATAACAAACTGAAAAGATGTATCAACTAAATGCTAGGCTTTATTTGGACTCATATTCAAGCAAAACAACTGTTACAAAATGTTTCTGAGTCAGAAAAACTAAACACTTACTGTGTTAAGGCGTTATTTACCTAATTTTAGGTGTGATAATGACATGGTGCTATGTTTCTAAAAAGCCATTATATTGTAAATTTTTATAATAAAATATTTATGAGAAAAATGATATGATGTCTGAGATTATCATCTAAATAATGCAGTTAGCATATAAGATTAAATAGTGGACATACAAAATTGCCCATGAATTGGTCATTGTTAAAGCTGGGCTGTTGATACATGGCACTATTCTCTCTATTACTTTATATAGCTGAATTTCCCATAGTTCAAAAATTTTTAAATATTCCAAGAAAGCCAAAAGCATTCTGTTTGTAGATATGTTGGTTTTGAATGTTTTCCAAATTTTTATCACACTTAGGAAACCCTGAGTATCCAAATTCAGTTGTAGACCATAGAACCTCAGAAACATAACCCTAAACAATGTGTATACTGCCCTGGCCAGGTGGCTCAGTTGATTGGAGTGTCATCCCATGCACCAAATCGTTGCAGGTTTGATTTTTTAGTCAAGGCACAGAGGTTGTGGGTTTGATCCCCTGTCTGGGTATGTACGGGAAGCAACCAATCGATGTTTCTCTCTCACATCCATGTTTCTCTCTCTCTCTTGTTCCCCATCTCTCTCCCCTTTCCTCTCTCTAAAAATAAATAAAAAATAATTTGTATGCTACAAGGAATAATAGCAAAGAAAATCAAAGTCACATTCTCTTTATTATTGGCTGGACTCAGCCCCAAACTGTGTCAATATATTCACTAATTCAATCACTAATGCAAAAATGGTCATTGAATACCAGTGTTGCGATACATACCATACTATATGTTCTGAGTGTATTTACATAATGTGAAAACAAATACATTCATTGTCTTTAAAAAACTTATACTTTCAGGGAGAAATATACATGTGTATTCCACATGTGTAAAATAATTTGACCAATATAGAATTATAAATTCTGAAGAATTTATAAAGGAAAATAACAAGGTAATGTGAGAGAACATTGCACAAGAACCAAATACAATATAGTAGAGTTTAGCGAATGCTTTAATAAATGTCTGTTGAGATGAAATAAGATGGTGTATAGTATCTGTCTGACAAACTTGTTCTTCACAAATGAAGGTTTGTTAGACTTTTTCTGATTAAAAAAAACCCAAAGCTGATAGGGTTCATTACCACTAGACTTGCTTTACAACAATGCTGAAAAGAGGTCTTCAGGCTGAAATAAAATGGCACCAATTAATAACATAGAAATATACAATGCAGTGGTAAAGAATAAGATGCATTCAAATTCAGAATACTGCAATACTGTAATATGGTGGTGCATTAAATCTAGTAAGGGTAGAGGTTTGGTACATGATTGAAGTTAAGTTGTTATCTGTGTAAAATAGACCTGTATAGCCATAGATGTTTTATGTACACTTCATGATAACAACAAAGCAAAAACTTACAACAGATACACAAAAGATAAAGAGAAGAGAATCCAAACATAGGACTATAGAGAATTATTAATTCACAAAGAAGGCAGAAAGTAAAGAATAAAGGAACAAGAAAACTACAAAATAACCAGAAAACAATAAGATGGAGTTAATAAATCTTTACCAATAAATATCCTAGACATAAATTGATTAAATTCTCTAAAAAAAAAAAAGACATAGAGACCTGGCTGGTGTGGCTCAGTTGGTTGGATGTAGGAGTGTCATTCCATAGACCAAAAGGTCATGGTTCCATTCCCAGTCAGGGCATGTGCCTAAGTTATGGGTTAAAGTTAGAGATTGGCTAGTTCACAGACTTTCAACTGGTGTGCCACAAGAATTTTTAAAACATGCAATACCTGACTATTTAGTCATGGACACTGATGTTTTTTCCCTTAGATTGTCAAATAAAAACATAACAGCCCAGCTGATGTGGCTCAGTGGTTGAGCATTGACCTAAGAACCAAGAGGTCACTGGTTCAATTCCCAGTCAGGACACATGCCCAGGTTGTGTGCACAATCTCCAGTAGGGGGCGTACAGGAGGCAGCCAATTGATAATGTTTCTATCCCTCTATCCCTTTTTCTTCCTCTCTATGTAAAAAATCAATATAAACATTTTAAAAAATATATTTTATTGATTTTTTACAGAGAGGAAGGGAGAGGGATAGAGTTAGAAACATCGATGAGAGAGAAACATCTCAGCCGCCTGACACTCAATCCACTGAGCCAAACCGGTCAGGGCTAAACATTTTATTTTTAAAAATAAACAACAACAACACATGACAACAGCCAACACAACAATAGTCATCCAGTGTGAATGAATCAAAAGTGTACATATTTTTGTCATATCAGCATAAAATATAGCATAATTTTCAGTGTGCCACAGAATCTTAGTAATTAGTTTGTGTGCCATTAGATGAAAAGAATTGAAAATCATTTGGCTGGATAGATTTAAAAAAAAAAAAAGGCCCAAATATATGATAATTACAAGTGACTTCAACTTCAACTTTAAGGACACACTTAGGCTCAAGTGAAGAGATGAAAAAGATATTCCATGACCATGGAAACCAAAAGAGATCAAGAGCAGCTGCAGTTATAATAGACAAAATAAATGTTAAGCCAAAAACTATCAAAGAGACAAGGTTATTATATAACTACATGCTTGGTGCATAGAATTTGTGCATGGGTAGGGTCCCTAGGCCTGGCCGGCAATCAGGGCCAATCTGTGGGGTGACAGGCAGGGTGATGGGGGTGGGGGTGTGGGGAACGAGGGACCTGCTGGCAACACCCTTGCCTGGCCTAGGGCCGGCGGGCTGCGGACGGCTCCTGAGTTGAGCATCTGCCCCCTGGTGGTCAGTGTGTGTCATAGTGACCAGTCATTCCACCTATCATTCTGAGTTCAGTTGATTTGCATATTAGGCTTTTATTATATAGGACTAGAGGCCTGATGCACAAAAATTTGTGCACTCGGGGGGAAGGGGGAGTCCCTCAGCCTGGCTGTGCCCTCCTCCCATTCTGGGACCCCTCGGGAGATAACGCCCTGCTGCTTAGGCCTGCTCCCTGGTGGCAGAGGTCAGGCCCAATGCCTAGGTGCAGCCCCTTTTCGGGCTCAGAGCAGAGCCAATTGGGGATTTGGGACACCACCCCCTGTCATGCAAA
>NW_006297756.1:0-1345 GCF_000327345.1 Myotis davidii | reverse complement strand
TTAGCCAATGGGAAGCGGTCGTATGCCAATTACCATGTTTCTCTTTTATTAGTGTAGATAAAGGAATCAATTTATCAGGGGATATACAATTAAGAATGAACTAGAGGCCTGGTACATGAAACTCATGCATAGGTAGGGTCCCTAGGCCTGGCCAGCGATCAGGGTTGATCAGGTTGCCTGCTTCTCCCCCTCCCCACCTCGTCCTTCCCTCATTCCCATTCTCTCAGTGCCCCTCCACCATCACTGGTCGCCTGCCATGTTCCACGCCACCCCCTGGTGTTCAGCGCATGCCACAGTGAGTGATCAAACTCTCATGGAACTTCCAAGAGGACATTTTGCATATTAGCCTTTTATATATAGAGATATGCATCCAACACTGGAGCACCTAAATATATTAAGCAAACACTAATAGATCTGACAGGATATATAGACAAGAGTATAGTAATAGTACTTTCAACAATGGGTATATCATAAAGATTAAATTCAATAAGAAAATAATTTACCTGAAATATCCTTTGCAGTGGTTCTCAACCTGTGGGTCACAACCATTGGAAAACACATATAGCATATCAGATATTTACATTATGATTCATAACAGTAGTGAAATTACAGTTATGAAGTAGCAATGAAAATTTTATGGTTGGGGGTCATCACAATATGAGAAACTATATTAAAGGGTCGTAACATTAGGTAGGTTGAAAACCACTGCCTTAGAGCTTATGGACCTAACATAGACATACAGAAATTTCATTCAAAAGAAATCCCATCCAGCAAAATGCTCATTCTTTTCAAGTGAAAACATAACATTCTCCAAGACAGAGCAAATGTTATAATGGTCACAAAACAAGTCTTAAAAAAAATAAGAGAATTGAAATCATATCAACTATCTTTTCTAAATATGATGGTATAAAACTAGAAATCAAAAACAGAAGGAATGTTGTAAAATTCACAAATATGTGGAAATTAAACAACACACTCCCGAACAACCAGTTGATCAAAGAAGAAATCAAAAGGGAAGTCATAAAATTTCTTGAGAAAAATGAAAATGGAAATACAACACACTAACTTATGGGAATCAGCAAAAGCAGTTCTAAGAGGAAGTTTATAGTGATAAATGCCTACATTAAGAAAAACAGAAAGATCTCAAAAAACATACACAGAAAAACTAAGTATACACCAAGGAAATAGAAAAAGAAGAACAAACCAAGTCCAAAGTTAGTAAAAAAGAGTAAATAACAAAAACCAGAGTGGAAACAAATAAAATAGAGGTTTATAAGACAATAGAAATGATCAAAAAAACTAAGGTTAAAATAAGACAAACAAAATTAACAAATCTTTAATAACA
>NW_006297755.1:249527-249840 GCF_000327345.1 Myotis davidii | reverse complement strand
TGCCTCCTGGTGGTCAGTGTGCCTCATAGCAACTTATCCACCTCTTATTCTGGTCGTTCTGCCATTTGGTCCTGGGGCTTTTATTATATGGGATTAGTAAGGTCAAGTCTGCCTCCTTCTTCTTTAGAGTTTCCTTTGTCTCTTTTAGGATGCTTCCTACTTTCCATCTTAATTTTTGAATCAGTTTTATGGTTCCACAAAATTAATCTGTTTGGATTTTTATTGAAATAGTATTAAATTCAAAGCGTATTTTGTAGAATTAATTGATACTTGAAAATATTGATTCCTTGCCTTCTCTTATCTTGCTAGATAC
>NW_006297755.1:248805-249473 GCF_000327345.1 Myotis davidii | reverse complement strand
AGGGAAAGATGGAATAGAGAGCCAAATATTTGTCTTGAAACTAGACTTCTAAATACGTCAAACCCACTGTCCTTAAATCATATAGGGTTGTGTTTTTTTGTCATAGGATAACACATATTTTATAAACAACATTGCACCATTGTTTGTGGGTATGAAGTTGAATCACAGACAAGCATGTTCCACTTGTGTTCCATACTGCCCACTTCAAGTTTAGCTGGCCTCAGTGAAGTCTAATATCAGACAAGCAACTTGAAAGTTCTAAACATGTGCCTACACCTCACGTCTTTCCAGACTATATCCTAGAATACTGCCATTTAAGCAGAGAAATATAGTACCTGAGATGGCAAATTCTTATTTTTGTATCAAAACACTGTAGCTCCATAACCTAATTTTTATAACATAGATATACCTCCAGGGTGATTAATCTTTGATGTTTTTTTCAGAATCACTGTATACAACAATCCCAGAACATCAGACAAATGAAAAGAGATAAAATGGCAGAAATATTATATGGGGAAGAGGAGGAAAGATTATGTATCTACTTAGAAAATACTACCTTGGATAGGGTAAATGTGGGCTGGAAGAGGAGAGAAGAGGAGAGGAGAGGAGGGGATGCACAATTTGGAATAGCAGTATGACACCGGCTTCACTGTCCTGGGGAGGGATGA
>NW_006297755.1:247513-248770 GCF_000327345.1 Myotis davidii | reverse complement strand
ATGAAGTGGTATTTAAAATCACAGAGCATTTAAGTAGGTTGAACACCAGATCCACAACATGGATGTGAATGTAACACTGACCTTAACCCTTCTACTCTTGAAAACACATGCTGGGAATTTCAGTCACCACATATCACCAAAATTGATTTCTAATGTTGGCACAAAATCCATTTCTGACTTAGGTGAGCTTGAGGAAAATAGAGCAGTTATTTTGCCCTTTCAACAAGCGAGTGAACTTTATCCCCTAATGCCGGGCCCACCATGAAGCTTGCTGGATTTCCCCTTGGCAGAGGCAATGACTGGGAGGGCGAGGGTAGCAGTTCCTCAGCTTCATAATGGCAACATCTCACCAGCAGGCAGTGTGACCTATGTTTATAACATGGCATTGTGTGACATGTTATTTCAATCCTTTCACTTCTGCTGTGTGTTTACTTTTCATAAGCACTGAATGATATTGCAACAATGGGTTTATGTAAACTATAAGTTATTTAAAATATACATCCATTTTAAAACTTGTTTTAACATTTTTCATTTCCGAAGAGACAAGTGAAGGACACAACTCTACTAAGAAGATTTAATTTAATCCTTTTTTATGGGCAACAGTAAAGAAACTGGCTTTTCCTGGCTCCTGGGCACAGTTTTCCTGGAAAACCTGGGTCTGGCAGAGATAAAAGCCCTTGAAGAATGTTGGCAAAATGCAAACACCTGTATCAGGGTCCTGGTGGTCTCCCTTCAGAGCCCTTGTTTATTTTCTGTGACTCTCCATGCTGGGGCCCTGAACAACTTTACCGCCTTTCTTTTCAAGCCCTCACAGATTCCTGAACTCTTTAAAATCCCTGCGTCCTTGGAAAGAAGAACACCATGATGCTGCCTGTCTGACGTAAGCTGTGTGCCAGGAAAGTCATGTGTGGGAGACAAAGAGGGACCGCTGCAGGGCTACAGATACTGGAAATCAAATTCCCCAGCTTCTCTGTTGTTACAGTGAATTAGATTGTAATTTACTGTGCCTTAGGCACGTTGCTCTGTCCCTAGATAACACATCAGTTGAAATTTTATCTTCCAGGGTAATTTCACATGATTTTAGAAACGCGAGTTAATTCGGATGAGTTGAATGTTATTAAATGATAAGAATTGTATCACAAACAAGGACGGTAGTTTAGCATGCCCAGTCATTATGCTTTCACTGAACCTATATTAGATAATTTCACCTTCACCCACTTCAGTGAGGAGGAGATTTATGACTACCATTCCCAAATG
>NW_006297755.1:240087-246673 GCF_000327345.1 Myotis davidii | reverse complement strand
ACAGAGGCATCCAAATACTTTTTATTAACTAGAGTACTTTAGTTTTACCTTTTCAGTGAGAAAGCTAACAGCAAGTATTCATGCCCTGCTTTGCTGTTTTTTGTTTCTCCATTTGTAAGTAGAAGCTTAGGGTCTAGAATATCATTCTGCATTTCTCTGGAAAACTTATTCATTGGTAGTTATTACTCTTTGCTTTATTGAACACTAAACACTTTCTTCCAATGGAGAAAATAACTTTTCCATTATTTATTTCCATTTTACATTTTAGATGTTTTGAGAAGTAATATTGTGTTATTATCTGTTCTTATCAAATTAAAAAAGACACCAGTCAAACACTTGACAGACTACCTGCCAGCAATGATGCTGAGGGGACACGATGTCCGAATGAGGTTGTCAAGGAGGCTGGTAGGAGGACACGTGCTTGCTCCCTGGTCTCTTCAGAGCAGGTGTCAGTGGGTGGGCAGTAAAGTGGACATGAGAACACAGTCTCAGTTTTAGGGATATTGACTTTTAGAGATGGAAGGAACCTCAAGATGGGTATGCCGCCTTCAGGAATTAGAACACTTTTACTGGCCTTCTAATGAACATGAAAATTGTTCATTAGAGGAGACGTAGGACTAGAAAAACTGAAGTTAGTCAGTTTTTCTTTCAGTTAATGAATTCATTCCTCACTTTATGCAAGGAGCTGCCCTGGATGTACACAGATGAGCAGTCATAGGCCTTGTCCTAAAAGAGCATATTATCCAGATAAGATGGCCTATTTACTCTGAGGTAAGGAAGTCTCAGAGCAAGTATTACAGAATGCAATGACATAAATGATGAGGAAGGAGCAATTAATTACTTGTGACTGGAACTAATCATCAGGTAAATACAAATCCAAACCACAATAATATATCACCTTGCACCTGTCAGAATGGGTATCATAAAAACACACACACACACACATATGAATAACAAGTATTGGTGGGGCTGTGGAAAGAAAGGCAACCATAAACTACTGTAGGTGGGACTTTAAATTAGTGCAGTCACTATGGAAGATATGGAGATTCCTCAAAAAATAAGTATGACCCAAGAATTCTACTTCAGGGTATTTATTCAAAGATGAAAACACTAACACAAAAAGATATATGTATCCCAATGTTCATTGAAGCATTACTTACAATAGCCAAGATAATAGGTGTCCATCCATAGATGAATGGATAAAGGTTTGGTAGATATATTCAAAAGAATATTACTCAGCTATAAAAAGAATGAAACCTTGCCACTTGCAGCAACGTGGATGGACATAGAGAGTATTATGTTAAGTGAAATAGGGTGGACAGAGAAAGACAAATACCATATGATTTCATTTATATGTGGAATCTGAAAACAAAACAAACAAACAAAACAGAAACAAACTCATAGATACAGAGAACAAACTTATGGTTTCCAGAGGGAAGAGGTGTGGGACAGAAAAAGGGAAGGATTACGAGGTACAAACTACCAGTTATAAAATTAGTCAGAGGGATATAAGGTACAGCATAAGGAACATAGTCAACACTATCACAACACTATGTTTGGTGACAGATGGGTACTAGACTTACTGTGGTGATCACTTAGTAAGGTACATGAATGTTGAATCACCATGTTATACACCTGAAACTAATATAATGTTGTGTGTTATATGTTAAGTATACATTTAAAAATGTGAGAGTTTTTTTTAACCTAATTGAGGCTATGGATTTCTCTAGTTGATTCCTTTCAAATGCGTTGCTTATTCTTTTCCTTGTCTTAATATATAACAGATTTAATTACCACACACATTGATTGGGCAAATATATAACAAGATATAGAAATAGTCTAATCTTCCCTCTCTAGTTCACTGTGTTGGATGTCAGATTGCAAGTCTCTGTGATGACGCCTATAGTGATATTTCTCACAGGTTCTCCACAATCTATGAGAAAGTAATCATTGGACTCATTCCAGACCTTCATGTCACAAAATTTCCTGACAAAGATGACAGAAATTGGCAGGCTTGTTTGCAGCTGGAAATAGGGGCCAGAAGTAAGAGCCCTGCAGTGGAATGATTCTGCTTGATATTGGCCGGTGTGAAGGGAAGGTGTGACAGATGTACTCACTTACTTTAAAAGGACAGGATTCCTTCCCTACTGCTTTTCCCATATGAAATTCCTCCTCAAACGGACATATTTTCATCAGGAGTAGAAAGTTGTTTGCTTTAAAGAACATCAGAGCTCTTGTTCCAGAAGCTTTATAAAATTCAGCACAGCAAGGGACATGGGTTTGTAGATAGCACCCTCTTAGCCCAAAGTCCTGAAAGGATTTATTCTTAGCAGCCACACTGCTATTTGTGTGTCAATGCCTAGTCTAAATTGGTTTCTGTCCTGTGTGGCTAGTGTTGGATTTTCACATTATCTTCTCCACAGTGGCATCGTCTCTTTTCCTCTATCTAACTTCACACTTCTGGTGCCACCAAAGAAAGGAGAGGCTGCCTGCCTTCCAGATTAACATTGGTGATCCCTTATGCCGCATAATGGTAGTAACTGTAGAAATTAAAATGGGAAATTCATGAGGCATCATGTGTTCAATAAAGTTGCGTTCTTATTTCTTCCTGTGATATTCCCCAAAATAATAAGACTCAGTAAGATTAAATAATTATATTCCCTCCTAAACAACCCCTCCTTTGCATTTTCTGATTTGGTTAGTGGAAATTTTTTTCCCCTCCAAGTAAGTGTCATTTTCCAACCATGGCCAACTTTGAAAATCTCTCCTCCCTTGCTTACAAAGTGTCCTTCATAAAACCTCTACAATGTCTTCCAGGATTATTCCTCCTTATTTAAAGGTTGTTGAGTGTTTCTTTCCCATGTCCCGCGTGGATCAGGGTTCAGGAACTGGAAGCAGAGCTGCACACAAATGAAAATGAAAAGACAAGAGATAATTGGAAATATTGGGGGACCAGACGGGAAAGTCCAAATCAAGGGGAAGGACTCCCACCTGTGCTCAGGCCTCACCAAGCTTTTATTGATCTGGGATGCACCCATAGCATAGCCCTTAGGCAGGCGACCCCTGGCAACAGGCAGACTAGCCCATCAGCAAGGATTTACATAATAATAAATGGGGGAGTAGTTTCAGCTACCACTGTCTGGACAAACAGAGGTGGTGCCTAGCTCCGACCTTTGCTAGGGCTTCAAAGGCATCCAGCCTCAGGGGGGTTCCCTGTCTACCCTTATCAGATAGTGAAGGCAATAAACAGTTTCCCACAAAAGGTAAGTCTCCCCTGCTGGATTGTGGGATTTTAAAGAAGGGCCATTACTTATGTTTCAGTGTCTCCAGATCCTAGACAATGTCTGTGAACTAAAAAAGTTCTCAATAAATGGCTGGTTGAATAAATTTTCCTAGTTCATCTGCTGCTGCTAGTCTCTCCTCTTATGCATCTTCATTCATGCCATTGTTATAATTCGTAAAGTAGAGTTCAAACTATACTGGTTAAAAGCACTCACTGACACTATTCTGTTGCTTACAGAAATAGGTGCAGGATCCTTAGCCTGCTGTTCAAAAGCCTTCTTAGTCTGCATGACTTCCTAAATCTTCCCCAAATCACTGCTCCAGCAAAGCTCAATTCCACTACTTGCTTTTCTCCTGTATCAGTACCTCACCTGTGCTTTGCTCATATTTTCTCACCTGAAATAGGTCCCCTTTTATTTTTCTTCAAGTCCCATCTTGATAACTTTTACAACACAGTTGTTGTATCCCTCCAATCCACAGGCATCCAACAAACCTTTAGGTAATTCCTAACATGTCGCCAACATTGTGGGTAGCAGAGGATACACATAAATAGAAGATACACTTGTGCCCTAAAGGAACCCAATTCTAGTGGATAAACAGCTGTGCAAACTCTTAGACTACAGTGAAGGCACCCGTGGTACTTTAGGATCGCAAGGGACATACATCTACCTCTTGGGAGGGAGACAGTGCTAGGAAATGCACCTTGTGGAGGCTATAATATATGGGTTACATTTCAAAAATTAACTAGGAGTTAGCTAGATAAAGGAAGGAAGGAAGAACATTCAAAGCAGAGCAGGCAGCAGTGAACTTTGGGGATTCGAGCCTGAACAACATGACTGAATCTGTGTACAGAATTCCCACAATTTGCACACCTAGCAACTCTCACAGAATCACATCTGTTAGGGGCATACTGCATGTTTCCCTATATTACAGCCATTAACATGGTAATCTGATCTTCATTATCAGACAAGAAAATAATAACTATGCCCCATTCATCTATTCTATCCCTAAAGGATCCTTTTAAAATGTCTTCCATTTACACAGTAAATGGCTGACACATTTTTGTTGAATGGATGACTACTTTTAGATTGAATTGTCCTGAACTTTTGCTTCAGGAATACTGAGCATTTGGACTCTTAGCATTTGGATCATTACAGTACTTTGAATGAGGGCCTCCCCTAGTGTTATCTTACGTTTATTTTATCTACAAGAAGAAAGCTGAGAGTTCCAGTCAATATGGCGGTGGCGTAAGTATATGCAGCACTCACTGCTTCCCACAACCACATCAAAATTACAACTAAAATACAGAACAACCACCTTAAGAAACACCTGACGTATGTCTGAAAGGAAGTCCTACAACTAAAGGGAATTAAAGAAGAAGCACATTGAGACTCTTATGAGGGGCAGAGACCCGGGGAAGAATCATGGAACCAGTTGGTCCCACACCCATGTGTGGTGGTTTAAAATAGGAAGGGTTATATTTGCTGTGGAGGTTTCCCTGAGGAGCTAGGGGTCCCAGCCCCACATAAGACACCACCCTTCCACCCCCACCCAAGGTTGCAGTGCTGGGAAGAGAAGTCCCCACAATTTCTGTTGCTGAGTGGTGCAGGTGCTGCTGGAGACATACGCACAGACTCAGTCCCTCTGAGCTCCAGTGCTGGGGCAGGTGTTTGAAAGTATCCTGGGACATTCGGGGAAGAAATAACCTGTCTGGAATAAAGCCAGAGCTGTAAGGGCAACTTTCTCCCAGATAGAATTGCTAGAACAAGCCATTTTTCCTTTGCTGTACCCTCCTCACTACAGAGCCAATAGGCAGTTGCCATATCTGAATTTCCATCAACCTGGCTCAAACTTTGCACCCCGTTCTGAGGATTCCCTGAGACCCCCCACCCGCACCTACTCACAGGTTCATCCAATCAGTTTTCAGTGGCTTTTCCATACAAATGGCCTCTCTTGCCTCATGCATCAGATTTTTCTAAAAGCTCTCAAACAAGCAGCAGTTGGCCTCAGTGTGCCCCATACTTCTCAATAAGTGGCCCAGGTCTGGCACTAGTGGCAGCCCACCTTGGCTCATAGCTTGGCCTTTCTTAGGCATGCTGCACAACACAATTAGCAGCCATCTTCAGATTGCTTTGTAGCTCACGCTGAGTAGCCCTTGACAGGACATAGGGAGTGGCTGACTTTATACCTCCTGGGAAGCTCCAGAGCCAGTGCACCTGATGGTCAGCTTCAACCACACTGGATTACAACCCTACCACCTCCACAAAAGACACACTGAAGGATAGGACTTGGTGAGCACCAAAGCCCCACTGAAGCAAGTCCTACTCCAGAGTGTCAGCTCCTGCACAGCAGCTCCTTCACTGTAGTTGCAGCCAATCCTCACAACCAATTGGCCCAGGGGTCACTCTCTCCCAGTGATTCCAACATCAATCAAGGCTCAACTATAATAAGACAGTGCACAAAGCTCACACTGGGGTGTACCTGGAGCACCCAGCTCAGGTGACTGGGAAGGCTGAGCCACTGGGTCCTACAGAACACCTACTACACAAGATGACTCTACCAAGTCTGGGAGACATAGCAGCTCTACCTAATACATAGAAACAAAAACAGAGAAGCAACCAAAATTTGGAGACAAAGAAACACGCCATGAATGAGAACAGGAGAAATCTCCAGAAAAAAACACACGAAACAAATGAAATGGAAGCAGGAATAAATAAATAAATAAATAAATAAATAGATTAATGAGAAAAAAAAAGAAATGAAGAATACACTAATTGAAAAAAAGAATAATATACAGGAAATCAACAGTAGAGTCAAGAGTCAAGAGAACCAAAACAAGAATTTGGAATACAAGGTATCAAAAAACACCCTATCAGAACAGTCAAAAGAAGAAATAATCCAAAAATATGAAGGAGCCTCTGGGACATTCGCATCATTCGCCCGAAAGAGAAGTGAGAGATCAAGATATTGAAAACCTATCTGAAAAAATAATGACAGAAAACTTCCCTTACTTGGTGAAAGAAATACACATACAGGTCCAGGAAGAACAGAGAATCCCAAGCAAGATGAACCCAAAGAGGCCCACACCAAGATACACCATATTAAAATGCCAAAGATTAAAGACAAATAGGAGAATCAAGCAGCAAGAGAAAAGCAGTTAGTTGCATATAAGGGAGCACCCATACAGAGTTCAAAACAATGGTTATAAGGATGCTCAAGAGACTTACTGAGTACTTCAAGGAACATAGTAAGGACTTAAAGAAACTTGGTTAGAACATCAACAACATAAACAAGCACCAGTCAG
>NW_006297755.1:234221-239850 GCF_000327345.1 Myotis davidii | reverse complement strand
TCAGCTGAGTTCTCTACAGAAACTTAGCAGGCCAGAAGGAAGTGGCATGAAATATTTAAGTGATGAAAAGCAAGGACCTATAATTAAGATTACTCTACCCAGCAAAGCTATCATTTAGAACTGAAGGTCAGATAATGAGCTTCCCAGATAAGAAAAAGCTAAAGGAGTTCATCACCACCAAACCAGTATTACAAGAAATGTTAAAGTGTCTTTGTTAAGAAAAAGAAGAGAAAAGATAAACAATATGAACAATAAAATGGCAATAAATATGTATAAATTATTTTGAATTTAAAAATCAAAATAAATGAACATGAAGAACAGAATCAGACTCATAGATCCAGAGAACATTTTGATGGTCACCATATGGGAGAGGGGCAAGAGAGGAGAAGGGATTTAGAAGCAGAAAGTAGTCATATCTCATGGACACAGACAATAGGCAAGTGAAGGTCTGGGATGGGGTGGGAAATGGGTGGAGGGGGCAAAGATGAGAAAACTAGAGATATCTGTAATACTCTCAACAATAAAAAAAATTAAAAAAGAGGAAGGCTTAGTTGTTTAAACTTAAAAGGAAAAATCATTAAGACTCTGTTAATCATCATAACATCTTCTTCTGACATTATGATATCATATTCAGTATGTTATCGGCATATGCTGGCAAAGCAAGTGCAAATTCCTTTCTGGTAATGCCACCCTTGCTCAGGCCACCTATAACATTTGTGAATTCCTTAGCCAAAGTCATGTGTCTCATGGCTGTAGTTCCAGCTAAAGTCAAATTCTGAATCCAGTGTTATTGTTTTTCACTGTTTTCTCCCCAGAGGGTTGGCTGCTGTTCAGGAGCTGACCCTCTGGAGTAGGACATGCTTCAGTGGGACATTGGTGCTCACCAAGTCCAGTGAGAACAGATGAAAAATTGCATACACTAAATATATGTATTTAAAAGTTATAAATAACACTAAGAAACCATTAAGTAAAATGTGTTCTGTGCTCCTACCTTGACAAAGTGCCTGCTGAATTACCTGGCAGGGCAGATTCAAATTCTGAACTCTCAAACTGATTGCAACTCTAGATTTGAAGATAGCAGTACAGAAAAAATCCATTCCTATGCAGGAGCTAGCTGTTTTCTCCTCTTTTTTTCTCCACCCCTGGCATCCTCCCACACTAAGAGAGGTCTTGCACTCATGTGGACACCCCCATATGCAGGTTAAAACTTTATTCATGCCTTTCCATTAACACCTGCCACTTGCATACCCATTGGGCCTAAGGGTATACACACCTGAGGCAGATCTTCATCAGTTAGTATGATGGGCCCAGGAAAAGGCACACACAGCCCTGGAAGTTGATTCAGGGTCATTTGAGAAGGGAGTACCTAGGACATGAAGACCCAGATAATGAATGATACTAGTTGTCCAACAGGGAGCCCAGTCAGAGAGGCTAGGATGGGGCCTGTATTGCCTGGGCCTTAAGGCTGTATTTCTGCTTTCTAATCATTCCCCCTTCAACATAAGTTCTCACTCCCAAGAAGACATAGTCACTATCATAAGCATTTAGTAGCCTTATATACATTTTTATGAAAATTAATGTTTCCACCTCTGAGAAAGCCATAGTTAATGAAGTACATATAATAAACATATGTAAAATATCTTGAATTCTTGAAATATATAGTAGAATATTTTATGAGTAGCTCAGGGGTGCAAATAATAAAAATAGTGATTATAATAATACTAGGGGCCCGCTGCACGAAATTTGTGCACGGGGTGGGGTCCCTTAGCCTAGCCTGTAGGCTCTCACATACTGGGAGTCCTCAGGGGATGTCCTACTGATGGCTTAGGCCCACTCCCTGCTCCCCTTGGGGAGCGGGCCTAAGCCGCAGTTTGGCCTCCCTTTGTGGGAGGCAACTGGGATGATCAGGGGAAGGCACTACGAGTGCTTAGGCCCGCTCCCTGTGAGGAGCGGCCTGAGCCACAGTCTGGCCTCCCTCTGCAGGTGGCGGTTGGGCTGATCAGGGGAAGGCGCTACCCCCATCACGCCACTGCTGCTGCCACTGCCGGCTGCTGCAGCCGCCAAGGTGTTTTCATCAACATGGACTCTAGTCCCTTCACCATGAAAAAATGACAACTTTCTTTAGGCATTTTCAAGATGTGTCTTTCATATAATAATAATTTCTTTATTATTTTTTTATCCTCACCTGAGGATATGTTTCCATTGATTTTTAGAGAATGTGAAAGAGAAAGGGAAGACAGAGAGAAACATCAAAATGAGAGGAACACTTTGATTGGTTGCCGCCTGCATGAGCCCTGACCTGGGCCCCGGCCAGGGAGGAGCCTGCAACCTAGATACATGCCCTTGGTCAGAATGAACCCAGACCCTGCGGTCGACAGGTTGAGGCTCTATCCACTGAGCCAAACGAGCTAGGGAAGGATATGACATTTCTTAGCCCTCCAGCAGCGGACCTTCATTTTCTTCTCCAGGAGTTTGGTGGAAAAACCCTAGGTCACCTTTTTTGATTCTTAATAACCAAGTTACTAAGAATATTACCAGTGGCATACAGGGAGCTTAGCTAATGAACGGTCAGAAAAAGTGTATTCTCTATAGTTCACACCGATCCCCAGCTTGGCCCCTGCCCAGGCCAAAAGCCTAGGGCCTGGGCAGGGGACCCCCAGCTACCTCTCATCTCCGGCTCAGCCCCTGCCCAGGCCTAAGGCCTCTGGCCAAGGCATCAGGCCTGGACAGGGGACTCCCAGCTCCCTCTGATCATGGGATCTGCCTCTGCCCAGGCCTAACACCTCTGGCTGAGGTGTTAGGCCTGGGCAGGGCCCCCCTTGGCTCTGATCACAGGCTCAGGCCCTTCCTAGGCTGCTCAGGGCCCACATGGGGCCTACCTGGGAGTGACCTGTGTGCCTGATGATGTTCCCAGGACCCAGGCTGCTGGGTGCCTACATATGCAAATTAACCTCCATCTTTGTTGGGTCAATTTGCATACTCTCCTGATTGGCTGGTGGGTGTAGTGAAGGGATGGCCAATTTACATGTTTGTCTATTATTAGATAAGATAAAACTGATTTTATGTTATTGGAGCAATCAGGAAATAATGAAAAAATTGGTTTCTGGATAAATTGTTAAGAAACAATGAGAATATCTATGAAAAATTGAAACAAATAAAATCTAACTCCAGAAACCTCACCAGCAAGATAGCTGATAACTAGAATTAGTCTGTCAATAAATCTACAGTTTCCTGAATGCATAAGAGAACAATGAAGTCTCCATGTAATAAGTAAAATCCTTAGGCAGGCTTATTCAAACTTCTTTTTATTTAGTTCCAAAATAACTATAAAATGGAATTTTGGGAGACTTTCACTACAATTGCCAATAAACTGGTAAGCTTGACGTAAGATCTCATTTATGATGGCAGAAAATTTTTACCTTTCTCAATGGTAACTCTGAAACTATGATATAAGTTTAAAAATACAAATGAATTTAATGAGAATTAATTTTCAGGAATAGCATCACTTTGGAAAAGTTAGGATATGATGTCTGTGATGGCGATTGACAACAGTGAAAAACAATAACACTGGATTCAGAACTTGACTTTAGTTGGAACTGCAATCATGAGATACATGACTTTGGCTAAGGCATTCAAAAGGATCACTTTTACAAAAAAAAATTTCTCAATATAGAATAGGGGCAATTGTATCTACTATGCTTATTGTGAACACTAACTTGGATCACATGTGAAAGTGCTTTGTAAATGACATCATGTGGTTCAATTGTTATATACTAATATTAATATTATTTGTTTTAACTTTCTTACTGTGAGTTCTGAAATATTCCTATTTAAAAGGCATATCCCTTACTAGTTGATTTACTTCTTTTCAGCTCAGTAGCAATTAATTCCTCAAATTTGAATCATTGCAGCACTCCAACTCAGTCATTAAAATGACTGACCTTAAAGTGTCATCTTGCTAGTTGTTGGCTTTCATCTTTTTTTAAGTATTTTAATAATTGAGTGTAGCAAAAGGAGTAAAACAATTCAGCTTATTAAAAAAATCTTTGTATGTGTGATGTCATCATTGGCTTTATTTTTTACTTAAGGTATGTCCATTTTTTTTTGCTTTCATCTTAACAAGCAATTGCAATCAATTATGTAGTCATCTATTTGATTGTTTGACAATTCAGATTTCCTATAACTAAAATATTTGCCTCATCTCTAAGTTTTTGGTCAATCCTGCATAATCTCCAACCGTGTTTTGATGATTGTTTTCTCTTCTGAAGAGATTTAAAGTATACATGTTTGAAATATCAACACAAAAGGTAAGAAAAGGCTTGCACTATACTCTATAGTAGGGGTCCTCAAACTACGGCCCGAGAGCCACATGCAAATACAAATATTGTATTTGTTCCCATTTTGTTTTGTTTTTACTTCAAAATAAGATATGTGCAGTATGCATAGGAATTTGTTCATAGTTTGTTTTTTTTTAAATTATAGACTGGCCCTCCAATGGTCTGAGGGACAGTGAACAGGCCCCCTGTTTAAAAAGTTTAAGGACCCCTGCTCTATAGTGTGTCCTGAGAGAATAAAAGACATTTTTTATCAGTTAGCTTATTCTAGAAACATAAATAAATCATCAAATGTGGAGTTTGTTCAAAAATAGGGAAAATATCCTGTTGGACAGTCAACATGAAGATGAAGCAAAGCCACAAACAAGCCTGAGTGTATTGTGGACATGCACTAGGACAAGGATTTGAAGGGGATAAGATTGAGTCAGAATTCAGAATGAGATCTGTGAAGCTGGCATACAACTAGACTTTTATGCTGTGTGACATTCATGATGATTACTAGATGTGTAAGAGCCCAGATCCAGCGAAAGCTGTGGCACAAATAAAGGTCTTTGGTGGCCTCCACTGCTTGTTTTTCACAAGCTCTCTATGTTTTTGCATCACTCTTCAAATCCCCAGTGCCTTTATAACAGATCCTGGATTCTCAAGATAGCTTAATGTTGTAGACCATGATCCACAGCAGCCTTCCTCCCATCCCTATTTTAGGGGAACTACTTCATTATTTTAATTGTTTTTAATGAAGAATTTTGAACATATATAAATGCAGATAAGCTCAAATAATGTGCACGCAGGTACTCATCCATGAGTCCTAAAAACTATTGTCCCATGGCCAATCCTGTGCCCTCTACACTCCATCTACTTTCTCTTTCCATCTGTAATTCTTCAGTTTGAATAACTAAAAGATAAACTTAAAAAAACCCACCATATAACTACAACACTATTTTTTCACTTAAAATAAAAATAGTTCATCACCAAATATCCAGTTAGTGTTAAAAATTACAACTGATTTTATACATCACTAGAGGCCCGGTGCACAAAAATTTGTGCACTCGGGGGTGGGGGGTCCCTCAGCCCGGCCTGTGCCCTCAGGGGATGACCACCTGCTGCCTTAGGCCTGCTCCCAGGGGGATTGGGCCTAAGATGGCAATCAGACATCCCTGTGGCAGCCCGGCAGCCCTCGGGGGATGTCCACTTGCCAGCGGAGAGCAGGCCTAAGCTGCAGTCAGACATCCTTAGCACTGCTGAGGAGGCAGGAGAAGCTCCCACCACCATCGCTGTAATGGCAGCCATCAGCC